>NW_026623357.1:548479-570267 GCF_030028575.1 Malurus melanocephalus
CTGCAGGTTCATCACATTCTGTTGACAGTTCAGGACCCACCACAAGGAAAACCCAGAAACAGAGAGCAGGCAGAGCCAGCACCATCCTCATTATTTTATCTCTCTCATTTGTCATTSCAACAGCCCTGTCCACTCTCACCCTATAAAAGAAATGATAATTGAAATCATGCTCGTGTGTTTTGAGGCAAGAGCCACTCTGTGATCATTTAGCTTTATCCAGGCTGTAACAAAAGCTGCCACAGATGCTTGTTCCACTTTTTTTTTTTATCTGCACAAAGAAATAAAGCACAGTTGCACAAGTGACATGTATGTCAATCTTTAGGTCACGATGCTTCCTGCAGTTGTATCCCAAGTAGGAGACATCAAGCTAAAAGCATTTAAGAATTAACAGTCTGTACCCRAGACAGGAAATGGAGTTTATAAAACAGGTGGATGACGACCAGTTTTCACTTGCATCACATTAAAGCAAATCCATTTCTATTTTATTTCCTATGTACTGACTCGAATGGGCATTTTTGCAATAATCAGGCTGTGCAGCTCCTGGAGGATTGGGATGTTTGCAGGGGGATTGGTTCAGCCTGGTGGAACTTCAAGGCCAGGCTGGGCTTGGCTTGGAGCACCCTGGGATGAAGGAGGTGTCTCCACCCATGGCACGGGGTGGGATGAGATGATTTTGAAGTCTCTCCCAACCCAAACCACCCTGGAAGTCCGTGACTTTCCATGTACAAAATTCTCCATCACAGGAGAAGAGGGAGACACTGCCCAGAAAATTCTGTAGGGCCCCTCCAGCTCCACCAGACAAAGGTTTGGTTTTCCATCCTGAATCCCCTCAGAGGTCACAGGATTCTTTTGCAATGCCATAAGTTGTGCTTAAACCCAGAAAAAAACTCAGCACCTGGTGCTCCATGCAGCCACAGCTCTCCAGATTTTTGTCCAAGTGCTCACTTCCCTGAGTATTGCTATCCTGGGTGCATATTAACCATGATTGAAACAACGCCCATTGGAAGTCTTAAAACCTTAACCACCAGTTTTACTTCTAAAATAAAGTAAACTGCCAAAAGTTCTGATAAAAGTGACAATTTATATTTTTTAAGTAGTAYGTCCGGAATTTTCCTATAGCTGAAGACAAAGGAATTCTTACCCAGATAAGTATAAGAGCACCAATAAATTTAAGGTAGCTTATGCAAGTTAGGCACTAATGAATGTCATCTTCTGTTTTGTCATGAAAAAAGATCTTTCTGCTGCTAAAGGAGACTGATTTAGATTATGAATAGCTGTAGTGATTTGCAAAAATGGCTCCAGAGAGATAGACTGAGATTCCATATACTCATGGCACTTGAGGTTTCTGCCCTTTTTGTTGAAAATTAATTTGTCCTGTGGGTTATTGGATTCTAGCTCAGCCAATGTATATTGCTCAGTCATCACAAATTTACTTAAAATTTAGTGGAGCTGAAGTTCATTCAACAAGACAAAAGTCCACAGTTGAAAGATTCTAAAAATCTTTTTAAAAAACTGGCTAACGGTGTAATTGAAAGCGCTGGGATGAAGGAGATTTACAGAATGTTTTGCAGGTATCAGTATCTGGTTTATTACATCAGAAAGACTCCTCCATTTCCTTTTTGGAAGTTAAAAACAAAAGGGTGGTTGCTGTTCCCTTGGTGGGTTTGTCCCATCCTCAAACCCCAAAGTTGCACTCCTAAAACAAGAAGTGCCTGATAATGTTTTTTACAGCTTCCTCCACTATTTCTTTAATTTGACACATATTCTTTTTTATGGAATAGAGAAAGAAACTCTGGCTGTAAAATGTCAAATGCCTACTCTAACATACCATTTCTTTTTTTTTTTTTTTTTTCCTTTTCATTTCCTTTCTCTTCCTCCTTTCTTTCCTTTGTTTGCCTTTGATGTACGAGCAGAAATTTCGTTTGCGTTCTCGGAATCCCCATCTGAGTTTTCACTCCTTAGGATCAAACATYGCCTTTGCTTGCAAATTTGATGTCCCAAAGACAAATAGGTTAAGGTTAAAAAAAAAAAAATCTAATTCTGTTCAAATCAGCAAGTTTCTTGTTTAAATTTAAAGGCTGTAACTAATTTGATTGATGGGTCTGAGTCCTCTTTTAGCCCCACATTGGTGAATTGGACTCAGAATCCCCACCAAGAGGGGCTGGTGAAGGTTTTCAGACACAAAGTGGGGTGCAAAYACCAAAGGGGTGAGCAGAGAACAAKCAGGTATTAAACATTCACAGCAGAGAGGGTTTTCATTACCTGGAAAAGATAAAAATCTTCACGACGAAAAATAATTCTCCATATTTTAAGCTCTATCAAAAACAGTTTCATATCTCTTTTAAATAATGGGGATTTTTAAAAAGAAAAATATGAAAGCAAATAGTGCCGGTGGCATGTGGGGAAAGCTCATTTTGTGCACAGCCACCCWAATATTGAGTCTATAAACACTTTGTTTGTGTTCTGCCTACTGGGAATTACACTTTAAAAAAAAGACAAACAAGAATTTAAAATTCAGTTTAAATGTAGCAATAAATACAAAATTTAGTCGTAAACATCTCCATAACATAAGAAGAAATCTGGAAAAAAAATTCTTGCAGTCCAGATCTCTGTTGAGGTGGCTATTTTTTTATATTTCAATTTTTTTTCCCTGGCTCTGGTGATAGATCTGAACACGACTGATCAAGTTTTAGCTGCGAGGCTCTCAGCTCTTTGCTTGATACACAAGGCTTATACAATTGCAAGAAATGAGATACAGTGCCATAACCAAATCGTGACACAATGGACTGGAAATTTTAGATTAATAAACCTCTTTCGGAAGAGAACTAAATAACTTTTACAGTTTTATCTATGGCTATTTGTTTCTTTGAAGATTTATGGTCCTTGCAACAGATATGCATCTTATCTTTCACTCTTCAGATTACAGGGAGATGATTTTAAACAGGCTCCTGACTGGCACGAGCTGGAATTGCAGATGATCATCCTTTAAAAAAAAAATGCTAAAAGTGAACTTGCAAGTCAAATGAGAATATCATTGCACGTGTCAGAGGGGTCTGAGAGCGGAATCTGCATCCAGCTGAACAAGAGCTAATCCTTATTGTGGCGACCCTCAGGCAGCTTTTATCAGCAGAGAGCTTAAAYGAGGAATTACAATTTTTGGTGCTGCTGCTGCTTTAATTGATTGATGCTAAAAGTTTAGAAACTCAAATCCGAGGCGCTCTCACAAAGCTCCTTTAACCCAGGCGTCTCCTTTGAAAGCGGGCTCCTCGATTGAAAGTGGCAGCCCACATTTTTAGGTTTCAAGCAGCTCTGTCATTCCGGCAGGAATGTGTCTGCCACTTCACACGAAAGCTGGAGAGCTGAAAGACATGGACTTTGAATCAGAGAATCAATAGAACACTTAATGGACAATTAGGAGAACAGCTGTAGGACTGTCAAAGGCCCATCTGTACACAGCTCTGCTGGACAGGGCACTGAGAACACACTCACTGCCCCGGGGCATCGCTCCATCACCAACCCCCTTTTCATTTCCCGGCTCCTGCTAAGGCACGATTCCTTTTTTTTCATTACAAATTTTAACACGTGTAGAAAATTATGGAAATTGCTCGGGCCATTTGTCAACTTATATCATGTGAATTGATCAATAAATTTCACCACTTTGTTGTTAATGTAGATAAATTTTGGCATTTAATTAAGCTACAGCGAAAATGTGGCCACTTTTAATTTGGGCAGATGCTCCCTTTTCATCTGTAATCCGGGGATACAYTGGCAAATACAATTCAGTCGCTAAATATTTATAGACAACATGACAATTCCTGAAAGAGTTATCATCAATGATTTTGGTTCTGAAACAATTAGCATTGTTTGAAAGAGCTCATGTGGAAAGATGAGATAAATTCTGAGCAGCAGATCAAGTTGTGGCTACACAGATATATTGAATATATAAATTTAGCAYATTAATTGACACATGTTCTAAACACATATGCCCGCACTGATTGTTACAGGAATATTTCTGTGTGCACAAACATGGAAATTCTGATCAGCCGAGGTGCAAATTCTATAAATACTCACATAAAGGGTTTCCWGTTTCTCTGAATGACACCACTACAGTGATATTTATCCTTAATGGAGCTGCTTTGCAAAAATATAATGGGAAAAATTGATCTTGGGAAGTAACACCACAGAAGGAAACATTTAATATTCAAGCACTTTATGTAGGAGAATTAAAGGGTTGACAAAAGCGTTGCTGCTTTTGACAATAAATGTATTTCATTTCCTTTAAAATACCGATTAAATTTTCACCCCGCGATAATCAGCGACCGGCCTTGAAACTTCCCGATATTTTTTAAGCACACACAGATTTGGCCAGACAATAAGAAACATAAATGAACATTTTAGGCTTCCTATATGGCCTTAGGGAGGGCGAGATGAAATCCTGCCTCTGACAGCCAGAGGCCCCAGACACAGCRCTCAGCAGCAAAGCTTGACATGATGAACTGCTGGGGCTCATCAGTGCTGCTCCTGCCGGGGCCTCCGGGGCAGAAAAACCCTGCAAAAATCCCATTGCTGGGGCTGCTTCATCCCCCGAGCTGCAGCTTTTGGCTGAAGGACTCGTTTGGCATTTAGAGGATCCTGCAGGATGAACTTGTGTGGGGAGAAACTCTGAGCAGAAATTTAATAACTGTACTGCTGCACCCTCCTGATCCTCAGCAAAGTTCAGGGTCAACATCTCCCACTGCCCAGCCCTGATTCCAGACAACCAGCACCCCACAAGTCAAAATCCTTTGGTTGGACTCCTTTTGGGATTTCTGCTTTTGCTGTTGAGCAAAATCATCCAACCTGATTTAAAAAAAAAAAAAAAAGAGACCATTCAGACACACCAATCACTTTTAAAGTGGAGTCTCCAGCTTTGTGGATTTGTCACCACTGCAGCATGTTTTATTTCCAGGTTTTCAGAGCAACTGGTCAGCAGATTTCCTGAAATTATTGGGAGTGTGGGGAAAAGAGCTGGAATCCTGCTTCAACTGAGGGTCACTGGAGGATTTGCAATTCACCCAGAGAAAACAGGGAATGCACTGCAGGAACTGGGTGGCATTTGAGTACAGAACATATTCCACAAAAATGGAACATTCTCACCAAATCTTGACTCACTGGAATTATCTCATCGGCCTTTCCTCTTGACAGGAATCTTTGTCCCAGCTGACCAAGGCTGTTTTGGCATTTCACAGCTTGGATCAGCACGAGTTCATCAGAACATGGCCAGATTCCTGTTCCTGATGGCACCACATGCAGGATCTGCTCTGGCTGRGAAGGAACACTGCTGGAGAAGGCTCCACAGCCACAATGTCACTGCAGCTGCTGCCACTGCCACCACCACCCTCCCAGGATCCTGCAAATTCTCCCTGTGCACACAGAGCAGGGGCTGAGCCCAGGGATGGGGATGGCTCTGTACAGCTGAATCCCACAAACTTTAACATCTCCCTAACATGAAATCAGGAGAACTTTGGAAAAACACGAAGTTTAAAGGTCTAAAAAACCATTTCACCTGCTGTTRAATGTGATCAGTGCTGACCCCAGAGCTGAGTTTAACACTCACCCTCTCACAGTGAAAGGACCCATCACAACCACAGCACCAAACCCCTGAATCCCAGCCTGCCACCCACAGATCCATCCTGGAAAACTGCCTGTGCTGTAAATTCCTCATGGCAGAAGTGAAAAATGCTTCAGRCTTGAGGCAATGCTTGTTTCTGATRGAATTGTGAGGAATATTTTAAAAGTTTTTCATGGTAAAGACTCAAACTCTGGATAGGAGGGGATCGCACTACAATGAGCAACAAAAAAGTGTATTAAACAATTTTTGCTTTTTTTTTTAAAAAAAATCTCAATAACAACAAACCCATTTATCTGTTTCACYAGCAGAGCATTTTTGTGGGAGATCCCTATTTATCTGATTTATTAGAAATGCTCCATTGAGACAGAAAGCATTTTTCTAATAAACCAAGAGGTTAGCRCCATTGTTTTCAGTACGGCTGACCCTTGGATTTGCTGTAAAACCAGAATCATTAGAAATGCTCCATGGGTTATATTGGAGCATTTCTAATGAAACAGAGGGTCAGCTCTATTGAAATAATGTAAAATATCTAGATTCATGAGAAAAAACTCCATTGAAATGCATGGAGCGTTTCTAATAAATCCAGATTTTAGTGGAGCTCAACCCTGAATCCATTAAAACCTTATGAAAAAATAGTTACTGAGCATGCACCTTAAGTACTTTTTTTCTGTGTTAATCTCTCATTTATTCTAAAATGCGTTGTAAAAATAGCAAAAGGCACCAGTGAAAATTTGTTATTTAAAGTCTGCCATTTKTTCTCTTTCCAGGGAGCTGAGAGTCCCTGCTGCCACCAGGAACAGGGAGTTAAAATCCCATAATCTGTGCTCCAACAGCTCCCAGGAAGAGGATGAGCATCCCACTGCAGCCTGTCCCACCTCAGGACATTCCAAAGAGCAAAAAGGGACCCTCACAAGGAATTCCCACAAATTTAATGGGTGCTGGGAGAGACACAGAGCTCAGGGAGGAGCTGCTTGTGCAGAGCACTCAGGAATCTCAGTCTTTTCCCAGGTGGATTTACAGGAGGGATCGTGGTTTTCTCCACAAACACTTAGAAGGGATGGGAACATCACTGTGTTAATTCTCAGGGTTTTTTTCTGGGTTCTGGGAGCCTGAAGTGTCTTTACTAAGAGATGCAAAAGATCTCTGGCTTCAGGAAAGGGCACCAGAAGTAAAAAACTTGTTAGGAAATACAGGTGCAGTGCCCAAAGTGGGATCAATTCCCAGGAATTYRWATCTCCCACAGTTTRCAGGTGTAATTATGATTTAGTTTACAGGTGTAATTATGATTTRGTTYACAGGTGTAATTATRATTTRGTTTACAGGAGTAATTAATGATTTAGTTTAAAGACGTAACTAATGATGGACAGATTACATTGCCTGCACATAAAGGAAAACCAGAACCTGCTTTGCCCTGCAAGGCAGATATTAATTTGTAATTTACATCACATGGTCAGCAATAGAATGATTTTTTTTAAATTCCCACAGATCTCAATTGGCTTTTTGTACCATTTTTAGTGGACAATACTATTCAAAGCCTGGTGGACTTCCAGATTTTATTCAAGGCAGATTGTGCTGATATAATCTTCTAAAAATATATCCCAAAGATGAGCTGGTTTGGTGTTAGTGCAGTTTGAACTCAAGCACCCATGGCAGGTGACATCTTCAACCTGTGTGTCCACTCACCATTGCCAGCTTGAGAATTGCCTGAAAACTGAGACCCAGGGTAAGAAAAATTCACTRTTAACAGCAGTGTGTTGTGGGCCAGGACATGTAAAAACCAAAGTTTTTTTCTGATTTATTGTTTCACAACATAACAAGAAACATTGGCAGATTTATTTTAAGGCCTTGCACGAGTCTGTGCCTCACTTGGATAATCAAACCCCTTTTCAGAGCAGAGCTGAAGCAAATTTTGTCTGTTCTGCAGATGAAATTCATGTGAAAGYTGTTGTGAGACATTTTCACAAGGATGACAGTGTTAATGCTCACTTCTRTTTTTTTTTCTTTTTTAAGCTTTATTATTGCACTTCTCACCTTCCAGAGCTGCTGCTGAAATGCATCTGCTGCAGGCACAACACAGGGGAAGAGTTTGGAGAAGAGTTTGGAGAAGGGTTTGGATYCACCCAAAGCATCCCTGCTCTCAGGTAAAACACCTCAAAAGCTCTGAAAACAAAAGCAGAAATGATCCTTTCATGGATTTATGGGCTCAGGAGCTGAAAGAGCTGCACTGACCAGGCCAGAATTGATGAGACCAATGTCACATTGGGCTGTTTCAGAATAATTTGTTTAAAATTAAACATGGCAAGACAATTCTCTCCTGCAGGAGGATGCACAGGGRGCTGGGCTGGTGTGTGCTGGAGCATTTTCCAGCACTGCTCTGGCTGCAGTCCCTGTGCTTTCAGCAGACAGCAGAGGAGCTGGCTCACCTCTGTTTATTTTATGAATGCACACAGTGAGCCTGTCTGCAGCTCATCATCTTCTCCTTTGGCTGCTTTGTACCCACCCACACGTACAGAAAATGCACAGGAAAAGTATATTAATCCAATTCTACCTCAACAGATTTAATTCTTAAATGCTACATATACTTGGTTAATCTCTCATTTTAGAAGTAGGAAAGGTTAGATTATAACATCAGGTTAGCTCTCTTTGAAGCAGGTAATAATTAAGTTGATTCACTGTTGCAATTACTGTCAAATCCCCCTTAATTACCACGGATTTTATAGCAGCTTCATTATACGTCTGCTGTAATGCATTGTGGCCCAAAGGAGAAGTGTTGCAGGAAATTCTGCATAGCATGTATAATTCTAACCTGCAGTTAAAGCTCCTAGTGAAAGCCTCTGCACTAAATTTATCTTTTTTTTGACATTTTCCCCCCTATTATTTAAAGCAGTCGAGCTGGAGTAACACTGCTAAAATATACACCGAACTTCCTAAGTGAAAATGGATCTCTGCACAGGTATTARGAATGAAAATGGGGAAATTATAAAATTAGCAGGGAATTATCCTTGGGAAACTGTTCAGCAACAAAGAAGAGCATTTCTGGTCTGGTGTCATGGGGGAGAAAATCTCTGTCCCATCTTGTGCACCCCTGAACGTTTCCTCACCAGAGAAATCCCTCTGAACACAGTTTTTGAGGCAGGAAGGATTTTCTGGAGCAATCTGGTATCCATGAATATTTTCATCCATTGTTCCTTTTGCATTTTATAAACTGAATTTTTAAAGCAACTCTCCTTTCGAGCTGACCCTCTGAGTAACTTCAGRACCAGCACAGCCTGRTGAAACCGCTGCTTTCTGGCTCACGTGTCACTGCTTGTTTCCATTGGAAAAATCTTTACAAATCAGGGTCTGTAAATTGAGCCTGCAACAGTTCCAAACAGATAACTGAATAATTTGTCCCATGGATTCCCTYGCAAGGAAGGAATTTACTCCCCAGCATATATTAGCTACAAAAAGGGCTCCAGTGTCAGTGACACTATTGGCAGCTGTGTTAACAGAGAAGGAGCTGCCTTTGTGCAGCAGTACAGTTATTAAATTTCTCCAGAGACCATGACTCATTAATCAAATATTCATACATCTCTGTAAATACACGCTGAACAGAGAATACCCTCAGAGCTGAGCATCCCAGCACAAGCCCTCTTTCATGTGGCCCTGAGGAACCCTGAGAACATGCGGTCATGTTTTGCATTTCTAATGCCCCATGCGCTCCGCAGCACCCCGATTCCTAAAAACAGAACACAAGTGATCTTACTGATGGCAAGTGGTACACAGCCACAATTAAAATTGCTTCACTATGGCTTCATACCATCTTTTTAAGAGTGAGGACAGTGAATCGATTCTTCTGTTCTTTGTTTACCATCAGACAAGGAACTTTTTCCCATACGGATGGAGGAACCCAAGGCCGTGCTCCTATTAATACAAGAATTTGGATTAGCATGAAAACAGCAAAGCAATGGTTGGACTGGGAAGGCCAAAAAACTTCATCTATTTGCAAAGGCATGAGTTTGTATTTAACAAACGCTGCATTTTGTGTTTTCTCGCTGCCAGACAGAGGCACAGCTCACCTGCTCTGGATGTGAACACATCTCACATTCTCACCTTGGTCAGGCTSAGATCCCAGCCCAGAGCTGAAAACTCTCTGTGCTCAGCTCAAATTGTGCCCTCTGAGCCTTTGGAACAATTCAGTTTTCAGTTGGAACTCCCCATCCCAATCCCCAYCCAGCACTTTGGGGTTGAGTGTGGCAGCTCTGATTGACACTCCTGGCTGAAGTGGCCAAATGCCTTTCTAGAGGGTTATTTGTATATTGGGATGATCCCATTGCTGAATGGAGGGGTTTCAGTTCTGTGCTGCTGTGCTCTGCTGAACTCCAGGGAGCAGGGAATGGGAGGGAATCACCTGAATATTTGAGTCCAACTCACAGAAAGCGTGGCCAGCACAGAATCCCAGGTGATCTTGGTGAGAGGAGGGATCAGTGCAGATAAATCCTGGAAAGAGGGGAGTCTCAGATTATATTCCTTTWTAATTTTTAGAGGCTGGGACATAGAATTCACTCCTGGAACCAGGCTCTAACTGCAGATTTGGAAGGGAAATTTGCATAAAATCCTTATGGCCCAGTTTAAGGATTGAGCTCCAAAAATACTTCCTTTTTAGTTCCATTCTAATAAATACAGATACTCCACTTAAGCACCTCCACAGCTCCTACCACATTCATTTCAGTGCATTTTAATTTTCCTTAACAAGGCTTGACATTTACATTTTAGAAAGAAAATCCTCTCCTGTATTTAATTAGGGCCCTGATTGAGATAGGATGGCAATAACCTCCCACACTTCTGTGTGAGACAGGACCCCACCTCACTCTGGGAGCCAGGAGATGTCAAAAAAAGCAGGTTTGGGTATTGCTGTGTGATCACAATTCCCTTATCCTCCTCTCCTCCCAGTCCTGGGCATCCAAAAATGATCCCAGTCCCCTCCGTGACCTTATCCACTGACCCAGCAAGCAGCTGGATGTGGATAATCCCTAAAACATTGACTTTAATAATGTTCCCTTGGGGCACAGGGATTCACCAGCAGGATCAGAGTGTAAGAAAGGAGGAGATGGAGAGCAGGAATAACATGTGAGAGCTGAGCAGAGCTCCCAAAGCTTTGGCTTTAACGCCYGCCTAAACACCCACCAGAGCTGGGTGAAAACAGCAAACATTTATTTGTGCATCTCCTTGCATAAATAAAACCCTGCTGATTTGCTTTGATGGCATTTACGAGCGCATTTATTCATAAACATTAGAGTGAGCAAGTTTTTATTTGCAGGAGTGTTCATGGAAAACAAAAGCCTCGTGAATTCTGGTGTGAATAAATACCAGMGAGCTCTCRCTCGAGCAGGGCTGCTGCAGTCATTAAGTAAAGCTCTTTTTACTATTCACACGGTGGATTCAAACAATTACAGCTGCCCGTGGACTGCTTACAAACAGGGAAGGGAACTGTTTATGGAGCTCACTTCATCCAATTAGGCAGCAGCAGCATCTTGTGAAGGCTCCAAAGCACAGGGTCACACTGTGAGCACCCAGGGCTGGATCCTGACCCCCTCCAGCACCTCTTTGCACCTTTTTGCTCAACGCAGAGAAGTTCCCAGAATTCTGAGATCCTTTTATGTGATGTTGGCATGGCCCAGCCAAGCTGCTGGGAGGCTGTCACACCTCTGCACTGCAGCAATGAGCTGCCAGGGTTCAGGGATCATGAAAGAAGCTCAAATACTGCTGGGGCTTTTACTGGCTGTGCTGCATGGTCTTCCACCCAGGGCTAGGGAAACACCCCCCAAAATAATAATTTCCAAGGTGGGAAAGGGCCATGGGGTAACTTGGCTTTCCTGGAAGAGCCCAATGACCTTGGATGAAACGGCTGTGGAAACAGAATGTGGGGAGGGCTGGATTTCAAACGTGCTGTTTGTGTTCATTTGTGGCATTATTGACCTTTCATAACTCACTGATGGTTGCTTTTCACTCCATCATTCCCTTTAGGAGATTGTCAATAAGGCTGGAAATAAATCAGGGCTCTGGAGCAAATCCATTTGGAATTAGCAGGGAATGGCAGATCCCTTCCCTGCCTCCATCGGGCACAACTGAACTGCTCTGCTTCACCCTGACAAAGCTCCTGGGTCTGGAGGGAGGAGAAAGCCAAAAAAGCAAAACAATCACAGAAGACAGCAACAAACCAGGGTGGCCTCATTTTCTCAGCTCTGCTGAAGCCCAGGGGACTGGCAGGAGGGAAAAGAAGTTGTTAAATAGGCATCCCAAAATCCATGGATGGGATTTGGGATAGGGGAAGGTGTCCCTGCCCATGGCAGGGGGTGGCACCAAATGGGCTTTAAGGTCCCTCCCACTCTGGAATTCTGGCATTCCATTAAACCCTCCCAATCCATCCCAGTCTGGGATTCTGGGATTCTGTGAAACCCTCCCAACCCAGCCCAGTCCAGGATTCTGGGATTCCAGAATGAAACCAGCACTTCTGGTACCCACAGTTGAGCACCAATTTATTMACAGTCCAGAGTACATTCCCATTTCCAGGCCTGCTGGAAGCTCCTTTTTCTGCAGTTTTCCAAGCTCTGTTTCCCTCTGAGATCAGCTGTCTCACCAACATTAGGAAATCATTCCCTCTCCTAAAGATCACTCCAGAAACTCCCATTTCATGAGTCAATACAGGGCAAAAGCAGATTTTGCCAAGGTTTGGAAAACAAGGCAAATATTCTTGCTGGAAATGGAAGCAGAGTCTCACATAGCCTTTGGGAGTCCTGAGCTTGTTTTAAGCTGCTGTGGGATGAGCAAAAAAGGCTCCTTCTTGGAGAAATGGCAGAAAGGAATGAAAGCAAAGGTGGTGAGGTGGTGAAAAGCCCAAGCCTGCAGAGCTCCTGGGAGGAGGCAGTGATTTGTGCAAGTCCTTTCAGCAACTCGGCCTCTGCTGGGTGTGTGAGTAACTAATGCTCCTTTGGTTTGTGTTTGAAGGCAGCAGCAGCAACACKGATGACACAAATTAATGGCCTGGTTTGCAGCAGCTAATGTGGACGAGGTAAAGAGAATTACTACACGATTAACACAGTTTCCAATTAAAGTCCCCTGTAGTTACCCAAAAACATTAATTTCTGGTAACTTGGTAATTTAACTTGTGTCACCTCTGYACACGAGTGCACCAGGGCATTCTGTGGGCTTGTCTGTGCTTAAACCTTGGACAAGAGACATGATGAAAACCCCTGAAAATAGTCATTAATTTTGAACATTTATTTGTAGCAAGCTTTAAAGGAAACCCCACTGTGGTGAACTAAAGGATTTGCTAAATTAAAGGACCACAACCCAGCTGTTCTAGCATTGCTACTTTTCTTTCCCTTGATTAGAAATGGAAAAAAATCACTATTTAATGAGTTCAAAAATGTTTCAACCACTACATTTTTTATCCAGTTGCAAAAAGACTGGGAAAAATGAAACCATTTCACCCTTCCAGGGAAGTTTGCTGTTGGAATGGCTGAACTACATTTTCCTTTTTAACATTTCCGTACCACAGCTCTTGTAATTCCTTTTGAGCATTTCCATGCCCAGAATTCCAAACCAAAGGTCTTTGGAAGAGCAGCTCCTTTGGAAGAGCAGCAGACACAACTGGCTCAGTTTGGTCTGTGCACTTGGGATTTTTTGAAGGTATCTGAATTGATGGAGTTGTGGAAGAAGAAAAATCCATCCCTCAGTTCCCATCACAGCTCCTGCCCTGCTGTGGGCTGGGTGGACCATGATGGACCTGGAATCTGCAGCACAGAGAGGCACAAAGGCTCCTGGACATGGAATATTCCCTCAGCTGCTCTTCCCCTCCAGTGCACACCGACTGCATTTGTACCTGCAGTGCTTCCCCCCTCTCCAGTAACAAAATCACTGAGCCCCGAGGTAAATCTCCCTGAAATCCATCCCTGCAGGCTCCCGATGGTTCTCCCCAAATCTCCCTGAAATCCATCCCTGCAGCTCCTGATGGTTCTCCCTGAAATCCATCCCTGCAGTCTCCTGCTGGTTCTCCCCAAATCTCCTTAAAATCCATCCCTACAGACTCCTGATGGCTCTCCCCAAATCTTCCCCCAATCCCTCCCTGCAGGCTCCTGATGGTTCTCCCTGAAATCCATCCCTGCAGCCTCTTGATGGTTCTCCCCAAATCTTCCAAAAATCCATCCCTGCAGCCTCCTGCTGGTTCTCCCTGTTCTCCTGAGCACTTAATGCCTTCCTGGCACATAGGGAAGCAAAGAGCAGAGCACCAGTGAAACCACATCATCCCACTTATACCCCAAATTGTGACAGGAGCTGCTAATAATGCAGCAGCTGATTGCTTTTCTTGTTGTAAATGTGAAAGCAAAGCACAACTTCGAGTCTCATTTCCTGTCCTCTGTCACCCAAAGGAACCACTTTTATCTTTGCTAAAACTACATTTCCTCGTGCTCCACTCATCGGGAATTTTCTCCCTTCTAGCTGTGACATCCACAATTCTCCTCATTTTGACATCTAAATTCCATAAATATGTTGTTTACTCCCTCTTCTGGGCTATTAATGAAAAATACAAAGCTCAAGCCAAACATCCTCACATCACTGTTAGTAAAAAGTCATTTTATGGCAAATATTAGCAGGATGCAGCAGTGCAGAGGTTACWAATTTAGACAAATAATGTGCAAGTTTTTGTTTGTTTTTCTTCCTTGAAAACAAATGAATATTTTGGCTTTTTGGAATATTAAMTAACACATGGAAATGCACACCCCAGCCCTGACAAAGACCTGGTCTAGTTCTTCCTGAAATCCATCCATTAGTCACTTCTTGCTCATAAAAGGTAAAAGGTGCTTTAATGAACAAACATGATGCTTATTATTTGGATCAGCAACACTTGTGCCTCTGTGCCTGAGCAGCACTGAGAACAGGTAACATTTGGTTTACAACACGACAATAAAATCTGCCTTTATTGCAAATAAACAGAGTATTCACACCTTACAATATTGTTTTAGATGCAGGATTATATTCACTCTTAGAGGATCTAATATTAATATAAAAGGCACATGCACTTCATGTTTTCACACCTCTTTTATTTCCCAAGCAGCGTTAATAGGGGTTTTTAAATATTGCATTTACTTTGTTAAAACATGAAACTATTTCTGTACATTTGTTTGCAATCTGAGAACACACACACCATCAAGTAATCATTTGTACAGTAACAACACGTATCAAAACAAAAAAATCATCACAGCCCAGAATTTTCCACATCCACCCTGCTTTGCTTTGATTTAAAAGCTGCTCTGGYAGGAGAAGCCTCACCATTATGGTAGTTGAAACAGGAAACAAACACTGCTCTCTTCTAATAATTGTCTCCAGCTGCTTTGATTGGTTGCAGTTAATATTAATAGTATAACCTTTAAAAATTGTGGGGAAAGGTAATACTTTATCTTCACTCCTCATATTAAGGCTCCAAAGCAAGCTTAATGAGAACCCATTAGAAAGTCATACTGCTAAATAGTATCTTAACTCCCAATTCAGCCTATATAATTATGTCAGGATTGCAAGTGACARTGACTCCTGATCCATCAAGCTCACCCTTGCAGCAGGAGCAGCTCAGGATGAGAGGCAGGGTGGCAGCACAACTCCTGCTGGGGCCACGCAGCTGAGATTGTCCCCTTCCCACAGGCGTGGTGCAGACAGSAACAGCTCCAGAGCTCTGCATGTGCATCCCTGACAGAACCCACAAAGCCTGGCAGCCCTGCTCAGGAGCTGTCCTGGAGCAGAGGGACAGGAGTGGGACAGCAGATTTAGGATAGGCCAAGTTTTGCTCTGGGCAGAGCCTCTCCCTTTGCTTCCACAACGACACAGACACTCCTCCAGCCACGAGTTAGCAAAAATAATTAGTACATACATTAGTAAATGACATCTTCAAGACCTTCAACATATAAAACATTATCATCTTTATGAAAATAGACTGATTTCAGCACAGGCTTGCCTTTCTGGGGGAGGAATTCAGGTATGTTTTTTATATTTAAAAGGCGAGTGTTCTCCTGGACAGCTGCCGATGCTCTTGTGTAAAACGTCCTTAAAGCAAGACAAACTCCTCTGTACTAAATCTCTTCAGCCTTTTCTTCTCATCCTCAGAGAAAAGGTCATGTTCTTCATGGAGTGGACTGGAAGCAAAGTCATAGTCTCTAGAATGACCCTTGACAAAAGTAAACAGGGGGTATTTCTCCTTGGATGAAGATTTCAGCATCTACAATGTAAAACACAAACCAAATCAAACATTAATTGGAAATTAAGAAATACATTTTAAGCACTGATATTTACCTGATGATGGCTGCAAAGGAAAAAACACATTGTTTATTTTTATTATCTCATTAAACCAAAAGAAYTGCATGATCTAAACATCTCCTCCTCCTATCAGACATTTAATTCCCTTTCTTCTTCAGGTGGCTGCTGATTTCCTGCCCATCCCTGSTTTTGCTCCACACAGATCACCTGTRTGTGCTGTTAGTGCAACAAAGATAAAGAGAAAAGGATAAAAGACAGATGATAAAAACCTCTGCAAAATCGTTCATGGCCATCASGGTCTCCTCAAGCCCAGGTATGAATTCTGCAGCAGCTGAACATCCTGGGGAGGTATTTCTGTGGTAGAATTGGCACATGCAATAATCAATGTTTTTATTAGAAGTTAAAGCACATTCACCAGTGTAAATAATGCAGACAGGAGCACATGGCTCAAACCAGACTGGTGACAGTCACAAGGTGCTCAAAATCTACATYTGTAAATAAGAAAACTGAGCACGGAAAAAGTGGGAAAAAGTGGGGAATGATAAATGCTTTAACAGATCAGCAAAACATTCAACAGCAGATAAAACCCCACCGAATAGTGAAGGATATTTCAGCCTTTCAGGGTGTTTTGTCCACTGATTTATTTTTTAATTTATTTTACTTTTTTTAGATGCTTAGAAAAAAAACAGCCCAGTGTTGCAGTGACATGCAGAACTACATCAGGCTAGAGAAACACACACACTGTGCAGAACCAGAAATCACTGAACATGATTTCAGGAGAACAATCAGTCTAAACCAGTAAAAAACCCCTAAATAGATCTTTAAGTAAGAGCTATTTCAAAAAGACAATCAGAGGTTGAGGGGTGTTTAAAAACATTAGAAAAAAATTAATTAATCCCAGTAAAACCCTGGGGTTCCACTGCCTTGTCTGTGTTCAGCTTTATTGAAACTTCCTTCTCCACAACATCTCTTCCCATGGACTGAGGGAGGTGAAGAAACCCTGAACTCGTGAACTGGGCAAGAGAAAGGAAAGAACACTTCCACTGGACTTGATTTCGTAAATAGTTATGTTTTTTTTATCATATTATGATATTCTTTCAATGTCACAGAGCAGAAAAACATGGAAGAAGAAAAACTTCAGTATTTAAACTTTCCATGTATTTGCTGCTTAGGAACTTTTACTTCTTTAAATGTATTTTCTRCTTCTCTGGGTAAGAATCAAAAAAACCAATTTCAGCACCAATCAATATCAACTTATTGTACAATATTAAGTTTTAAAAAATGCTTTTTTGGCTCTAATACTAATACCACTTATCAGGACATTACAACTGCTGCACAAACATTAATTCCTTGTGCTGCTGTGACAACTGCTATGGATGAATATTAATATTGTGCCCATCTCMTGCTGTTGCTGCATCCTTTAATGGAGTATTTTTAAACCACAAACCAGAGCAGCTCACAGAACATATTCATGATGTTGCATTTCACACTGCAATATTTTAGAGAACAAAATTTGATAGCAATTGCACCTAAATGATGGCAGAGAGGAGTTTTTCCAGGGGCAGGATGGGGTCAGGCAGGTTTGCTGGGTGGCACCTGCTCAAACCAAGAGCCCTGCACTTCCCACGGCAAAAGCCATGTGTGCTAACGAGAACTAATGAACAATTTGGGTTTGCTCAGACATTTCCCTTCCCTCCCCAAGCCCTAATCCCTTCCAGCTCCCCCGCAGCCCCCCTGGACCAGCCCAGCTCGGCTCGGCACGGCTCGGCTCGGCTCGGCACGGCTTCCAGGGCCATTCCCACTTCACGAGTGCCACCTCGTGGGCCCAGCCCCGCATCCGCTCCACCGGACACCTCCCAGCACAGCTGGGCTCTGCTCGGCCTCACAGGGCAAAAAGGGATGGGATTAACATCAATCTGCGTTTCTGACACTGATAAAAGCACTGATAAATGCCTTGAAAAGAATTATGTCTGCTTASAAGGGAGAAGCTGATTCTCTTTCCTTCCCCACCCCCATTCAACCCGAGGAATGGATTTGGGAACTCCAACACCTACCTTGGTGATTTCTTCAGAAGCCTTCTCAAAGTCCTGCACAGTCCTACAGTAAAATCCTATAGTGCAGCTSGGATCCATTTTTTTGAAGGACATCTTCTTGGGAGAAGGACAGTGGAATGACTGCAAGTTTCCCGATAAAAAACACGAAACACATGGTTACAGTCAGGAATAGCACAGATCCACACATTTACTTCTGTCCCCACCAACAGCTCTGAAACATCCAAACCCCTGCATCACTCGAATTAAATCCAGCAACACTTTGGAATCATTTCACCACCCCCCCAAAATAATTCAACTAATTGCACCTTTCCCCACCGTGAAAAACCTCCCGCTGTTCAGGCATTTCCCAAACTTCCCCTCACCACCACGTTAGTTTGGGATCTGTCAAAGCTCTGCTCTCCCAGCAATACTTTATGAATATTCCCAAGGCAGAGGAGGTGAATSCTCTTCAGCAAATTGAATTTGTAACAGCTTTTGCACTATCTCACTGCTTTACTAGCACTGCCCTGTGCCCCCTTCCCTCCTCCAGCCTCTAGGAAAGAGACATAATGGAATAAACCACCCTCATGCATTTTCCTGCAGTAAATTAAATGGGTTCAAAAACCCACAAAACACACGGAAGCAAAACCATTATTACAATGATCCACAAGTAGGGAAAACACAAACATGCCCTGCTTTACAAATGAGTTTTCCCAACGTGAAATCTCTTTTTGTGACAGATGATGCCCTGACAGTGCTGTGAACGGATACTTTCAGCAACCCTGCTGTAAAACAAACACAAAACCCCTTCCCCACACTCCTCACTCAGTTTATGAGAGAAAATATAAGGGTATCTTATCTACCCCGATTCTGGGTTATTTATTACAGGAACTGTCATTTTGGTGAAGCTCATTGTCCAATAACTGCAATTATTTCCTCAGCTGCTCTCAAAGTGAGCCCCTCAATTCTGCCTCCAACACAGAGGATGACCCATCATCCTCCCTCTATTAAATCCCTTTCTTTGCCAATCACAAAAATCAACCCACAGAAGACAGCACCAGTTACCAAATCCCAGTGTAACCATCCCTGCAACAGCTCTACAGAATAAAATATATTGTTCTTTCCTGGTGATTACAAACCYGAAAGGTATTTCTGTAAAACCTCTGCTCAGAAATATCCACAATGATCAGGGCTATTTCTGCCGGATTGATTTTAGCCACTGCTCTTTCTCCTCATTTTATCAACAGCAATTGTATTTTTAATATTAATTCCTGAGTCACCAAATGCATAAATCACARCCTGCCTTCCCCAGCAAGAGCCCTGTCCCTGCAGTTGTGCTGCACTGTCAGGGCAGGAGGTTTCACGCTGCACAAATCACTGCACAACAAAGAGAAGTGGGGAGGATTTTTTTTTTYTTCTCACTCCTCTGAACAAATGGATGCTGGAAGCCAATAGAGAGTGGATTGATTTCCAACTTATTCTGGACGATTTGTCAATTTTGAAAATACTCCCTGCAGATAAATCTAACAAGCAACTATCCACACTAAGAAAGCAATTTCTGTTTACTTTTGACATTTCTGGACAAAGATATAATACTATTAAATGCACCAAGCATTAAATTGCAATCTATTTTCCGTCTGCAGGAAAGCATTAGGATGCGATCAAGCCAAGCTGGCAGCTTGCATACCTTCCAAACACAGCTTAAAACCTCGGTATTATTTGGAAATTCAGATTAATGGCAGTGTGCAGCACAATTCGGAAGCTGAGCCATAGGACAGAACCCAAAAAGATGTGGATTTTTGTAGCTTGGCCACTGCACCATGGCAGGACCTTAAAGAAGTCACTTCAGCTCTGCTGCTTTGTGCTCTTCCCACCTTTTGCCTGGTTTTTCCCAAACTGTAAAATCCTCAGAGGCACTGGAGCAAAAGACAGTTRTGAGGACAAAGGAGGAGCTGGGTTATCATCCCAGGCTGAGCTGGGACTCACCAGTTCTTTCTCCAAATATCCCATCAGGGCAAACCTAAAAGCATCTCTAAACACAACCAAACTTCCTGGCTAAGGCATTTTCTATCACATTTTGSTGCTGTATTCTTTTGCTTCAGTAGAATCTTCTGATTTCCTAGAGAATCTTTCTCTTCCATATCATATAAGATGCTAATTCAAGCATTTTGTTAAGCATAAATAATGGAAGTGTTTGCTTAAAGGACTTGTCATTAGCCCTGAGTAAATCCTTTCAGATTTTATATTTATTTTCTTTTTTTTTGAGATATATATATATATATATATAAGTGGTTTTCCTAAATGCTGTTTGATGGGATTTTGCTCCAGCTCTGCTCTGGAGCAGCTGCTGCTGTCCTGGATGCACCCCCAGGCTGTTCCTGCTGAACCAAGAGCTGCTGGAAGGTGGGCACAAGGAGAGTTTGTGTGGATGGCCCTGAGGATCTGACTGTGGCTACTGTGGCCACTGAACACTTCCTTGCAGCTGATCATGTTTTCCCAGGGTACTTGTAAATTGAGTTCTCTAATCAGCTCCTTTAGCTCCATCTATTCTCCTTTAGTTCCATCTATTTTTAGACTCCTRCTATTGAACACCACAGGAATTGTCCCCAGGATGTTGATAGCAATTTTAATTTTTTTTTTAAAGGCCAAAAMTACAAACTATCAACCCCAAATCCAAACAGGTTTAAGATCTACAAGTATTATCTATTTTCTTTGATGGCAAATTAGTGAAATGATCATCTATTTTGGAGATTTTATGATCATTAGAAAGAAAACAGATGAAGATTAATGAAGTAAAAATTAAACCCCCATATTGAGATTTAACCTCTGGTCATTTTTGTTGATTATAGGCCTATAAAGAAGGGCAGGACATTGATAAATAACATGTAACTGTAAAACCATAAAGCTGCAGCTAGCAAGAACATCTCTAAATAATTAGTGTTTGATTCATATGGGAAGAAAACAGTGCCAGCTCTATATCCATAGTACCTCAAGAGGGAAATCCTTTATGCTGACATCTACAAAAGATTGGCAGTAATGAGGATCCATGTAAATCAAACTGTCATCTGCAAGGACAAAACAGAAGACAAGTAATTCAAAAAACACCTTATTATTGCACTGCTTACAATCCAATTTCTATGCAGAACAGCTGGAAAAAAAAGCCAGTGAGTAACTGCTTGCCAGGCTGATACTCATTGACTGAAGCAKAGGTTTTTGCAGGACAGATTAACTTTTGCATAATCAAATATGCTTGTATAAGCAGAATTTTTATAAAGTGATGAAACTGTCATTTAATTTTTGGTGATAAAATTACTTTTACAAACACACAATTATATTCTGGAG
Source organism: Malurus melanocephalus (assembly GCF_030028575.1). NCBI lineage: Eukaryota > Metazoa > Chordata > Aves > Passeriformes > Maluridae > Malurus > Malurus melanocephalus. Next base: position 569,753 of record NW_026623357.1, read on the forward strand.
TTTGCATATGAAAAATGTATCGCCCTGCTTCATCCTGACAGCAAGAATATATTGCTTGTCATTTAGGCATCAACTAACACCACTTAAAGCAGGAGAGAGTAAATACCTAAATAAGAACTGCCAGGCAGGAACAGCAAAYGCTCCTCAAGTTTGGTGAAACAGATAAATTATGCCTTGTTTATGCAACAAGGGAAATTAAATGTACATTTTCCAGAATCCAATTACTCCATGGGGTAAATGACAAATGGCTGGACTTGGGGAGATGTGATGAATTAATAAGGTACTCATTTTGCTATTTTAATCAYGCTATTTCCCACTGCTCAGATATTAACTTCCTAACTCAGAGAAAAAAAAATATTGAGGAGCCACAACACATTAAAACACTCACCTTGGAATCCAGCAAAGTAATAAGACTGCTTGGGTTTGCCACCAATAATGCCAACACAGTATTCCAGGCTTAAAATTCCCTAAAACAAGAGCATGAAATAATTAGGACAGCATTAACCAAAGTATTA
>NW_026623357.1:570318-588854 GCF_030028575.1 Malurus melanocephalus
TTTTTTTTTTAATGACTTCCTTCTTTTTCCACGACTTCTTGGAGCTTGACCAAAGTGAAACCATTCCAGCAGGTGTTCCAGAGAAACTCCTCCCTTCCCATGAGATACACACACACAGTTTTGGGGAGGAGACAAAACATCATGTCATGAATGAAGCACCAGTTCCTTGATCAAAATATCCCAAAGCGATGAGATTTACAGTTTTCACACACATTTACCTCCTGTGCCCCTGGGGATTCTCTTCTTTTTGCACTCAAATGGACAAATCTGGCCAGAGCATCAACTTTTACATCTTGGGGAGAAATGCCAGTTGAAGTAAGAATAATCACAAGGTGCAGCTCTAAAAACAGCTACCCCAAACCAGGGAGGAGAGAAACACAGACAGGSCCCATRAATCTCCCTGCATGTTYCCTGTGAGGGCAGAGGAATTGGAAKCATCTGAAGGTGGAACTTTTGGGAAAGGGACATTCCTAAGTGAAGTAGGGAACTTTTCTCTCAACAAAAAGATTGAGATTATCACACTACTAATACCAAGGCTTCTCAAGATAAAATTTTCCCTGCTTAGACAAGGATAAAATAATTTAAAAACTTCCCCTGAAATGCTACAAAGTCAAATCCAGCATGGTTGACACAGGTTAAAAAAGTGATGCTTATTTAAAGCATGAATGAGAAGGCTTCCTTAAAAACTTWATTTAAATTATAAATTAGAAGGTTTCCTAGGAAAATGCTCTGAGCATCACAGAACATTCAGGCAGGTCAGAGGCAAAGGCTCCAAGAGCCAAGCAGGACAGAGCAGAGAGGGAGTAAAGCTACTCAGAGTAATGGATAACTGTTTAATCTATGGGAAGCTTCTTGTGAAAGTGAATTATAAAAAATTTATCAATTTTCACCCATAAATATCAAATTCTTTGTAGAAATTACCTCTCRTGCTACATTCTAAAATCTGCATTTTTAACTTAAAGCCAGACTCCCAAGAAATGCAGTTACTTCTGGGGACAGTCAAGGCAGACACAGCAGTGACTGATTCAGGCAATTGAAAACTCTCTTATCACAGCCTCCATCAGGCTGCAAAGGGCAGGAATCAGCCAGGGAAGCAGCTGAAACAAAAAATTAAAACTTTCCCAAAACAATTTAAGTTCATCACTTAAAAGCCTTCACCAGTCTGTCTTCCCATGCCAGTAACAACCAAAATGTTTTCCTAAAATATTCCAGTCAAGAGAGCCACAAAAGTAAATCCTGTTGCAGACTCTCTGGTTTTGGTCATGCTACTATGCTGTGGTAATGTAAAAATGAAATCAAAATTTAAAGATAGATAAAGAGGAGCATGGAAAATTAAATAAAAGCAGAAGGAATAAGAGAACAAGCTCTTCCCTAAGAGGAGCAAGAGCAGGATTACAGCACATCCTCAGGTGTCTGCAGAACCTCTGCTGAAAAAAAACACAGCACAGACCTTCCCCCCTCTGCTTTCTCCTGGAGTTTTCCTTTTTTCCAGCTCATTTTTTATTGGGGTAACTGCTTGTTCCTCCTGCACCACTGTCCTCACAAACATTCATCCAGGCAGTGAAAAAACAATTAAAGAGTGACTACAGATATCAAATAATTCCATGGGAACAAAGAGACAAAAGAAAATGGGAAGAACAGACAAGCAACAACTTTAAACCATTTGACATTTAAGAAAATAAGAAACAGAGTAAGGAATAGAGTGTATTTATATTTTAAAATGCTGCCTGATCCTTAGTTACATATGCTATTAGAGCCCTGCTATATTAAATTACCATTTGTAATTTGAGCCAGTGCATTAATGTCTTTTCAGGTGGCTGCTGGAGGAGCAGGACAGTTATCACTGCTTTACCAAGGGACATCATGTGCTCTGCAATTATGTCTGATCTTGTAATAGGGAAATTTAAAATCTGTAAAGTCAAACTTTACAACCTTCAACTGTAAAATCCCCACCACACGTTTAATGGGGAGAATTACCCTCGTGAAGTCGCTTTTCATATCCCCTTGTGCTCCTCTTTGAAAAATGATTGAACTCTCATTTCATACCTTTACAAACTCCAAGTAGTCTGTGTTTGTTCTCTCTCCACCAAGTCTCACAGGAACCAATATAATTACAGCTTTTGTGCCTGCTTTCCCAGAATCCATAAAAGAGCACTGTCTGTCAATAACATCTGAGCTGTAGACTGAAAGGAGAGACACAGAAATATCAAAATTTCAAATATAACCTCTAGTTTTTAGAGACACACCTACAATGAGGCAAACTAAAAAACTGCAGCCCTTCCAAATGTTCCTGTGCTTCCAAAACACAGCCCCAGGAGACTCAGGACCAGTGCTGTGTCCCCTCAATCCCAGCAATATTTTGTGGAATGCTAATTGCTGCTGCTGAGTTGCAATGCCAAGGAAATGCAGAAGGGGTAGGTTRGGAGAAAGCCAATGAATATTTATTGCTGCATATAAACTTCTGACAGGAATAATTAAAACTTGAAAGCCTCCAACTAACAGAAACATCTACGTGTAAAAGGAAAAGAGGCAATAATTGATTTGCTGATTTGGAAYTCCACCATAAAACTCCAAGCAAGCAATGGACAAAGAGAATCTCCACATATCAAGAACCCCTTTGTCTGCATATTCTCTATTTTGTGGATCCATTTTATAGGGATTTTTTTCCCTTTAAAGCTCTATTGTTAAGTGCTAACTGAAAGGCATAAAAAGAATCTAAAATGTTTGCAAAAATCTAYAAAATCATATTTACCTGTACAATCCTGAGCAACATACACTGTTACTCCTTGCAGCTCAGGGTCTCTKGCTTCTTCAACAGCTTTTCTAAGTACAAACACAAAATTACTTAATTTACCTTCCATTAAAAAATATTAACAGTAAATAAGCAAATTATTTTGGGTTTTTAGAAACAGGTTGATTTTAATTGTTTGTTATAAGGGGTTTTTTGTTTGTTTGGGTTTTTTGGGGAGGGGTTGTTTTGTTTAATCCAAGACACCTTCCCTTCCTGATAAAAGGTGGTGGGGTCAGGGGTTTTTAWTTGTTTTCAAACACTGGACACCAAGATCCAACCTATATGGCAACATGTTTCTCCCAAGCCAAGATGACAATGCCTGGTTATTKAGAAGAAAAAATGAAAACCACAAAAAAAGGCCTCAAATCCCACATCAACTTACAATTCAATACACACTCACTACTTTATTTCTTTCTGTTCATAACAATTTTCTGGTATATTGATGATAAAGGCTAAGTTTGCTGACAAAAATACTATTTGCAACTCATTAGATCTTTTTATTTTACCTCTGTTTGTACAAAAGCCACAAAAATAGCACCTGGAAATAAAAAGCTGCAAGGTTTCACCAAAAGTTTGAAAAATATAGTTACAATATTGGACTCTCCTCAGAAAAACTGAGAGTAACAGACCTAAAATGTAAAAAGAAAATCTATGTTGCTGGTCAGAACCATGGTCATCAATCAGGGACTGCATTTGTAAAGCAATGAAACTGTTCAAAATAGAGGATTTGCCTTTGAGTTCCACACAGAGCTGCATTAAATGGTCACTATCCCTTTATTTCCCACTATATTTTGAGGAAGAGTTTAATACAGTCATTCCCAAGTTATGAGGGAGCTGTACATTGTTAGTGCTGCTGTAAGAGAGAAARATCCAGGAAAGGAAACCTTTGCAGGGTTGCAAATCACCACTGGGGTTGTGGTAATTCTGCACCAAATCCCCGCTGCTCCCATCAGGGAGACAAATAATTTAACAGATAATTTATGAGAGTAAGCAAAAAATTGTGACAGCTTCCATCATCAGAAAAAAGTAGAATAAACCACATTAATAATGCTAAACTCCTGCATCCCTGTTTGCATGTGCATGGATGTACACCTGATTATTTCAATACAGCTGCATTTCAGATTAATACATCATTTGCACTAAATATCAAATTCTTCTATTTATGTGTATAAAAAAATATATAAATGCAGGAACTTTGGCTTCTGCTGCTTGAAGGATTTATCAGTGATTCACTTCATAGGTAACCAGGAATCTACTAAGAAAATAAGCACATAAGACTACAAAAAAAAAACCCCAAAAATTTAAAGAATTGGATATCAAGGCTCACAGTATGGAGAAATTTGACTTTCGACTTTTTTTTTTAACCACGCTGAATGTCACAGACCCTTTACTTTTACTGGGGTATAATTATAATATTAATAGTCCCATACATTTACAGTTTCACAAGAATTTGATGTGTGCAAAGAAATGCTGAAAACATCAATTTTAGCTCTGACATTTCATTACACTATCAGTACATTACAGCCCCCAGGTTACAGTATAAAAAAAAAAATCTCTAATGTTATGCATGTTCCAAGGTTGAAAGAGTGGTTAGTTTTTAGAACATTTCATTAAATGCAGCTCCACTTAAAAGCTTTGGGAGAGATACTTGGGATTCTACAAGTAAACAGGAATGTTGTGGTTTTTTCCTGAAATGASACTGACAAAAGCTCAGCATTCAGTTCCTGCACCTGCTGCCATTTCCCTTTCTGCCTGTGGAAAAGCTCTGGAATTGCTCCTGATACGGGTGTTTTACAAAGCCAATAATGAACAGTTTGCTGCTCAATTAGGCTGAAGTGATCTCAGGACACTCAGAAATGCTTCTCTGTGATGTAACAAAGGAAAGGAACAGTGAATTAAGGTGTTTTACCTCAAAATGTGCGCGACCACGGCGGGCCCGTACCAATCCCCCGCGATCTTCCCGGATTTCTTCCCGTATTCTATCAGCTGGTGCAGCCCAAAGGCTGCCASAGGGGAGTCACCAAACCAGGAGATGATTTTCCTGTGATAAACTTCATTCCTCATCTCGGTGACATCCCAGTTCCTCCTGGCTGGGCCCCGCTGGGGACGGGGCAGGATTTTGGGGTCCCTCTCTGCTGTGAGTGACGCCTCGAAGGAGGCTGTGAGCTTCCTCACCGTGTTGCTGGTCCAGGACTCTGAGTCTGAGCTGTCCATGTCCAAAGCTTCTGGCCACACCCAGGCTGCAGAACGAGGGCAAAAGCCATATTAGCATTAATATTTATTGACTTCATGGCATAAGAAGCAAAGCATTTCCCTTTGTCCCCCACACTCCTTAAAGCAATAATGTGTATTTTACATGTCGCTGTTCACAGGTGAACAAAGAAATCCAGTAGAGAAGGATTTGCTTTGATTGACCATCCCAGTCACSAGAATAAACAAAATATACCTGATTATAGGTTAGAACTCTCTCACACATTAAATACATGAACCTTATTCACTGCTATCCAAAAACCTTTCATCCATGTCAAACTACAAGTTTCAAAAGCTGTTAATTCTTCTCAATTTTCAGTTATTAAAAAACCAAGCAGACCTGAGGAATTATTGATGTAAAAGCAAACCCTTCTTCCTGGCAAAATGTCAAAGCAGATCATCAGAAAACCAGGCAGGATTTCTTTATTCACWAAATTCATTAGTTCTTTTAGATTACAAGGCAAACACATTTGAATGTCATTCAGCACAGTATCTTCAGRCTGCTTTTCCAGCTGAAGGTTTCCCTGCAAATGATTCATCCCACACAGCATTTCTCTACAGGAATATGGGGTTCAGCAGATCCAGGGAAGATCCTGGAATTCTCCACAATTCCAACAATTACTTGAACACAGACCCAGCCTGTGTAAGCTCAGTGTAACATCCCTATAGGCCCTGCTGTTCTGGACTCAGCTTCACCTGTTTCAAGCACAGGCATTTCAAAGTAAAGCTTAATATTTAAAATCAAAACTCAATATTTAAAATCAAAACTCAATATTTAAAATCAAAACTTATTCACATCATTCAGCAATAACTGGAACATTCCATGGCAGTGGAAATGGAAATATCTCAGCTAGAAACTTCAGGCAAGTTTTGCTTCCTAACAGAAACATCACCATTAAACGAGACTGAAAACATCTCTGGGAAAAGGGTAAACAGCCATGAAAAACTTCCTGTAAACACCTGAATATGTKTCCAAAGCTGCCCAGACCTCATAAAAAGACTTTCAAAAGATAATTCACCAGCTGTCAGAAGGCCAGGTGAGGAGCAAAGTAGTCCAGAAAGACCATYCATACTCCATCTTTCYGTGGATTTGGATTGCCACAGAAACAAAAGCACTCTGGAATCACCCCATCGCTTTCCAAATGAGGATGCAAGGGAGACATGCAAGGAATTCTTTGGAACCATGGATTTTAAAGATAGAAACCTGGGGCATTTTTGTTTGGGGTTACTTTCAAACGAGCCATTACACACTCCTGCTCACAGGGAGTCTTCTGGGCAGGTCTTGAATTTCTTTTAAATGTACATATAACATAAGTGTTATTTAAGGGATTTGTGTTCTCAGCAGAAGTATTTCCACATTTTTTGCTACCTGCAATCAGTTGAAAAGAATWATGAATGTTTTTTCAGTTAAATATCTTCAGCCAAAGGAACATTCCATGAGCCAATCCCACAGCTCAGCCCTGATGCTGCTGGGAACAGAGACTTTGTGGTGCAGCTGGGTTGGGACCTTGTTCCCAGCTTACATCAGAGCTGCAMAGCAAGGGCAAAGCATTATCAAAACAGGCTTTCAGAAAATCTTCTGCTAAAGTATCACTGGGATCCCACAAATGGYTGAGGAAACAATGCACTGTGTTCTCTGGAACCCCCCCAAGTGTCTTGGGTCATTCTGACAGCAAGCAATGGCTGATTGTTATGAAAGGGATTGGGGAGGGGTTGGAAACAAAAGGTGTTTAACTSTGAGAACCTAAAATACCTCTCTGCAGGACATGGCTCAGCCTGGAAGAATGAGAAGGACATGGACACTTCATCTGTGACAGCAGAAAGTGTCCCACAACTCCTAAAGCTGCTTCTTCAACTGCCAGGGACTGAGGGAGGGCTTCCAGACAAGACAATGGGAAGGAAAAAAGGGAAATTCCTCTCTAAGTACACGGGGGAAGGGAAGAAATGACACAGTGAACATTTCTGCATGGAGAATGATGTATTGAAGTTAGATTAGAATCCTTCTAGGAACTCAATATATTAACACCAGAGGAAATTCAATAACGGACAACTTTAAAACTGATAAAAGAACATCACTTCTGCCATAGCCCACAGCTATGGGCTCTGGAGCTCATCTGCACATCTTGAGCTCAGGAAACAATCAAATTTCAAGAGGAATTTCAATCAAATTTCACATCCATGTGCATGGATGAGAATACCCACRTAGGGGGATCAATAAGTGATATTTAAGGGATTTGTGTTCTCAGCAGAAGTATTCACACATTTTTTGCTATCTGCACTTTTGTGATGTTTTAACTCAGAGTTAGATACTGGAAACTCCACAGAAGTTTGCTTGGGCACACTTTGGCTCTCAGAAATGGCASAGCAGGACAGCTCCATCACTCATGCAATGGGACAATTCCAACAGTAATGAGGAGTCCACAACCAAAAMCAGCTAGCACTGCAGATCTGGGATAAAAAAAGGCCATTTTGGAATCTACAGAATGTCTGTGCTAGTGTCAAACACAGAAATCTTCTCTCATAACTCACCTCTCCCAAGGAAATGAAGCATCAGCCCCTGAGCCAGCAGCATCTGCCCCGTTCTCAGCGTGCAGCCCCAGCCACAGTCTGTGGTTAAAGCAGAGCCCTTGATCTGAGGGAATTCCTCTCTGTACGTCAGCCAGATCCTGGAAATGAAATCTTTGCGAAACTCCTCAACGTTCCCCGAAATCTCGGTGTTGATTTTATCAAAAYTGGACCCATCTGTAGAGAGTTCACCAGATTCTGGAAGGCAAACAACAGTTTAAATTTTAATTTGTTATGGCGTTTCTGTTATTAGAAAGTAAGCAGCAAACACACAATCTAATAGAAAAACAGGGCAAATTTACAGAAATTCACAATTGCTTCAAATACAACAAAGGCAAMTTGGAAGGCAAACATAATAGAAATGTGCCAGATGGAAAAAAAAAATCAAAAGAGCAATGCAGACATCATTGTGCCAGGGGGATCACTGACCTGCAAGTAAGTGCTTAATTCACCCAACTGTAAATGGTCAAATAGAGATAGAGGCTTAAAAAAACTGCACAYTGGAAAGTGATAACAAAGGTGTTGGTGTAGTGACCCTGATCAGGTATTGTYACTTATTTCCAGTTTTTAGAAAGAAAATCTCCAATTGATGGTAAATGAAGAGCAAATCACAACAGGAATATTTACAGAAAGAACAAGGTTTTGGTGTAAAATCTGAATAAAGSAGGTCAGGATGGGTTGCATTAGTGRTGGACATTTAAATGATATTTTCCAAGCTTTTCATATTTACATTTTGAATTWGATAATTGTTAATGCCAGTCTTTCTGGAAGATTAAAAATATCTCCACAGAGCTCCTRCTGAGGAAGACTGGAATGAGTGAAGTGCTCTGTACTCACCCTCAGTTTTGAAGTGGTAACATTTTCCCAGCAGAAAGACTGGAGAGTTTCTGCTGAAGTAAGTTTTTGTTTTCAACACCCAACCTAGAACAGATGCAAAACAAATACAAATTTGTGCCTGAAGTATTCCAAAAGGAAATGCTAACAGGATCTGGTTAAGCCAAAGATAACTCTTGAAAGGGGAATAAATAAAAAAGCATTGAAATTGAGTTTTAGTCTCATTAAAAAATCCCATCTAGGGTACAATGGCTGCTATTCCCTTTCAACCATGTGACAGCCTTGAAGAAAACAGAAAAAAGAKGATCTTTTCATCTTGCCAGACATCTCCAAAGCTCAGTTATGAGAATTAACAAAATTTATCAGAAAGCTGATGGCAAACCTGAGCAATCTCGGTCCAAAAGGGTAAGCAGAAAAATCAARGACAGATTAGTAAAGGGCACATTCAAAAATCTGGTTGCTCACAAATTAGTGATGTTCAGCTGTGGAAAAAAATGTTCCTCAAGGGTGTGAAGTAGATTCTTCAGTGGAGTTTGTATCTCACACACCATCCAWTTTTTTTTCTTAAAAATACATTTAAAAACAAAAAACTTTTGTGCAAATGATTCCATACAATTCTGCACAAAAGTCTATGCAAATCTAGTATCATTTACATAACATATTTACTGCTTCCAAAATAAGTCATTTAAAATGAAATTATGCAAGATTTGTCTGAAAAAGAAAAGAAAAGCTAAAGAAGCTTTTTAGTGGGGATGATTTATAATATCAAAGAAAAATTGTTTCAAGGGCTATACTGCATTTTTAGTATTAATTATGTTATGATTCCATTCATGTCAACAAGAAACATTCCTTTTAATGAGATCTCACCACAYTCTGTTCCACTTACTGTATTTCATGTTGTGCCATGCAGACATAAACTTTGATTTGATCTTTTCTACTTCATCTGTCCCTGTGGCCTCCATATTCAAATCCTAGAGAAAAAGCCATCTCTGTCTCGTAAGGCTTTCAGTTCTGCTACTGCAAAAACAAAAATGTAAACACTCAGCATCCCCCACTCAGGTATTTAAGCCTGACAAGGCCAGAAACATCAATAAACTCACAGAACCCTCCACAACCAGGCACTGAGAAGCAATCCTGCGTCCCATGAATAAGTAATAAAATAATTTAATTCCAAATATACACCAATAAAAGCACTACACAAAGCTGAATAAAATGTAATGTTCTCCTGCAGTTCTCCCTTGCAGCACAAAGTGCTCTAGAGCACAAAAGCTGTGCAGGCACACGAGCACACTCGTTTTATCAGCAGTGCGATGAAGAGCTGTGATGCACCTCACTCATGGAATAGGAAAAATGCTGCTCTTTCTGCTGAAGAGAATGCAAAAAGCACTTTTTGTGTTAAAATCCACCACAGCACAGGCTCATTTTGCAAAAACTTCTCATAAATATTCTAAAGAAATGCATCTTTACTGGCTCTTTCTGCATTGCAAGATAAGGCAGATTTCACCTTAAAASCCACCTAAACTGGCAATAACACAGAAAAATAATTCCCTCAATCCCTATTCCTAAGAAATCTGGGAAAATGGGACAGAACCCCCTCAATAGCCCAACTGCCCCATCTGTAACAGGAAGCTTCCTATTAATTAATAAAATCTCCTCCACCACATGTGTTCTGTCAGTGGTTCACCTTAAAATATGTGACACAGAAAGTTTTCTTGATGATAGTTGGTGGCCCAAACCCTTGCACAGACAAATAAAAATTTAGAGCTCCTGCTTCAACAGCAGCTCTTGAGGAACATCAAAAGYTGATCAACATTGGGATATCATTGCAACCTTCACTGATTTTTTTTATCTAAGTTCAGATAGATGATTTTTATCTAAGCTGATGATGTGAGCAGCAGTGAACTTCCTCATTTAATTAACAAACCTGGGCCAGGAGAAAAACTCCTTGCTTTAAAAAGAGTACCTAGAACTGTATTTACCTTTCCATGTGCTATTCTCCACGGAGCTGGGATCAAAAGCAGGACAAAGACTAAACTGTGTCACTTTTCTCCACTGGGAGCATGTTTTAAGTAAACCCTAATCACTGACAGTGTAATTAAGGAGAGGGTGAAGATGTCAGGGTGACAMTATGCTCTGAGCCTGAGAGGACTCACAGAGATTCACTGTTTTGGGGATCTGCAATCTGCTGCCCAAACCATCCCTAGCCAATTTTCCAACTATTCCATCATATTATTTCATAAAAATCTGCTTTTTTACAGGAATAAGAACCAATGCCAGCTCACCAACATGGCAGAAGACTGACTTTTTTTCTAGTGCAAATAATAAGTGTCTGCATCCTTGCTATGATTAGCCTTGTGTTAAGCTGGGGAAAAAAGGAGAATTTCAAGCTGGGTTTTAACTTCCTGCCTTTTTTCCTCTTTTTTCTTCAGGGAAAAAAAAAAAAAAGGAAAGCCTGATTGTATCACCAGCTGTAGACAGCAAAGCTGGTAAGATGAACTTCTGCAGGAGGTGTGTTTGGTCCTGTCYTCCCTCACACAATCCATCAGCAACAACCATTTATACAGACACCACTGATTGCCTTAAAAACCAATTCCTATAAAAGCTTCCTCTGGCTAAAATTAGAAATGAAACAAACTCCACAATTCTGAAAGGGAATGAAGACAAAATTATGTAAATGAGAAAGAAGCTCATTTTCCTCGCAAAGACAATGGTCATCACAGCACATTTATCTTTCCTGCAGGTACATTTCTTCCCTGGCATTATGCTAAAGATGCAAAAAAGGTTTCCAAGAATGCTGACACAAACCAGGTATAATTTTTCTACTGGGAAAACACAGGTTCTGCCCATCAGTGCAAGAAGACACAGTAAGAGTTCCCTGGAATTAATGGAACAGCACCAGGAGAAGGTCCCAGGGAATACAAATTCAAGCCCAATGGGTTTTAACATCAAACTAGCAAATCTAAACCGAACGGTTTCATCCCGAAGTTGGCTCATTTAAGAAGTTCTCTAGATACACATCACGAGGGTGATTTCCCTCAGGGAGCAACAGGACACGGCTGGAATTGAAAGCCGAAGGAAAAACACCCCAAACCCCCCAAAAACACCGTTTGTTTGCATCAAAAGCAGAAAAGCAACGCAAGCCGCCGGTGAGACTGCAGCGGAAAGGATGAATGAAGCCTCAATGGGATAATTACGAGATAAATTATCTCTTATAAAGATCTCTTTGGTTTTCACTTGTACCTTGAAGGAGCCCGGCRCGGCAGCGGCGACAGTCGGCGAAACCCACACGGAAAAACGACAGCGAGCAGCGGCCGGAGGTCATTTTTAAGGAGCTGCAAACACATACGAGAACAGTTACAAACGATACTTTAAAGGCGGGTCGGTAAAAACCACAGATTATTCCTTAATCCTGCAGCGAGGACGGAACGTTCCGCTCGGGCAGGATTCGCAGCCAAGCAGCAGGAGCCCACACGCACCGCGGGGGAAGGAGCTCGGCGGCTCCCGGCCCCACAGGACACGGCCTCGGGCGAGCCGCCGCCGCGGAGAGCCCGTCCCACCGCCCCCGACCGCCGCTCACCCTCACGGAGCCGCTTCCGCCATGCCCGGGGCCGCCCGGGCTCCGCGCGGCCTCCCGGCGCTGCTCCGGCCGCGGCGCAGCGGCGCGCGAACTACAACTCCCGGCAGGCAGCGCGGCGGGGGCGCGGCGGGACGGGCGGCGGGTGCGCGCGGGGCACTCTGGGAGGTGTAGTTCAGCAGGAGCGCGGTTGGGAGGCGGGAGGGAGGAAGAGGCCAGACGGGCTGGAAGCGAAATCCCGGCAAGAGGAGCGGGAAGCCCAGCCCCTCACGGCGTCTGCAGCTATCCTTTAACAGCGTCTTTTTCCTTGTATTTTTTGGGGGGCGGTTGTTTTGATTTTTTTTTTTGTGGTCTTGTTTGGGATTTTTTTGGGTGCGGTTTCCCTTTTTGTGTGGTTTCCCTTTCTTCTGGTATAGGTGTTTTTTTTTTTGTTGGGTTTTTTGTTCGTTTGATTTTGGTTCTGTTTTTTAATTCTGTGTCTTGTNACTCCTCCACAGCAAAATGCCTCCAAAAGCTCCAAATTTCCTGAAGGATTTAAATTTTCAGCCTGAAGACCCAGCTGATTGTGCTCCGATTCGACTCCGCTTTATTTCCTCTCTAAAAGTCCATCAGAGCCATTGCATCTCCTCTTACTTCCTGAGGGATTTTTTTTTTTTTTTTTGGGGGGGGGGAGTTTAAAAGTATTTTGTAAAGTAGGTTCTTCATTAATCTGTTTGTCTTAAGCTGCTTAAAAATACTCATTGGCTGTATCGGGAGCCAAGGGCTTTAAARAAAAAAAAAGTGCAGGATTTGTGGAGGATTGAGTTGAATTTCTCAACYGTCTGGAACTGGCATTAGTGCTCAACATTCTAAGAAGGGTGATACTCCTGCTTTCCCTRGTACTCACCAGCCCAATTTTGGGTTCATGAAACAAAGTCATGTGGGGTTTTTTTCCATTTTGTGATTTTACTGCCTTCTGCTGGTCAGAGATGATCAGACTGAGCTCAATTTTTTATCATCAGCACATGATYTAAAATTCAGCTTCAGTGCAAATGTCAACAATAGATGCTTTGTTTATTTCCTGGTGGGTTTTGTTCCTGCAATCTCGTGGATATATTTCACATAGTAGGGCTGATCAGTAAAGAGGATTGTTGGTTTTAACATGCAGACTACATCTTGTTCCAGAAGTCTGGCTGTTGGCTTGAAGTGGGGATGTAGCAGATCACCTTTCTAATCCTTCCCTGCCTTTCAGCTCCTTGCTTGCCCTTTGCTTCCAAGAGAAAGATAAAAGATTTAAAAATAAAAACACTGTTGCTGTTTGTATAAACTCATGGCACTGTGGCCTCTTGATAGTGGGAGATCTGTCAGTGCAGAAAGAAAGGGRCCTCCTGCTTCCAGAATTTCATGATCTGGTTTAGGAATAATCGTTGTTTAAAGTTTTATCTTTGCTTTTATTCCCYGAGACAGAGATGGATGTGCTTGTCTGTCTGTGTAGGGGCTGCAAGGTGGAGAGCTGAGGAGCTGGCAGGGCTTGGATCTGCCTAAATGTTGAACAGAGAATTATCCACCTGATCAGAGGAAAATGTCTGTTCCCCTGCCTGGAATTATTTGCCTGCACTTTCCTGCTCTCAAATTTAATAACCATGCCCTGAATTGATAGGCCACACAAGGTGCCATCTGGATAGACACTGTAAATCCCCTGGGCAGGCAGGTTATGAGTGGGAAGATATTTCTTTTCTGCTTTTTTTTTTTTTTCATGGAGAACAAAGCTTTGATTGCCAGATAATCACTCAGGCAACCATAAATAACTGTAAAAGAGTTTTCTTCACATCCACCAGTTCCTATTTCTGTAGGAAAGGTTTGCACAGGGAGTGGGAGAGAACTGAGTTCAACAAACTTACACCAAATGGCACAGAGTTCACACTTTTGACATTTTAATGGCATAAAGCCATTTTTAGCTCCATTTGAATGTAGTTAGGAAATGTTTATAGTCTGTGTTCATGGAAAATATAATTTCTTCCTGGTTTTTTTTTTTTTAATAGGTAAACCAGGTGGGGGGTAACATCAAGTGGCAACAGCAAGACTGAAAATTCGAGGAGATACTCTCTTGATTAATGAAGATACAAAACATTTATCCACTGCAGAATGGTAAGAGAGCACTGGGCAGTGGGGAATGAATCTCCTGTTCCTATCTCTGCCACTGGCCTGCTCGATCTGGAAATCATCTGAGCATCATCTAYAATTTACCACAGATTTAGAAAAGCTCATTAAGCATTTGGCCAAATGTGCTGTCCCAAACCSTGTTGTGTGAACTGATCAGACTTTGGGTCAAGGAGCTCGAGAGAAGGGAATTTTTCCTCGTTTATTTTTAGTTTCATTTCCTAGGGAAGTAAGCCAACTGTGATCTGTTTCCCTCTGGGAAGCTTTGAATCCGCTCTGCAATTCAAGTTTGSAGAGCCACAGAGTTGTTAAATACCTCCAGTTTTTGTGGGAGTAGCTGCTCAGGTAAAAAAGAGACTCTAGAATAGGAAAAGGGGAAAACATGGGAATTCAGGCTGTTAATTTGTGCGTCCTTTCAAGCAGCAGTGAGGGTGAGGAGCTGGATTGCTCTGACATGGTTGTGATCCCCAAATGAGCCAACAAATTTCTGCTTGTTCCACTCAGTCCTTCCAAACCCAGATTTCCTTCCTGTATCCCAGGATTAGGAAAAGAAAGAGGAGGCTTCAGTAGGATACTGGGAAGAGTCTGTGCCCGGGCTCCCCTTAATGTAAGATTTTAGTTATGCAAGAGGAAATAAAACTCGTTAGTGGCATTTATAGAGTGCTGAACTGGGGGAGGTTGAAAGCTGTGCTCAGGGTGGAAACATCAACTACAGAAATGATAAACATGAGCAGGAATTAATGGAAGCTCRGTTGGGAAGACTTTGAGCCCTTTTCTGAAGAGATTTAACTTTGTGAACCCACCTTTTGAAGTGAAGAAATCTGGAAGTAAATGTGCCAGGAGACAATAATGCAGAAGTGAAGCTGGCATCACATACTGCCACATGAAGAAGGCTCTAGAAAGGCTGGCACCGTTTTTCTGTGAATCTGTAAAGGAAATAACAGGGATGTGAGGGATGTAGTGAAGGCTGCAGGTTTTTGGAGAATCCTCACTCATTAAATCTCCTGGTTTCTCGTTAATCCAGCACAATTTGGGCACTGGGCAGACAGAACAGCAGCACATTCTCTCCTGCCAGAGGTGTCCACAGGAGATCATAATGTTTGTGCAGTTTATGTGACACACATTTTGTTCTTTATCTTTAAATGAATTATTTGCCGAGAGAGGCAGAGATTTGGCCCTTCCCCAGTGCTCCTCGTTCCCGCAGCTGCCAGGAGGTGGCTCTCTGCATTTGCAGTCCCTATTTACTACTTTGTTTATGGAATTACGCTGGACACGTTTTCCGTGGAAAATGTTTTTCCTGCTTTTGCCCTGAGGAAGTTTACGTCAGGAGAACAAGGAAGCTGGGTAAATAAATTGCTAACAAGCAAGGCAAGGATCAGTTCACTTGTGTCCAAATGTTTTCTGGCTCTGATCCAAAGGGATTTTTCWTGTTCAGTTCCTAATCTTCTAAGATTATGTATATCATGCTCAAGGAGTTACATCTGCGTTTGCAAAATGCATTCACCAAATTTGATTAAAGCCCAGTAAAAGTMATTCTCAATTTTAAAAAAAAAGTAATTTTAATCACGTGTTTAAAGGATGCAGGTAGTTCATGGACAGGTGCCCTGGTGAATTGATTAAAATGTTTCTTCATTCCCACCATTTCAGTGTGAGACTGTTGTTCCAAGTGGAAGAGAGAGCCCTCTGTCCAGGCTGTGAACTGCTTTTGGAGGCAGTGATGTCTCTCCAAGGCTGATGTGTTTTTCTGTTGGAATCCGGTGTAGAGCAAGCCAGGTTTCTTCTTTGCTTTCTAAAACATGGKGAGGAATTAGAGTGTGTTAAAGGAGAGGAACTCTTCAGTATCTTCATAATACTGGTAAAGTTCCAGGTTTTAAATTGGTTACAGAAATATGTAGCCTCTATTCAAATATTAATTTAAATTAATTCAGGCTGTCTGGAGGTATTAATTGCATGTACACTGCCCCTCCACTCTTGATTTGTCTTCGTCCTCACTCTGAGACACCAAACACCTTGGGGACAAACAACTTGGTGAAAAATAAACAGAGTATCACTCCAAATGCATCATGAATCACATACAATTTCACCCTCTTTTAAAAGAAAATGGTTCCATCTTCTGCTGCAGGAAAATCTTGCCACACATTTGTTTCTGAATCAGAGGGAGCTTCTAATTCCTAAAGAACAATTTTTTTTGGAGACTGTAATTCCATGTAACGCCTCTGTGTCCAGTTGGTTGGGCACATTCTCCTCTTTGCAAAGCTTGAGTTTATTGAGTCTTGTGTATATTTCTACCCATGTCAGTGATCTCTTACTATTTGGATTTTGTAGACTTTTGCTGGGCTGTCACTATCTGAGATGTAATGAGGAATTTCTCTGAAATTCACTGGATGTTGGCTGTTAACTGAGGGATTTGCTTGTATTTGACCCAGCTATATGGAGAAAACCTGTTTATCTGCAAAGCATAATTGAAGGATTTGCTCAAATTTAACCCAGCTATATGGAGAAAACCTGTTTATCTGCAAAGCAAGGCCCTTGCTGTGTGAGCACAGAATGTATGCTGTATTTGCTAGAAATCCATTTTATATGGGATGGCTGGAGCTCCTCTGGCCCAGCTCTCAGCTACACAAAGAGTCAAGGAAAAGCAAAAGTGACATCAAAACTCAGCCAGCAGTGCCCAGAACCTCACCAAAGTATTTCCTCTGTGGTAACAACTGCCAGGAGGGGAAAATGAAACCTGAAATCCAAGAGGTCTCTGATGGACCTTGGATACTCCGTGCGTGTCAGGGCTGCTGGGCTGGGCTGCTCTTTGCACCCTCTGGCAGCAGCAGGAGTTTCCCTTTCAGAACCACAGRATTCCCAGTTTCTGTCTCAGAGTTTGGGGCAGGCAGGGACATTTTGCCCCCCTGCATCTCAGGCTGGTGCCATTTTGGGAAGGAAATTCCATATGGAAGGAGGAAAGAAGAAACATTGCTGGTGGTCCCTGATGTTTTGTTCTGTTCTTGTGAGCGTATGCATTCATATATGAGAATTTGGTGATAGAATTCCAGGCTGGTTTGGGTTGGAAAGGACCTTATAGCTCTGGTTGCCATGGGCAGGACACCTCCCAYTGTCCCAGGGTGCTCCAAGMCTGTCCAAACTTCCAGGGATGGRRCAGCCACAATTTCTCTGGAYAYAAGGAGGTAAATATCCCATYCACATTTCTCTGGTGTGCAATTCCATAGCAGAAGTCTTTTGTCTTGGCAGGCGTTTGTGGGWTATTCCCTCCCCTCCCCCTTGGAAAAGAACATCCCTTTCTCAGTGCCTACAATAGATCTTTGCATCCAAGGATCTCCATCTGCGTGCATGTGTGTGACATGTGACAGCACATTTGTGTCCTGGGTCACAGCCTCACCCACATGGCATTCACAGAGCTGGTGAAACCCACAGGGATCGCTCACACACAGATATATTTGCAGATTTTGGGGTGTTCCCCGTGTGAATACACAAACAGAAGAGCACAGGGGTTRCGTGCAGCTGGAAATGGGCAGCTCSTGCAARGRGAAGGRTTGGTGTCCTCGGTGTGGGGGAAAYGTTCACACAATGCAAGCAGATGGAGTGGGGGGAATTAACACTCCTGCTTTTGGACAYTTCCTGGATAACTATTAATAGTTCCCTCGTTTGGATTAATGTGCAGCATATGTCGGGTAACAGGGACTTGGAGTTATCTGTTAGATCGTGTCCTAGGCTCAGGCTTTTTTGGAACCACAAATTTTTTTTCAACTCTCCACCTTCTACCTCCTCGTCCCATGAGGAAAACCCCAAAACCATCACCCGGTTGGAGATGATGATAGTAATGACATGTTTGGACAGGAAGATGGATGTTACAGTCTTCGAGCCATCATCATTAGGGACAGTTTTCAGCCTTTTTGAAGGAAAAGATGGTATGATATGGGGCAGGATTGAGTGAGAGGCCAGTTTTGTGCCTGCAGGTGGGACCATGGTGGTCAGTGTTCCCTAGTGCCATGCTGAGAAGGCATGAGGTGGCCAAGGGACCTGGCCATGCCACACAAACCTGTGACACCCAGTGAGGGAGGCTCAGGTTAGACATCAGGAAGAATTTCTTCATGGGAAGGGTGATTAGGCATTGGCAGGGGCTGCCAGGGAGGTGATGGAGTCCCCAGGTCTGGAGGTGTCCAAGGAGCGCCTGGACATGGTACTCAGTGCTCTGGGCTGGTGACAAGGTGGGGATTGGTCACACATTGGAGGGATTTTCCAACCTCAGTGATCCTGGGATTCTGGGAGGTTCTCCCAAGGGTCTGCACACACGTGGCCCTGGCAGCAATTTTGGGCTGAGGGCCAGGGCGAGATGCTGAAGAGCCTTTTCCCCAAACCACCAGCGGATCCCCA
>NW_026623357.1:589549-695444 GCF_030028575.1 Malurus melanocephalus
TCGGCCGCCACAAAGGGCCGGGAGCGGGCGCGGCGGTTCCCGAGCGTGGGGCCGCTCCCCCGGGGGAGCTCCCGAGGGGAGCGGGGGAGGGAGAGACAGGAGGAAAAGAGCCGTGGAATTCCGCTGCCGCGAACAAAGGCCGGCCGGGCGCTTTGTGCAGCCCCTCTCGCCGCACAATGGGCGGCACGGCGCTTTCCTGCCGGAGCGGGAGCAGGAGCCGGCCCTGCCCCGGCCGCCTCCCGGCGCTGCCCCGGCCCCGCACCTGGGAGGGGAGCCCCGACCTCCCGCCGGCTGGAAAATGGAGAGAGAGCTCTTTTCCAGCGCCTTCCTTTTGTGTGTGAGCAGGGCTGGTTCGCGGTGGCTCCGCTCCTTGGACGCGCAGAGCTACGTGAGGCTCGCGGTGCTCAGCATCCTTAAATTTCTCAAAGTTTTGTTATTTTTTAAAGATAAATATTTACAGAAAACTGCCTGCTAATCTGCAGATCTGTATTCTCAGTCAGGCGTGTAGTTCCAGGTGGGAAGAATTTTTCTGTTGACAGATCTGACCAGGTGGCCTTTGGTGACCATGGCACYTGTCCTACCTGTAACCAGCAGTGCAGTGAAAGTGAGAGCCATCAGTTGTGCCAGAGCTGCTCAGGAGGCTGTGGACAGGAGCAAAAGGAGTATCATTTTCATACCACTGAGTGAGAAGCTGTAGGTATGAGTAGGTGCAGTTAGAGAAGCTGTGATGGAGAAGGGTCATGGACAAAGGAAGAAAAGGTCAAAGGAAAAGGCTGGGTGGGAGGTAGAGGAGTGACAGCAGTCCCACCCCACTCATGATCTGGAAGCAGGTGAAAACATTGCTCTTCTCTTCAGGTTCTCTGCACATTTTGATAAGCACSAGCCAGGGGTTAATGTGACAGATCAAGGAATGGGGTGAGATGGATTTGCTGCCAGACCGTTTTTCCTGCTTCTTGATTGTAGTCATAGAAATGGTCACATGAGAGACAAGCACTAGAAGTGAGAGCGTCAGAGCTGTGCAGCCCTGGCAGGAAATGAGATCAAATGGCCCTGGAGTGACCASTGTGGTGCTCAGTGTTCCTGCCTGGTGCAGTGGGTTTGCTGGGTTTTAGGACAGATGTGCCACCTCTGTGCACCTTTTGGGCTGCTCTGATCGTCTCTGTGTGTTCCCTGTGTGTTTGTGTGTGGGCAGAGCTGTCTCTGCAACAGGTCGGGTTCTCCTGTCCTGCAGAAGGACGCAGGTGCTCTGCAGTGTGGTCAGGGCTGTTACATCTCCAATGTTTGTTTGTATGGTTGTGTTTCCTGTGGGATTTCCCATGTTGTAGTGTCATATTCTGAGAAATCTCCAATTCCTGGTTCGTGGGTTGCACATGAAGGTAAAAACTTGTGTGCAGAATGTTGCATCTGGGATGTCCAGCCTTGGCTGCTGCCCTTCTGCTGACACTGAATGTGCTGCTGGGATGTTGCTGTTCCAGGGATGCACGGAAGTCCCAGAGCTGCTCTGGTCGCTGCTGGAAGCCCTCCCCAGTCCCATTGTTTAAAGAAGAATAGATCCCTCACATTTTCACASTCTGCCCTCCGGTTTGGCTGACTCACCGAGGTAGACATGGCATTTGTCTTATTCACAGGAAATGGCCATGCTGCTCTTGCTTTGCATAGAGCCTGTGCTTCAAATGGATGCAATTCAGATCCAGGAGACAAATTCCTTCACTCCAGCTGCGAGTTTCTAAACTGATTGTTACGGTAGAGGTAGAAAAACAAACATGGGATGGGCTGCCCAGTTTCTTGGAAAGCCCACGGATGTGTTCCCACATTTTGGATTTACCTGCTGTGCTCTCCTCAGCCACTGTGGTACAGGGTGCTGTGCCATGSCCTGCCTGGTCATTCCATCCCAAGCTTTAAATTTTGGGTAGAAGCTGTTAGTGATTGCCACAGCRGTTTCAAAATATCTTTTTAAGATTGTGCTACAAGGTATCTTCATGATTAGGTCCTGTTGCATTTTTGTGGGTTTAAATCAGATGTTGACCATCACAGGTACTTACTCATTCTGGAGTAGATAGAAGAAACTCCTCAGTCTAACTTAGTATAGTGGGTTAATAATACCTGAGATCTTGCCTGAAATAGCTAGTTTTTAATTGGAAATATATTGGTCGGACATTTTTTTATTAAACTGTAGTGGATCACATCCTTCTGCAGCTTCTGGTGCTTCTGGAGCTGCACACAGGCTGTTCCATTTCAGTGTAAGAGCAGAGGAACTTCAGTGCCACATGTGTCCAGTTCACATTCCCAGCTGTGGTATCCCAGTACATTTTCTGGGTATGGGGCCACTTGGCAGAGAAATTGGACTACCAGAAAGGTAATTTCTGAGTTTTTAGATGTCCCAGTAAYTGGAGCAGGTTGTATCMCAGCACCCCAGTGTTTCCTGGGGYAGGCAGAGGAAAAAGTGTGCAGGCWTTTTAKARTTCAGAAWGAGGAAGAAAAATTCCCCTTTTAAACCTCACACWGCAAAATCATTACACAAACCCCACAGTGGGATTTTTACCACTGCTCTGCTTTCTCTTGCWGAGATTTTTCACTTTTCCTATCCCCAGCTATCCATGGAATCTGGAAAAAGCTGTTTTCAGCTTGTGGGTCCAGCCCCTTCCCAGGTGCTTCCATGTGAATGGAACCCCACAGCCATGAGGTGCTGCTGTCTGGGGCTGATCCTGCTCTCACACATTCAGTGCCTTGGAAATTCCCCATCATCCTGGACTCTTACATTGCAAGGGATTTCTGGAGTAATCACAGCTCGTCTTTATGGATTTGAATTGAGGGGAAAACACTTACGTTCAGCACATTCTGAGAATCTTATTTCTGCTGCAGCTCCCTTTWCACTGATGGGGTGCTGAAAAAGGGAACTTGGGAAGGCTAAATTTGCATTTGTGTTCATTTAGAGCCCTTTTACGCTGCCTGAAGGATGTGTCAGGGGGGCTGGCAGCCTCCTTTGCCCAGCCCCAGGGTAAAGAGGGATGGTGTGAAACCTGCACCCACTGAAACCAAGAGCAGAGCTGTCACTGGTTCCCAGAAGCACCAAATCGGGCCAGAAACATGGTCACAGCAGAGTATTCATCACAGTTTATTCTCTTCCCACATCCAGATGCCATTTGCATTGTCAAAACACTGTCATGGATGACTGAAAGGATTTTTAGCAGGAATTTCAGAGCATCTTTTTCCCGTTTTCTCTGAAAGTCGCATTGGCTGTCCCTGTTCAGCCTCTGTGGAGGGCTCGTGTGGGAGTCGGCAGCGCTCTGGGAAGCCCAAGAAATTCCCTGAATGTTTAAAGCAAAGGAAAAGACAGGGACAACATCTCCATGGCTCTGCAGAGCTGCCTCTCTGGCCAAGGCTTGGTGTTTTTTCTGTGAGTGTGACTTTGCTCTCCTGCAAAATCCAGTCCTGTGGTGATTTCCACAATCCGCTGTCCTGGGAGCTCATTCCCTTCTCTGCAGCCCAGGGGTGACATTTCAGCCTCAATAATCAAAAATTACCAGAAGAGCACCACAGGCAGCGTTGTGTGATGTTTTCTCTTTTAATCAATGGTGAGGAAAAAGGGAACATGTTGGTGCTCATCTGTGTTAATTTAAGAAGCCACAGGCACCCTGCAGCGCTTGGGATCGGGCTGGGCATTTCCTCAGCTGTAAATCAAAACTCCGAGGGATCGGGCTGGGCATTTCCTCAGCTGTAAATCAAAGCTGTTTCACTCCAAGGGGAAGGAAACAGGACCTGGGGTTGAGGAGGAAGGATGGGTGCAGGGATGAAGGCTCCAGGCCAGAGCTGTCCTAGAGAAGGTTCCCTGATCCAGCAGAGCTTTCCTGGCTGGTGATTCAAATTTGTGTCACCCTTTTCTGAGTGGGGACAACGATGGAAAAGAGAGAATTCCTGAAATTACTCGAGGCTGTTCCTGACCCACCTTTGCTGGGAAAGGGGAGAGTTCCTGACCTTGCTTGGCATCACCAGGCAGATCCTGGAGTCTTTTTTTTTGGGAAGGCAAAAAGAAGAACTGATATTTTCAATATGCTGCTTAGACTAAAAAAATTGTTAAAAAAAAWGAACAGTTTTTGTGTTTGACCAGGCAGGGCACATAGAAACAGAAATTATTTTTGTGTGTAGTAAAGAACCCTGGGAGTGCAAACAAATGGTTTCATTTTGTTATTTGCAGCTCGGAGTACTTTGAGAATGACCAGTTCTGTTTTGTTTTGAGAGCCAGTTCCAAGGGGAATTTTTTTTTCTCTTTGTGTTTTTTCTTTCTTTTTCTGTGTGAACCACATGCACACACAATAATTAACCAGTGAAGAAGGTCAGAAAGGAAGTGACTGTGGAAGATGTACTTTAAACATAGACATTCATGAGGCTGTGGGCTGTAATTAACTGGAATGTTTGTCTGAGGTTCCCAGGTTACGTGTTGAATATTAGATAAGTTATTAAAGAGGCAGTTTTTTATTTGCCCTTTTAATTATCAAAGCTTTAATGGCTCTTCAGYTCTACCAAATTAATTTTTGTAGCATTAGGAGAATATTTATTTCTCTTCTCTGGTTAGGTTTASTGTTTGTTCTGGTTAGAAATAATGTTCAGGGTTGTAATGTCACATGAAACTTGTCATGAGCAGTTCATCATGGAYAAACAGCCTTTGGAAAGGGAGGAGRAGAAGGCAGGTGTGTTCATAGAATGTGGAATGGTTTGGRTTGGAAGGGRCCTTAAARCTYATCCCATGGTCAGGGCCATCTTCCATTAGGCCAGGTGTTTTTAGGTTTAGGGAAACTGGGAACTTCTGTGATGAACCAGTGAGGAAGCAGCCCTAAAAGTAGTCAGCTGAGGGGTTTTCTCAATGGGGAAACACTCCTTTGGTCTCCAAAGGTTCTGCTCCTTCTCTGCAGTGAGTGATCAGAGTGAAGCACATCTGCTAAAAGGTGAGATTCCCAACTGGAATAACTKCAGAAAAGCCATCAGGGTGAGCCAGGGAGCCCAAAGGCTGGGAGGGGATACCTGGCAGAAAGGAGTGGGAGAGGGCTTTGGAACCTGATCATGCTGCCACAAAACCTATGGGTATAGTTTACCCATAAATACATCTGGAGATCAGGTTACAGTAGGAGATGGTTTCTGAATGTCACAGGCATGATGCTTTCTAGTCAGGAAGTGTCCAGAACCTGTGGGAATGTGGTGATACAGAAAGGAATCGACCTGAGCTGTGGATTGGACTGCAGGCTTGGAATATATAACAGTAAATCTTGCAGATTCCACTCAGGAATTCAGGAGTTTAGACAGTATCCATGGGCTTCACACAGGGAGAATTTTGATGGATGCTGCTGAAAGCTGGAGAGGCAGGAGTGCTTCAGGCGCTAGAGTAACGATGGTGTCTTGGTGAAACCCATTGGGGGTTCAGTTCTGGCTTTTTGTGGTTGTGCTTTGGGGGAATTTTCAATATCCAGTGAGGGGCAGCACCAAAGCTCATCAGTGCCATCCTTTTGTGGCACCACATTTCTGCCCCGTTGGACCACAGAGATGCCTCAGCTTCCTGAGCATCCATGGATTCAGGAGTCAGGCACTGCTGTGGTTCCACAGCTGAGGGAGGTTCCCTGCTCTGGCTGTGCTTTGCACCTTGAAACAAAGCCTCTTGAAAACGGGGAAGGGTTTTTCCTTTTTTTCTGTGTTGTGCTGGGTTCTGATTTTTCCTGCCAGGGCTCTCTCTGTGCCTCGTCAGGAGTGACACAAACCACGCTGAGTGAGAGCCCCTCAGCATCCTGGGGCTGGGTTTTGCAATCCTCATGCTGTGTTTTCCATGCCAAGCAGCCATTTTAATCCATTCCACATTTTCCTGTGAAAAGCAGCAGCTTTTGGTGCTGGTTTGCTCTGTGTGTCTGTGTGCACACGTGGTGGGAGCACTGAGATAGCTTTTCCTGGATGTTCACTGGCCCCAGCAGGAGCTGCTTGGTCTTCTTCCAGAAGCCACCCTCCAAAAGTGAAAACATCAGCTCCTGTGGATAAAGGCACACATGAAGGAAGTGACTTCTTGCAGCCAGAATACATAAAACTTTATTTTTTTTTTCCCTCCTGCAGTCTTCATTTTAAAAAAGACAAAATAATGCTTCCTCCAGCCAGTCTTGCGCCCATCCTCCGGCCTGAGGAAACATCTGCTCTCCATGGTGAGCAGAGCTTGTTCCCTCTCAGAGTTCCCTTCTCTCCCACTGACAGCAGCTCCCTCCAGCTGCCTCCATTGCTGCCCACAGCAATCCCAAAGCCAGGAGCCCATCCTGATGTCAGGGTTTAACTCAGGACAGGTTTCACCATCTCCTTGGCAGGATTTTAGCAGCTCTGTGCTGTGCTGACACACAGCACAGTCCCCTGATGAGATCAGGAGTCTCTGAGCAATCAGGATGCTCCTACAGAGATCACTGATAGAGCAGAAAACATCACCCCTGTCCCTACAGGCTCTTCATCTGCCTTTTGGGCTGGTTGGTGTTTCCTTGGGGCTGGGGGTTTGCTCTGGGAGTTGCCAGCAGTGCTGTGAGGTGGTGAATGACACTCTGGGGTAGGTTTGTCACTGATAAATTSGGTGTTGGCTCCTAGAGAGGAGCATTGGTTTTGGTGAGGTCCTGTAGGCTGGGGKTGCTCAGCAGCTTTTCAGCAAAGCAGCTTCTTTGTGGAAGGAATTTTGATTTTAGGTTTGCCTGTGGAACAAAACCAATCCCACCCTGCTCAGAGGCTTGGCTATCCCTGGTGAGAGGAGCTGCAGCTTCCTGCTGGGATATGGGATGGAGAGCTGTGGGTGGCTGTGGTGGGACTGGGATTTTTGCTAAGAAGGTCCCTGACCATCAGCATTTCCCCCTCTGTTGTGCTCTTCCTCCCCTCTCCAGGCAGTTTTACTCACCTGTTGTGTTTTCAGGCTTAGCAATGACAATGTGGCTTTTTAGCAAAAAAAAAAAAAAAAAAAAAGCCCTGGAGGGTCACAGCTTTCACCCTCCATGCGTGGAAGAGCTGCTCTGTGCTCTGCATTCCTGGTGAGAAAATTACCCATGGTGGAATTTCAGTCTGGCAGAGACACAGGGCATTGTGCCAGCGTTTCCTCTGCTTGTCTCTGGGATCCCACCTTTACCTTTCCTGCGTTGAAACACCTTTTTGTTCTGACCCAGTCRTTTGTTTCCTGCTCCTTTGTCTGACTTCAAACCCCAAAAATAGGCAAAGGGATGAAAATGCAGAGTGCAGGAGCAGCTGTGTGATCAGGAACTGCTGAAGGGTGAGGAGAACTCCGGAGAGGAGCTTTCCTTGGAAGAGCCTGCTGGGAACAAGTTAATTTGTGCTYGGGGTCACGTGCCTGTTATTGCCACAGATGTGCACAGAAGAGCAGCTCACAAAAGAGAAAAAAAAATTTAATTGCTGTTAAGAATGTGTATCTGCAGCCTTGTGAGAGTTTTGTGATTCCTGGGAATTTATCATGCGGGATCTGTYCCCAGCAGGCGATGACTCCTCGTTCTGTGAGCAGTGTCTGGTTTCGTGCTGGGGAGATGTGTCTGTTCCATCCCCATCTCCTCTCAGAGGTAACCCTGTCCCTGTCTCGTTCCAGGACCGTGGCAGCCGAGGTCAGGAAGCAGATCTCAGGCCAGTATGGAGGCTCCCCACAGCTCCTCAAGAACCTCAACATCGGAGGCAGCGTCTCTCATCACACCACTGTAAGTCATGCCTGGAGCATGGATGGCTGWGGATGCTGTCCATGGTTATTTTACCATTTGGGAAGAAATTGCAGTGCTGACATGTTGTTGATCTATGCTGCTCTGGTAACACTGAGGAAAAAATTCCATGTAAACCCYGGTAATTGTGGGGATTTCTGTGTTGCAAATCAGTTGGTGTGGCTGGGAATTTGTGCAGAATCTTTGTAGGACAAGGAGCTCCCTTGACCAGGTGTGAGTTGTTTTATCCCCAAACACCCTGGGCTGGCCWTTTCTCTGTGTGGTTCTCTCCCTGGAGAGCTCTCTGCAAGCTCCAGCACTTCAGGTTGCTGTTTTCATGTCCCTTTTATCACTCTTGAGAGCAGGACCACAGCAGCTCATCTACTCTTCTGAAGTAATTTAAATATTATTGTGCAAGCTGAGTGTGGCTATTCCTTAGGAATGTTTATTTACTTACAAGTTTACAGCCTGCTTTGAAGAGCTGCATTGTCAAAATTACCCTTTCTGAAGTCAGACATTCTTTCRTGGCCTACAAGTGACCTTCCAGCTTTATTGGCGTAAACATTTCAAGGGTGCAACAAACTTTTTTAGGCTGGGAATGTTTGATTTGGGGTCTTGCTTCAGTTCACAGCAGTTCCTTTTGCAGCAGTGAAACTTGGAAAACAAATCTAGAGCATCTTGTTTTCTTCAGAGAGGGGTGGTTAGGTCAGGCAGGGCTGGAAACACRCCCTGAGTTTGATGGTCTGTGAGGGTGTTGTGAGTTTACAAGAGTTCTCCTCTTTGGAGTAGTTCCTGTAGTGCTTCCTCAGCTCTTGGGATTGTGGGAATGAGTTCATGGGAATCCCTTCAGATGGGAGTCAGCTTTATGGGCAGGGTAACCTGTGAAAGCTTGCTCTGTGGAGCACAAATATCCTTGGAGCTGAGTGGCACAAACATCCTCAGAGCTGAGTGCCACCTCCAAAGGGATCTCCAGACACAAATGTCCTCAGAACTGGCACCTCCAAAGGGATCTCCAGACACAAATGTCCTTAGAGCTGTCACCTCCAAAGGGATCTCCAGACTGACCCCAGGCTCAGAACAGTTCCTTCACTGCAGGCACAACCTTCATCTCTGAGATCTGGCTGTGCCAGAGGTGCTGGTATGGCAGAGGCTGGAATTTCTGTCATTTCCRCAAGGCTGATGTGGCAGCTGATRCCCAGYGTGGTGRGGAMTGAGCACGGKGRAGGGTTAATSAGAGAAKRGTTAATGAGAGAAGRGTTAATRAGRRRRGWKWWWMWGAGRAKGGTTAATGAGAGCTGCTGCCCAGGCTGGTGCCTTATCTCAGTGGCTCTGTTGGGCTGTGCAGTGACAATGCAAAGCCCTGAGTTGGCAGTTCTGGCTGCTGGTTTGCATAATGCAGCATTAGAGCAGGGAGGGGCCTGTACTATTAGTGGTGGGTGGGGCACTCAGGGTCATTCCTGCAGCTCTGGACAGCTGAGRAATGCAGGCCCAGTGGTGTCCATTCCATGAGCTGCTGGCATTGTCTCACCTGTGCTTTCATCATGAAGGAGTTGGCTGAATTTCTGCTCCCTGATGCCCTCTGTGAACCTCTCCATGCTGCTCCTCACCCAGCCATGCTTTTGATCGGTTTTTCCTTGTACCACCTCATTTCACTCTGAATTATCTCTTCCATTTTTTTCCTCCAATTTCTAAGTTTTTTCCATCCAAGTGTCCATTCTCAMAGCTTCAGTCCTGTTGATCTTCACATGCAATCTTTGCTACAGGACCAAGCTTGCTGGTCATGGTATTATCAGTAACTCCTTATGCTGTTGCCGTGATGTTTGCCAGTAAATAGATGCAAGAATCTGTAAAAATGCTGGAAAAGGTCATGCTGGCTGGAAGCAGGCTCCGAGCTTTCCCTTTCAGACTGCATTGTGTGCTGGCTGCTGTGATGAGCTCCCAGTTTGTCACATTCAATTCGGTGCTGAGCAGAGATGCTCTGCAGAAGCCTGATGAGCACGGGGAGATGGTTTGTGGGAGATAGTCTGGAGGAAAAGTCTATTTAGTGAAGTCATGAGTCTGTGTCCTGAGGCTGCAGAATACGACAGAGGTTCGCTTGTCTGAATTTTGGGTTAATTTCTCTCCCCGAGGCATCCGTCAGGATCTGCTCTGCCTGCCTGGCCTGGTTTGATAATCAGCATTATGCATCACTGTATGAAGCTGTGTTTGCTCTGGAAAAGTTCAGTTCTGTGTAGCCACGTTGGTTTAAAAGCCTTAAGTAGGGCATGTGGTGTGGGAATGAACAGGAAATTCTCCCTAAAATGTTGTGTGATTGAGTTTTGGTGTCTCCACAATGAAAGCACCTTGGGACTGGGGAGCTCCAGCCTGCCAGAGTTTGAGAAATATTTGGGCAATGCTCTCAGGCCCATGGTGGGATTGTTGGAGTTGTTGGATTTGTTGAAGTTGTTTTGGACACTTGGGCACTTCCAGGGATGGGGAATCCATTTCCTTTCCTTAGAGGCTTCTTTACCTCAAGCATTTCTACCTCTCACACACTGCAGTTGTCACAGAATCCAGAATTCAATACTGAATATTCTCAGATCCTAAAAATGGAGTCTTCAGACACACAGAATTCTCACAGCAATTTTTGGCGCATATTTGCAATTTGATTTTGTTGGAGTTGTTTGATCCCTGTGCAGCACCAAGGGTCGGACTCTTGRTGATCCCTGTGGGTCCYTTCCAGCTYRGGAYATTCCATGATTCTGTGCYTCCAGATGATTGTACAGATGTGCTCTCTCATGCCCATTTTGCTCCCTCTGGTGAGATAATTCTGGCCCAGGAAAGGTCAGCACTGATTCTCCCTTTGCAGTTGCCAGCAGCAGCTGCTTGTGGTGGTTTGTCTGAGACTCTTCTCATGCACAGTCCAAAGGAGATGTTTTTGTGGAGAAATGGATTTTTTTTTGTGAATGAAGAGTCCCCAGCACCTATCTTGGTTGGGCCTTTTGTTTCTTGTCAGCTGAAGCCAGTGCAGAGATGTTCCCCACCCTCAGACCTGCCTGTGGATGAACTGGGATAAACACAAAAACCTGTCAGCTGCATCTGAACGAGTCTCTTCCCTTTTGCCTCACAAGCAGCAGACAAAACGCTGCCAGAACTGTTTCTAATTTGGTATCTGGTAGAGCTGGGGAGAAGACACTGCTCTCMAATGAGTTTATTATTGTCAGCCTCCACCCCTGTGCCGCTTTAGGAGCTGCTGATTTTAATTGCACGTTGCTCCAGACTCAGGTCCAAGGCCCTCAGAGGCTTTTTCTGTATAACCCACAGTGCTGAGCTGGGAYTCCTGGTGGGATTCAATCCCTGCAGCTCTGAGCTTTTATTTCTGCAGCCCACAACAGAAGGCACTGACAGTTTGTTATTGAGAAACAGGAGCTGTGAGCTCAGAGAGTCGCATGAAGGAGGGTTTATTTTTTAGAGTTATTTTTGCAGGTCTCTCCAAGCCCTCCCATTTGCATCTCTGGGTGTGCTCTGGGTTGGAATYTGTGTCCTCTGCTCATCTTGGAGCCTCCAGAGGTTTTTTTTCCCCAGCCCCAGGGAGTGAAAGCAGAGAGCTGCACTTCCTTTGGGACAATTCCCCAGCATCTTGCAGGATGGGGAATTTGCTCTGTTTGTTTGTAATCCCTCCACCTTCTTTGCTTTCCAAGTTTGTTTGTTTTTTTTTCTGTGGAGCAGCTCCTTGCGCTCAGTTAACCCTGTCTGCTAAAAGTAAATACAGACTTATAAAATCTTGGACTTTTTTTTTTCACTTTTGAGTGCCAAGGGTAATCATTGAAATGTTTTTGGTTGTTGTCCAAAGCATGATTTTCTTTCCCCCAAGAAAAAAAAAAAATTCTTAATCTTGAAGAATCTTGAGAAATCTTTAGGGGTCTGTTTTTTTCTATTTCTTTACATCTTTAGAGGTGTATTTTAATAGTTGGACATGGAACTCAGTGCAGTGGTGTGGTTGACACGGTGGTGTTCTAAGTTTGGACTGGATGATTTTGGAGGACTTTTCCAACCTTAATAATTCTGTGACTGAATTAGAAAAGCAGCTTTTTACATAACTTACAGAGTGAATGGATATTCAGTTGTTTTACAGAAAAATCAGAGCTTTTTCCAAGGGATCAGGAGCAATATTTCCTGTCTGTCAATGCATTTTGCAGTATAGATGATTGTTAGTGTGTGAAGTATATTATCAGAGATATTAATTAATCTGGGAATGAAGGGGTCTGGATTTTTGGATGTGATGTGATCTGACCACGTCTGCTCTCAGCACTCCATTTCCTCCCTGTAAGATGAAGGTGCTGACATTTACATATCTTTGTAAAGCACTGCTGGCTTTATGGGCATTATCGGGGCTAATTGAGCCTTTGTCTTGGATTTATTGGATGTCAGACTTTGGCCGAGCATTCAAAGATAGCATCGAATTATTCACTAAGAATAYAGAATCCTTTRTATACTTTCATTGTTTATTTTAAYATCATTTAAGAAAAGAAGAAAAAGTGATTTGTGCACAAAGCACAGCGAGGGGAAACGTGGCAGTATCCTGTGTGGCACAGAGAATGGCATTTTTAGTGCTCAGAGCCAAGTGATTTTATCACCAAAAAGTGAAAAGGAGAATGAGCCAAGTCTTTCTGCTGTYTCAGAGCTGGTGAAGGCTGAATGGTGATTCCCATTATCTTTATTTCCTGGAGGTTTTGCCCTGCCTGGCTGAATGGTCCATCCTCATCAGACAGGGGAGGATGGGAGAGGCATCCACATCCTCTTCCCTGCCTCCTCCCCTTGGGGACTGCTCACAGTTAGCTCTGCTCTGGTGCAGGCCCTTTCTTTGGCAAACTAAAACTGCCCCCATTCTGTTTCTAAAGTCAGCAGTGAGCCTTTGCTGTTGCAAAGGTCAGGAGTGTTTTATCTGCTCAGGTGAGGGCGGCTGCTGAGTCTCTGCAGTAACTTAAACAGTTCCTGTGTTAGCAGAGATAAAAACTCTTTAACTAAATGATATTATAGCAAATTATTTCATTACTTAAAGGAAGTATTTATGGCAGGCCTGTTAATAAACAGGYTGGGAGAGCTGGGGGTGCTCAYCTGGAGAGGAGAAGGATCYTGGAAGAGCTTAAAGCCCTTTCTAGAAGAGCTGGAGAGGGACAGGACACAGGRAATGGGGTCACACTGCCAGAGGTTAAATATTAGGGAGAAATTGTTTCCTCAGAGGATGATGAGGCCCTGGCACAGGTTATCCTGGGGTTGCCTGTTGAACCCTGAGGCTCCAGAGGGGTTCATCTCCACTGAGCTGATGTAACATTCCTGCCAAAAGTGGGAAGTCAATGATTTTTCTGCAGTCTGTGGTCAAACTGTTTGGCTTTCTCATTTCTCTGTTGTTGTCTCACTTTCTGCGTTCAGTTTTGTCTCAATGAAAAATTCTTTGAGATCAATCTCAGCGCTTGCATTTTCTAAATCAAAGTCTTTGTGTTCTCCAAATCCTCCTGGTGAAATTACACAACTCTCAGTCATCAAAGATCTTGTCTTCTTACCCGTCCTTGGAGGCATAACTCGTGTCTTTCTAGGTTTGGTAAGAAATTGCTTCAGTATTCCCAGATAACTAATTAATCTCTGATTAATATTAATATTTCTATCCCCAAATGGCTTCCTACATTAGCAACCAGTTATCACAGCAAATAACCTGGCAGTATTTGTACATAAAGCATCTCACTGGTTTTGGGACTGGCTGTTACGTGTAGGATCTTGCTTTAGGTCGGTGGATTTGTCATTATTTCACAGAATCCCAGACCAGTTTGGGTTGGAAGGGACTTGGAGCTCACCCTGCTATGTCAGGGACACCTTCCACAATCCCAGGGTGCTCCAAGCCCTCTCCAGCCTGGCTTTGGACATTTCCAGGGATGGGGAATCCATTTCCTTCTACCTCAAGCGCTGTGATAGAATTGGACACAAATTCCAGCTCTCACAGAATCCAGAATTTAATACTGAATATCCTCAGATCCTAAAAATGGAAGCTTCAGACASAGAGAATTCTCACAGCAATTGTTGGGGCACGTTTTCAATTTGAAATGAAGGGTTTTCATCAGCCACTCTCTCTGTAGTAATGACATCTCTCAGARCATCATGCAGAGCCAGGGCAAAGCAGGAGATGGGGAACTGCATTCCAGAGGCAGTGGGGAKGTAATGACTGTGCTTGTGGCTGGGGAGGTGTCATCCCTGTCTGTGGTTGATGGGAAGCAGAGATTGCCCAGGGATCTCCTTGGTTCATTTGAATATTTCTTTGTGTTATAAATGAGATGCAGGAGTTCTCTGGGCTCACCAGTCATCAGGCTAAGGAAATCAGGAGGATGGGTTTTCTGAAATGCAGGGATGGCAGTAGACAAATATGTGAGTCTTTGAATTTGGATCCATTTGGATTATTTTTGGAGTGCTTAGTTGAAAGAAAATGTCATTTTTGCAAGGAAAACATGTTTGTTCATTACTTGAGTGTTGTCAGTGGTTAGTATTACACTGCTCATGTTTCAAAACGCTCTCAGAGTGACTTGCCTAGTTCACACTTAAAAATAAATCTGATGCCTCTATTTAGCAAGTTTCTTTCTTTAAACCATTACCTTCTTTAACCTGCCTGCAAACTGTGGTTTTGTTTTTTTTTTTGGTTTTTTTATCTGATGCCTCTATTTAGCAAGTTTCTTTCTTTAAACCATTACCTTCTTTAACCTGCCTGCAAACTGTGATTTTTTTTTTTTTTAGCATGTTTCGTTCCTTTATTCTCAGATTTTTTCTGAGTCCTTCCCACAGTATTTCAGCTTTGACTCCTGTTCCCTGAGGTACCAGTACCTCTTTAAGGGTGACAAAATTCTGCCACAGCAWGAACTGGCCATCTGCATTCCTGACTGCTCAGCAAGGGAAGTGCCTGTTTGCCCTGGAGACCCAGAGATAGCAGAGAGGAGGCTCGGGCTCAGCTTTGAAATGTTAATCTGCTGCTTCTGTCCTTCCAAGATTTTGCCCAGGGAAGGCAGTGGGTGGGAAGTTGGTATTAATTTAGAATTTGGAGCTTGGGCACAATCTGTTGCAGTTTTAGTGTGTTATAAATTGCTTAATATTTAAGGAGGTCTGGAAGTTAAGATGGAACTTTGTCCTGATTTCAAAATTGGCAAGAAATATCAGTCTGATTTTGAAGAAGTGCTTTAGCTGCCAAGTGCAAGTAGCAGTCAGGATCCTCCCTGTGATGAGGAGCTCTGTGCAAGGTTAATTTTTCAAGGTCCCTTATCATATCCTCACAGGGAGTTTTACTCCCACGCAGAAGGCAGGAGGTACAACCTTCCAAACGTTGCCATTGTCATTTTACAGGGCCCTTGATTGTGCTGTGATCCTCCCTTGCTGGGTCTCTGCCCTTGGGAATTCTGCTATCATTYGAGATAAAAGGAGAATTGAGCTCGGATTGGGCCACAGAAGCTTGGGTTCAAACCCTTTTTGTGCCAGGTGCATCCTGCCAGGCTGTCATATCATAACCTCCTGAAGGGTTCCTTGTGAGATTGGGCAAATTGGGAGGGCAGAGGTCAGCCAGGGAGAAGGAAGTRTGAGGGATGTTGTTTTCCATAGCTGTGCTGACATCACGAGCTGCWAAAGTCTTTAAATCATAGCAGGGACTTGAGTATTGTTTCCAGAGCATCCCAGGAGACTCCTCGTGTGAGTTGGGCAAATATCCCCCATGCCCAGCTGCTTGTTTGGGAAGGAATAGGRTAAAACCCTCCAGGCAAAACTGGGAATGCCTGTGGATGTCATGGCACTGTGCTTCAGTCCTTCCCTGTGAGATGGAGATCAYAATTGTCCCTTTTTCTGCCCTGGTTGTTCCTGAGCTGTGCTGAGCTGTTGGGCAGTGCCCAGGAGAGCAAATCCTCAGGATGAGGAGAGCAAATCCTCAGGTGCTGCACAGTGGGGTTGGCTCAGGAAGGCAGGGAATGAGGGGAAAGCTGTCCAGGCTGTCCAGGAATGTCACAACAGAGCAGGTCTGGTACAAACCTCACCTCTACACTGTGGTTTTGGTTTCCTTGTGTGAATTTTGCAGCTCTAGTTGTAGCTTTTCCTCCACTTTATCCCTTTGTTCCCAAATCTTTGGGATTCTTGGCTGAAAGGGAATGAAGGTCTSTGTTTTACCCTCCATGGGTGATGCCACAGCCCCTCCTGCAGATTTGTGCAGGTGCTTTTGGAAGGATGAGGATAATCCAGGTAGGTGCTGAAAAGAAGGAAATAAATAGGAGAGAGCCATGTGCACTAAAATAAGACAAAAATACAATGTTTGCTGTCTGGAGAAGGGCAAAGTCGATAGAAAACGCCGTTTGATTTCCCAGCTTTTAAGGGGGTGTAACAGTGAAGAATAACACAACCTTAAAGAAGAAAGCTTGAGTGTCCCTGTTGCAGGGGAGCTGTAAACCTTTGAAATAGGGGTTTATTCTGCAAGTGCTGAGAGCCAGAGCTGCAGCAGCACAGTTAATGCTGCACCTCAGTTAAATGGGTTAGAGGAGCCAAATCAAGCAGGTTGGTGTCTGAGTTCACTGACTGAACATGTGGTCAGGTTAAGGATGTGCAGAATTGTTTTTCCAAGGGATGGGTTTGATTTGGGGTGATTTGAAGTCTGAGAGAGGGAGTCCTGTTTGATTTCTTCGGTGCTTGCAGTTGATCAGTGCTGTGATAAACAYGGTGTTTATGTTGTCAGTGAGCAGTTTATGCCCCTTTCACTCATCCTCAGCTGCCCTTTCTCCCCACGAACTTTTGTAGATTTTAATGGCACCACACCAGTGTCCATCCTGAGTGAGGTTGCAGTGTGTAATCCTGGGATAAACAGTGAAAACCATGCTGGGGGAATTGTCTAAAAGGCTGTCCAAAATTCCACTTGTAATTACAGCCTGCCCAAAATCAAAGAGGGTTTTTTAAAAGAGCAGTAATTCTGGGAGCTGATTTCCTTTGCGTATTTTTAGCATGTATTTGCCATTAATTTACATTATTCTCTAGTCCTGCTTGAGAAGATGCCCAGGGCTCTTGCAGAGTTTGGTTTCTGGAAGATCTTGATAAACTCAACAGAAATTTGAGAAATGGACCCCCTGGCAAGGTTCTCTTGCAGTTACACTCCAGTATTCCCCATTAGGTTTATTAGGGAAGACTTCACCGAGACCTTTCAATTCTTATAAAAACCAGGGAGAGTGAATTTTTACCCAGGCAGACAGTGATAGGACAAGGGAGAATGGTTTCAAACTGCAAGAGGAGAAATTCAGAYTAGATATTAAGAAGAAATTCCTTCCAGTGAGGGTGCTGAGGGGTTGGAATGATGAGATTGGGATGAGGGGATTGGGGTGAGGGCATTGGGATGATGAAGTTGGGTCCCTGCTCTTTATGCCAAACTCCTCCAGTGTGCACATCTCACCTGTAGGGTTTGTGTGGTGATTTCAGGTGCCTGATGCTTTGGCCAGGTAACACCCTCAGTGTTTTTTGTGTGTCCCTGTCCCCATCCTCACCCTGGGAGCGATGCTGGAGCACAAAGCAGGATGGGGGAAAGGCAAAACCATCATCGGCAAGAGATGTGAGAGGAGCTCAGATGGGGACATCTTTTAGGTTCCTTTTCCTTTTGGTGCGTTTATTCATCCTTCTTTCCTCCTCCTCCTCTTTCATCACTTCTTCCCCCACAAATATCTGAAGCCTAAAATAAGGTGCTTGCCTTTTATCTGCCAATAGTCTGACACCGAGTTGTTCCTCTCCATAGCCATGAATTTATGTTTGGCCTGTTTACTCAGGTGCCAGACAGTATTTCTGGCTGCACAGATGGTGAGTCTAACACAGGCCTCTGGGTTTGACTTTTATGTTTGTTTACATCTTCATGGTACAATAGTTACTCGAAGAGACAAAAAAAAAAAATGGTGAAGTGCAACCTTGGGCCTCATCCTGAGATGTGTGAAGGGCTCAGAAAGCTCTGGAGAACCCCTGAGCTCCACCTGCATCGCTGCTCAAGGTGATTTTGAACTGCCAGAGACACTTCATTCATCCTTTGTGTGATACTTCACCATGCTCCTGTTGGACAAGGGAAATCTGGGATGTGAAATGCTGGGAGTGAGGAGTCGTGGTGAGTTCTGGGCTGGGACAGCGTCACACCCTCACTCCTGCGTGTTCCCCACAGCTCTGCCCTAATACAGAGGTTTTGCCTCATCTTTTTTGTGATTCTGTTGATCAGGATGAGTGGAGTGGAAAGGATCAGGATGARAGATGGGAGAGGATGAGGGGAATGTTCCTGTGTGTTGGGGAATTGCAGGTAAATGAGTTTGTGTGGATTAAAACACAACACCTGCACGAGCAGCGCAGTTTGGGAAGGTTGGAAAGAGGAAWAAAATGTWARGGCTTAAAAYMWGGKWTRSYKARSMRSTTTWAAWYMWCCYKKKRRGSYTYCYYWMCCCTCTGGGAKGTGCTRKCAGTGTCCAGCCTGGAGGAGCATCWCTGCATGGACCYRTGGGAGGATGTGAGGGGCTGCTTTTCCCAGCACCCTGGACCCCACTGCTGCTGGAGCTTTTGCCCAGTGATTTTGTTGTTTTTATATTCATTCACTGAAAGTTTCCATTCCTGGAGGTTCCTCCTCTTTGGTTCTGTCAGTGGAAGGGTGGATGTGATGCAGAACAGCAGTGGATGTTGGCAGATTTGGGAACAAACCTGTACCTGCAGCAGTTCCTGAAGGAAAAACTGTCCCCTGTCAGTGCTGTGTGATTGTCAGGGAGTGCCAAACAGAGCTGCTCTGTCTGTCTGTCTGTCTGTCTGTGTGTCTGTGAGGAGCAGGGTGAGCTGCTGACATGGCAGCTGTGATGTGGGAAGGAGCTGTGACAAGTTCTGCTCATCACGAGTGTCCCAAAGATGAAAACAGCAAAAACAAGCTGCTTTGTACTTTCAAAAGTTCTGCAAAATCACATCCTTGGGGTCCATTTCAAGAGTTCAGGATTAGAAGTGGGGGGAAAAGGTTATGKGGTCAGAGTTCAATAGATAATGAYCATCTGCTAGTGAAAGGTRTCCCTGYCCATGGCAGGGGATTGGAACTCARTGGCCTTTAAGGTCTTTTCCAACCCCTTTTACATTGAAATCAATTTACTTATTTTTGCCTCAATTGCAGAGCCAAATATTTAGTTTCTAGACCTGACTTTTTTTTTTTTTTGGTGAACCAGTTTCATACCTGGCTGAAAGTCACCTGGTCCAACTCACCTGACTTCCCTGGAGTCCCCCTGGTTTCCTGCTGAAGGATTTGCCTCCTAAGGAAATTCCAATATTCATGGAGGCTTGTAGCAGGGAGATTCCTTCAGAACCCTCTCTTTTAGCTGAGTCTTTTTCCTTGAATAAAAAGTTGATGCATTTCARGACTTTGTGGCAATAATTTTAAAACCAGAACCTGGAATTTGTGTAGCACTTTCTTTGAGAAGCAGATTAAAAACTGAAGTACTGAGTGTGCTTTTGAAAGTCATCTCCAACACAAGCTGCAGGATAGTTCCCTGTCCYACAGAAATCATCTGGATGACAGGAAAGGGGAAGTCAGCAGAGAAAACTTGCTGAATTTGGGTGTGTTTTTTGTGACTTGTGAAAACACTCAGCTTCCTTGGCGTGTGCCAGGGAATTCTAGGAAATCTGTCAGTTGCTGTAGAGACAGCTTCCTCAAAACTTGTTTTTAGTGTTTCATTTTCTTAATGGCTATGTTTATGTATAGCCCCATAGCATAATGATCTCATATCAGAATATTTATATGTATTTATGTAACATAATATGTAAAAATACGAGTTATGCAATGCGAGCGTGTATCCAGTTTATGCAAATTTTCTTTTCATGGATCTAAAAAAAGCTYGGGATGGTGAGATCAGTGCTGCCASTGAAATCTACTGTTTTCCTGCACGTGTTCAGTCATTCCTTGTGCTTCAGGTAAAGGCTGTGTGCCCAGTAAAGATGATTTTTAAGCCTGCATTTTACTGAGGGCAGTGTCCCTTCCTGGCATGGGCAGAGTCACCGTGGCACTAAAGGCTGTAATATCAGGGGGAAGAGGTGGTTAAAYTTGTACCTGTGGTAGGTGAGCACTGTGTTTTGTGCTCCCCAGAGAGGTGGTTTAATTCAAAATAAYGTTGGTCTGCAGAGTTGTGTGGCTGCCTGAGTTCCTGGTAAATCAGGCCTTGCTCTGGATTCCTGCATCTTGGAGCAGGGTCAAAGTTCCCTTCGTAAGCAGAGCTTGGTGAAAACAAATCCAGGGTCAGATCCATTAGAAATAAAGCACTAAGTTTCCTTTTGTTGAATTTCTTGAAAATAGATGTAGCTGTTTCTAGGTTTCTAGGCTTTAGTTGTGTTTTTTTTTCAGGTGGCGATGGTACGCACCAGAGAAATATGCAGAGGAAAAATCAGATAAAAGATAAGAATGAGAAACAGCCCTGTGATGTGTGTTAGCTGAGGTTAACACCGCTGGGGTTAATCACCTGATGCTGCATCCAGTTCCTCCACGGGGCAGCAGAACTGGTTTGAAAATGAGAGCAGAAGACGCGCGGGTGATTTTTCTTGTTGATTTGAGACCCTCTGGTGGTTTTTGTGCYCCCAGGTGCCTCTCACAGAAGCTGTGGATCCCGTGGACCTGGAGGATTATCTCATCACCCATCCCCTGGCCGTGGAGTCGGGGCCCCTGCGGGATCTGCTGGAGTTTCCCCAAGATGACATCGAGGTGGTTTACACACCCCGCGAGTGCCGGACCCTGGTGTCAGCCGTGCCCGAGGAGAGGTGGGAGAAAACTGATGTGTTCATGCACCAGGACACTCCTAAAYACATAAATATATGTTTAACAACTCRTTGTCATYKCYGTGATTCTTGGTTTTTRTTCTTTTGACAGCGAGATGGACCCTCACGTGAGGGACTGTGTGCGGAGTTACACGGAGGACTGGGCCATCGTCAACAGAAAGTGAGTTCCCCTGTGCTGTTTGCTGTAAATTTTGGCCAAAGAGGCTCAAAAATATTATCCTGGCTGCTGATGCCATGTGCTCTGGCTTTTGGTTGCTTGGTTCAGCTGAGCTGATGCTTCGTGTTTGGAAAATTGGATCTTGGACGTCAAAAGGCCTYGGGGCATTTTGGAAAATCTAGGCCATTTTAGTCTACAGTTGCTCCTTTGCCATGGTAGAGCAATTAGGGAATGTGGACAAGTGAAATTACTTTCAGCATTTATTTCATTCTTTGTTCCAKCAGTTTTTAGTTCTTTTCAGAGAGAAGTTGCATTAATTTTGCAATGATGCAAGATTTACGTGCAATCACAGCCATCCAGTAAAGTGCAGCTTTCATTGGCTCCCAGACAGACTTGTTGAAAGAACATCATTCAAACAAATAATCATTAACATTTGAACCATCACAACATTTACCTAACGAGTTAACAGTTCAGAGGATGTGCAGGAATTKATTATTCCATGCAAATTAGCAGGAATGTTTCTGAGAGGCTCTGGTTGGAGCATGGGCTCTTTTGGATGATTGGAATCCTGATGCCTTCAMGAGCTGCTGTCAAGGAGAAGTGATCCATGTGATGTGTATCACCTCAGAGCACTCAGCTCCAGCTCTGTCCTTGTGGCAGTTGCTGCAATTCCCTGCTTTAATGTTGTCCTCAGAGCCACTTCGGGGGATGCTCGAGATCTGTTTTGCACTGCTGATGTGACCTAAAAAAAAAGTTTTGTAATCTCATCCCCAAAAAATAATTCCACCCAGAAGGAACCCAAGAAGGAGGGAGATGTTTGTTAACTCCCAGCCTTAGCAGCAGGGTCTTGGATTCACCACAGACCTGGACAGTGTGGCTCACTCAGCCACCCACTCGTGGCTTCTCGGTGACTTTATGGTAGCTGGAGCTGCTGGCTGTGATTCCTGTGCTGATGAGGTTTATTTGGTGGGCTTTTGTCCTTGTACCACTTTTGCTTGGATAAAGCACTTTTTACGTTCAAGC
Organism: Malurus melanocephalus; assembly: GCF_030028575.1. Classification (NCBI taxonomy): domain Eukaryota; kingdom Metazoa; phylum Chordata; class Aves; order Passeriformes; family Maluridae; genus Malurus; species Malurus melanocephalus. The sequence goes on from NW_026623357.1 coordinate 611,228, forward strand.
ACTTTTTGCCTGGATACAGCCATGGCAGTGCACTGGGGAGAAGTAAAGAGCTGCTGCTGGAGCAGGGGAAGAGCCCAAAAGCTCAGCTGGGAAGGACTGAATTGTTTTTCAAGTAAGGCCAACAATTCCCTCTTAATCCATCCCTTTGGATGGTTCCAAGTGCTCAGGCTGGCTCCAGGGGCTGAATCCCAGCTCTTYTGGGTTAGAAGAACATGACTTGTGACGTTCCATCCTTCTCTTCCCCACCCCAGGGGAAATAATCTTYGTGTCCATCTCTGCCTGCAGTTCTTTGTAATCAAAATGTTTTTGGGGCAGGGGAATAAATCCACCCATTCAGAAATTCCTTTAATTATATTGGAAAAGGTGAATAAGTTCATTGGCCTGAAAAAAACTCAATAGCATATTCTGATTTCAAACTCACAGCATCATTTCTTTGTGCCAGACTGAGGAAATCAGGTGTGAATCGGAATGGATTTCCACTTGTTGGTGGAGCTGTGATGGAAATGCAGACATCCAGGTGTTCAGTTCTGAGGAATTGCAAGGAAAATGCCTTCCTTCTTTTTCTTTTCCCTTCCTTTATCCACTTCTGGCAAATCCATGATTTTCCCACATCTGGAGCATCCCTCTGTGGTAGCTTCAGTACCAGGGCATGATAAGAACAATTAATTCTAGATGTGATCCCAGGAGCTGAGTGAGATGAACATTGTCAGCAGACTGTGGCTGTGTCCACGTGTGGGTGTGTAAATACAGACATGGTGCCATTTGGTGCCCAGAAATTTGTTAGTCAGAGAGATCTGATGCTGGCAGCAGCACAGGCAGACTGTTTTGTTTGCAGGAGCTCTCACACCCTGCAAAGCTCTGAAGGACCCACTTTCCTTACAGAGGTACCATGGGAAGGCAGTTATTTTAGTCAGGGCTGGAAAATTGTCCTCCAGAGGCACTCAGGACTTTCCTGAGCTGGTGKTTTGGTTTTCCAGTTCATCATTTTTCTGCTCCAAGCCAGTTCCTGCTCCAGCAGAACCCCTGGCCCTCAGCCCTCGTGTTCCCGGCCTGTTTTTAGCTTGGCATCACAATGGCACATTTCAGCAGGACTTTAATTGGCCCTTGATAATCCTCCTTTTGACATCACCCAGAGTGGCTTCATAGATGAACAGAGTGACATTGTAGAGCTGCAATAGTGGCTGTTGGATTGTGCCCCAGCTCCAGTGGAGCTGACTGGGAATTGTGTTTGCAGAGAGCAGCTCCTGYCTTGGGAGAGCCACGCTGATAATGCGGGGTTTGTTCCGTGCTGCTGCTTCTGGGCTCGGGGTCAAAAGGGCTGCTGAGAACTCATTTGAAATGCTCTGTTTGCAGATATCACAAGCTGGGAACTGGGTTCAACCCCAACACCTTGGACAAGCAGAAGGAGAGACARAAAGGGCTCCCCAAACAGATCTTCGAGTCTGACGAAGCTCCGGATGGCAACAGCTACCAGGACGAGCAAGTAATGTGCCTTTAAAACCTGCCTACATAAAACCTAATTTATAGCCCTGCTTTAAAAAGTGCAGTCCTTTTCCCATTATAAGTTGCTTTTAATTTGTTGGCTCTCAGGATGACCTTAAGCGACGCTCAATGTCGATCGACGACACTCCCCGGGGCAGCTGGGCCTGCAGCATCTTTGACCTGAAGAATTCCCTGCCCGATGCCCTTCTCCCAAACCTGCTGGACAGAACCCCCAACGAGGAGATTGACCACCACAATGAGGACCAGAGGAAGTCCAGTAGGCATAAGGAGCTTTTTGCACTACACCCAGCACCAGATGAGGTATTTTTATACGCGTGTGGGTGAGACTGAGAAAGTGAAGGGTGTAGGAATGGGAAAGCTGTCAGTCTGTCACAGACCTAAAGAATTTAAGATCACCTGTGTTTAACAGAACTGGGGTTATTTTGTGTTTTTCAGCATATTGTCTTGCCCGTAGATATTACTTTCTAAAGATTGGGTTTCCCTTGTGGTTATGCAATCCCCACTAATGCAGAAACATTAAAGGGGTGGAATTCAGCATATTTATAGCTCTGCTGAATGCACCATGCTGGGAAGCCTCAGATGAAATTGGAGCTGTGTCTTAGAAGAAATGAGTGAAACTCGTGTTTGCCTCTTCCTTCTGCTGGTGGCTCGTACAGGGTTGTGTCTCTGATTGCAGGAGGAGCCCATTGAGAGACTCAGTGTCCCTGAAGTACCCAAAGAACACTTTGGCCAAAGACTCCTGGTGAAGTGTTTGTCCCTGAAGTGAGTACCACTCCCAGAGAGCTGCTCTGCAGAACCTGGGAATTGAAATCTGGATCTGGAATAACWCCCCTGCCTTGTTCCTTACCTTTGAAGGGTCATAGCATTGCTTGGTTGTAGCTTTGAGGTTAATTTTATAAAGGTTGAGTTACACAATTGTGTCTTGGAGGCTGAGGAGACAGGAAATTCCCACCTCCCTTGGCTTTCCTCCCTGCTCCTTTCCCTCCCTGTTCCATGTCAATGGCACATGACATGAGGCTTCACCACCCTCCTCCAGGGCCACTCACTGCTGTCCACCACCCCAACAAGCCCMTTTCAGATTAAATTTCAAATTAAAAACAATGCTCGAGCCTTAAAAACACAAGACAACCAAAGGTTTGCCAAAGTTTAGGCTCAACAACCTTGACTGTGTCCCTTTAAGAGTGAAGACTTTATATACTTAGTAAGCATTAACTGGAGGAATAGAAACCTGTTAAACAAGTTTAATGAAGTGGAGCTCCTGAATATAGGGTTACCTGCAGCTGGTTCATTGCCTATAACTCTTCTCTAATAACACAAGGTAAAATTTTACTGTTATTCCCTTGGAGAAATAAAGTACAAAACTGATTTTCCACACTGCTGTATTCATCTTCTGTGTCCTCAGTTAGGTCAACCCTTCTTATTAGAGAGCTCCAGTTGCTGCTCATAACTGAGATATATGTGTGGGACATATCTCCTGCTCGTAGAGTACTCCAGGACCTAATATAGCCGTAGAGATGAACTGATTTTGCAGCCTTTTATGAACTGGAACAACATAATATGCAGTAGCAGCACAGCTTTCCCTCCAAAGGAGGCTGTCTCTTTAGCATCAATAAGTTAGATGCTGGAAATTAATGTTTTCTGCTCTTTAAGCATCTCTTGCTGGCTGCAAATTTACAGCAATTCCCAGCTACGTGTTTGCTTGTGTACCTGGGAATATGTGAGCGTGTTCTGGGGGATGTAATCCGAGATTTTGCCATCTCAGTGGCACAAAACAAAGGCATTTTCCCCAGGGAGAAGGCTCAGATGACCTGAGCAGGGTCATTTCCAGGTTAATCTCAGCTTTGTTGCAAAACCAGAGAAAACACCTGTTTGGTGGTGATCTGGTGGAGGAATGAGCTCCAGGCRTGGGGGGATCCCAGCGTGGATGGGGCATGAATTTCATGGGGAGGCTGAGGAAAGGGAATGGCATTTGAACCTCCTCCCAAAGCCAGGGACAGGTTTTGAATGTTTTAAAATCCCTTTAACTGCCCAGGTGATCTAGCAGTGATTTCAGCTTTATTTGGTGGGTCAGTGTTCTTGTTGGAAGCGTTGCAATTTGGATAATTTGGACTGGATAACAGCTGCTGCAAAAAGCTCACACCTCTCTGAGTGAATTTTTGAGCTTTTGGTGTTTTTTGATAACAGTTGACTGTTGAAAATTGCCAAAAAAGCTGTCCCTGAGCACTCAGGGTAGGAATGCATTTACCCCTATCAAGAGGACAGCACCTCCAATTATTACAATTAATAATTCCCCTTCSTTTAAGGAAACTCTGCTTGGCTTTCAAGGAGCCAGGGAGCTGAAATGGCTTTTAGAACATCCAGGACAGGACAGGAGTGGGGTGGAAATGGGGAATTGAGATCCCTTTCCAGCAGGACCAGCCCTTGGGTTGCCTAAGTTGTTCCTGACATCTCAGTCCCATCAGCCAGGGAGGATTTGGGGACAGGGTTGGTTATTTATTTTTTGACAAAGCCCATGTTAACTGTTTTTTTGTTTCTTTCTTTCAAGATTTGAAATAGAAATCGAGCCCATTTTTGCAAGTTTGGCTTTGTATGATGTTAAAGAAAAGAAAAAGGTAGGTTTTGAATTGCTGCAGTATGGCATTTCCACTGAAGCTGTGTTTAATACCAAAATTGGAGGAACTAATTCTGGTGACAAAGCTTTAAGAGGATGTGGAGGTTGGAAGATTGATGAAGGCATCTCATGAACCATCTTGGGTGTTCTTCTGCTTAGYAAAGCAGTTGAGCTATAACCACTTTCCTAAAAATATTATCTAATATGTGRTAATCAGAAATAGATATGTGATAATTCAGAAATATATCTGAAATCAGAATATATATATATAAAAAAATATATGTGTAGAGTCAGTCTAAATTTTGGCTTTCAAATGTCTCTTCCCCAGAGAGAATGTAGGTAACTGAAACCTTTAATTTAGATTAGGTTTTTATGACTTTCTTAATCTCTTTTTGGYGATTCAGCATGGCACAGGTCCAAGCAACACTTCAATAATGCACAGGAAAGTCTCGCGTGCTAAAATTGCTAAAATCAAAACAAAACTGAGGAGTCTGTTCAAGATCTAAGTTACAGGAAATGCAAAACACATTTATTCGCCTATTTATGTTCTGTATTTAATATTTAAAGAGTCTCTTAGTTTTCCTTATTCAAGATATTAGCACTAGTGGAGAGAAAAATGTTAAAAATATGCATTTTGACATTTATCTCCTTAAGACTCGAATTTAATGCATTGAGATTTAAGTTATGTAGATGAGAGTATGTGGAATATTATGTGAACTTTGTTTAATATTTAAATCACATTTCATAAGCCAATTTTATCATCTCATTACTCCTTTTTTCTTTTTTTTTTTGGCTCTAACGTTGTAAGTTCTTTAGTGACCTCTGGTGTTGGTAACCTGCTCACATCTTTTTTGGATCTGAAGTTTTGCAGTCAAGGATTTGTTTTTTTGGGGTAGAAAGCTCAGTGTCTGTATTTTTTTTTGTTTCTATTTTGATATTTTGGTATTTTCAGTTCAGCTCACAGTGGTAATTCCTACTCTGATGGAATTACACATCTTAGAGGAGCTGGAGGAAATTTTACAGGTGGTTTGTGTTGTTTCCTCCATTTCCTTTCTCACTGGCCTGCCTTGATTTCTTAATGAAAAGCCTTTTTAATTTTTTTTTCCCCTTTTTCCTTTTTCCCACTTTTTTTCCCTTTTTCCTTTTTTTCCTCTTTTTTCCCTTTTTCCTCCTTTTTTCCTCTTTTTTTCCCTTGTTTCCTTTTTTTCCCTTTTCCCTTTTTTTCCCCTTTTTTTCACTTTTTTCCCTTTTTTTCCCTTATTTTTTCTTTTTTTAATATACATGATTCGAAACAAGGAATTTCTAGCCTTTGTTTTAAAATTGTGCTCATGAAGAATTTTGGGAAGAAAAAAATACATAACTAATGCTTGAAACTACCCAATTTCTTCCTTAGATTTCAGAGAATTTCTACTTTGATTTAAACTCTGAACAAATGAAGGGAATGCTTCGGCCTCACGTCCCCCCTGCTGCTATTTCTACCCTGGCCAGATCTGCCATCTTTTCTATCACCTACCCCTCTCAAGATGTCTTTCTAGTAATAAAGGTAAGAAATTCCAGAGAAATTGAARTTATCTTGGTTTTTATTTTAAAATAAAAGATAAATTCTGTTCTCAAAAGTGTAAGCAGTGCTGCTTTATAAAGAATAACTAAATATTTCAGCAGTTTCTCACTGAAAGTTCCTTTGTAACAGAACCTGAATGTGGAAAGAGCACCAAGGTTTGCTTGATGGTATAAATCAGTTTTCTGGGGCTTGACCTTGGTTTTCATATGAAACAATGTGCTGACTCCTTAAAATGACAGATAAGGCAGTGATTTAAAAATGTATCTTGGTCTGAATCTCATTTCAGAAAGGACACACRCCCCTCAGCCTGATTTTTGGTTGTATTTAAGGGCTGAAATTGCTCAGAGTGAGATCCATAAATGAAATAAAATGCAACATTGGTCACTGCTGGGATAAAGTACACAAAGATAAAAGTTATTCYATCTCCTCTGATTCAATGAGAGCACAAATGTTGCTCGTTCAGGTGGGGGTTTGAGGCAGGAATTTTGGCTGGTTTGTGGATAAAAGTCATTTTGTGGTCAAAAAAGGGGAAATGCTTCTTGCACTCAGGGAAATCRGCCTTCAGCTCTTGTGAAAGAGTTWTTTGCTTCCTTTTGCWCATTGAATTTATCAATCCTTGCTGGATACATGTCCTCATCATGGTTAATTTTCCCTTCTCAGCTGGAAAAAGTTTTGCAGCAGGGAGATATTGGGGAATGCGCAGAGCCTTATATGATTTTTAAAGAATCTGATGCAGCAAAGGTAAGATTTTTTTGACACTTTAATTAAATTTGCTCTAAGCACATTTTAAAAATTAAAACTAAACTTATTTTCTTTTTTGGACTATTGATACTGTTCCTRTCTTTACAAGGATCCCTTTTTAATTAAGAATCTAATCCCATTCTAAAGGCCAGAAAAGAGTCCAAGACCTTTGGGTTTTGGTGCCTTATTGGGGTGGAGTAGTTAAAGGTCACCAGTTTTTGTGGCTGTCAGGGGAGATCTGTGGTTCCCATCAAGCTCAGTCATCTGTGATTCCCTGTCCCAAAGGAGCAGCTGAGTTGAGGGAAGCCTTTGATGGGAATTTGCAGGAAAAAATTCAACTTCTCCACTGCTCCAGCAGCTTAACCCCATCACTTCTGCCTGATTATAAAATAGTCCCAAAAATGGGAAATTCCTAATTTCATGTGCCAGGTGAAGGTCAAAGAGTAAGAATGGGGACTGGGTGAAGGGCAAAGCAGAAGTTCCAGCCCTCCTTGTGATCCCAGCCCTCTGCATCAGGTTTTTTCAAAGGAGCTTGGATGATTTGCCAGTTTTAATCAACCTCTTAATAAAATATTTCCTCTCTAAAGCTCTAAAAATTGCTCCTCAATATGCAGAGTTATGGAAAATCCTCTTGTATTCACTTTTTTCCCCATTAAAATGAGTATGATACTGTTATTTGAGGAATATTTTGAGTTTCCTGCACAACTCCAGATGATCTGAGCACCTGCAGCATAAAATCACTTTAGGAAAGGCCATTTCAGACTTCACAGAGGAAAATTCAGATTTTCTCCAAGGAGCAGTGGGCAGRTGAGCTCAGTGGGATTAGAGAGACTGTTCAGGAGGGTTAAGAACATCAAAACCTGTTCTGAGTGTCCTCTGGTGGCCTGTTTGGGGAAGCAGGAGCTTCATTTCCCCAACACTCAGGGATCCTCTCTGGAAGGCACTGCTGAACACACAATGAGAATTAGGGAGCCAGAAAAAACTCATGAACCTCTCCTTTTAACCTCTTGGACTGGTTATTTCCTTCCCAGAATAAAGAAAAGCTGGAAAAGCTGAAAGGCCAGGCRGAGCAGTTTTGCCAAAGACTGGGGAAGTACCGGATGCCTTTTGCCTGGACAGCCATTCACCTGATGAACATTGTGAGCAGTGCTGGCAGCCTGGAGAGAGATTCCACAGAAGTTGAAGTTGGCACAGGAGGTACAGGGCTTGGCATCTGCATGCTGGAATGGGGGCAAATCCAGAGGTTTTGGTTCATATATCTTAGGATTTTATGTTCTCTATTTCCATGTCTCTGTAACCCTGGGATTCTTCAGTGTTTAACCCCAGACTCCACAGACAGTGCTGAGCTCCTGCTCTCCCATTTTTACACAAAACAATTCCTCTGCAGCCCCAAACTCAAGGACACCTCCCTGTGCCAGGCCCCAGAATAAGATATTCCCCCCCAGAGAATTGGGGGGAGCCAACTTGGAGTCAGTGCCTGCATTGGCTGAGCTGGAATTGGAGGATTCAGGCCCAATGTGCAAATGGACAAAAGTGAGAAAGGGTGAAAAACCTGTGAGCCATTGTCCATTGTGGGTGTGGGACTGCCCTGGATGGCCCTGAAGGCCCTGCAATAAATAGAATTGCTTTTATTCTCTGAATTTTGTCCAGCCTCTGGTTCAGGTGAGCCCATTAAGGCATCATTATCGCTTTCCTCCCTCTGCCCTGCTAGCCTGGGGTCATGGTTGAACTAAACCAGAAAAGTCCATGGTAACAAATGGATTTATCTTTCAAGGATTTTACAAGCAAACCATCTGTTATATTATTTAAAACCGAGCTCTGAGGCTGAGGGAGCRTTCCAGGCCGGTGACCATTTTCCAAAGGAGTGGATTAATCTTTGTGAGCCACAGAGCTCATCCRAAACTGCTCTTCAGCATCCCCAAAACTGCCAACTTCATCATCTTTCAGAGCCAGGGAAATCCATAAATCTCAGCRTGATAAAGACTTTGATCCCAGCAGGAAGGCACTGGAGTGAGGTGGCTCAGAGGGGAGAGCAGGATTGCCTGAGCACAGCCATCTCTGCTCTCACCTCCTGGCACCATTCCCTTGTACACAAAATCCTGCTCTTGGGCTGCAGTTTTTCTTCTTTCTTTTTTAATCCCTTCTCCTTCCCACTGTTTTTTTTTTTTTTTTTTGCAGAACGTAAAGGATCGTGGTCAGAGAGGAGGAATTCCAGCATCGTGGGGAGGCGTTCCTTGGAGAGAACCACGAGTGGGGACGAGGCCTGCAACCTGAGCAGCTTCAGACCAGCCACYCTGACTGTCACCAACTTCTTCAAGCAGGTGGGGCAGGGTTTGGTTACCAAACAACCCTCCAGGAATGGTTTGAGACCCCTTCAAACCTGAAAGATTCGTTTGCGGGGTGTGGTGGCTGTTCCCCCATCACAGGGAGCCTTGGAACAGCGTGCAGTTTGTGATGGGATGTGTTAATTCTATTATTAATCATATATTAATATATTAATTATATGTTATTATATATTCATTATATATATATTCTAGTTGTATATATATTCTAGTTGTATATATATTCTAGTTGTATATATATTCTAGTTGTATATATATTCTAGTTATGTATTATTGACCGAATAACAGGTTAATTTGGGTTGGAAGGGAGTTTAAAGCTCATCCAATCCCTCCCCTGCCATGGCAGAGACACCTTCCACAATGCCAGGGTTCTCCAACCTGGCCTGGGACATTTTCAGGGATCCAGGGGACATTTTCAGGGAATCCAGGGGCAGCCTCAGCTTCTCTGGGCACCCTGGAGGGAGTACATTTTCTTGTTCAGCTTAGAAAAAACTAATAAGCTGAAAGTATTCTGAATTTCTATTATTTATTTCTGTTTAGAAATTATTATTCCTAAAATTCTAGTATTCTAAAWAAATGCCATGTCTTGTTAAAGAAAAGCTGGTCACCAAATCAGAAATTATTTACAAAAGGCTATATTTATTTACTTTGTTGAGGTTATTTTTACTTTGAAGCAGCTGATTTTGTTTAATTTCTTCTTTAAAACCTGCCAAACACTAATTTAAGATTTTGAATTTTTGATTCTTTATTTTTTTATCTTCCTTTTCTTCTGTTAAGTAGAGTTAGTTGGATTCTAACSAGTGTTTTTCTCCTTCCATTGGCTTCTTATTTTTTTCCTTTCATGWTGTGATTTTTTTACCTTTAAAATCAGAGATCTCTGCTTTTGGGTCACAGAGTCACTTTTTAAATAATATTTCCAAAATTAACCAAACTCTGAGCTGTTAGAATGGGACACAAGGAAGACTGACTTCAGACTCCTTGCACTTCCCACTTTTCCTGGAAATTGAGGCTTTTCTGGGCTCATCCCAAAGGAAAGGCAGAGGAGAAGGAATGAGCATCACCTCCTGAATGACAGCTACTTCTTCACATTATTACACTTGCTAAAAAATGGGTATTTTTGGGAAATCTTTCAACAGCCATTTCCAGTTTGGAAAAAGATAATATTGATGGGGAGAGAAAAGGCTTTCAATTAAAAGTTCCTGCAGCTRTCACAATGATGAATAAGGGATGAAGGGAGGGAAAGGATGAAKAAATGAAATGTAATTGAACACGTTAATGGCAGCACCTTGGTCTGGGGAGGTGCAGGTTGGTGCCAGAGGGAAGAACCTGGAATGAGAGGTTTATTTCATATGGATGAAGTCACATCACGGGATATGAGGGTTTTCTCACTCTCTGGCAGTCCTGGAGGGCTGTTGGTAACCAAATCCTCCCCTCTGAGCAGGAGGGCGATCGCCTGAGCGATGAGGACCTGTACAAGTTCCTGGCTGACATGAGACGTCCCTCGTCGGTGCTGCGGCGCCTCAGACCCATCACAGGTACCCAATCAGCTCCTTTGGGCTCCAAAATTCGGGTGTTGGGTTTGTTCCTYACCCTGGCACCCCAAAGAGGTCCTTGGCAGCAATCCCTGCCCAGCAGGAGCACTGGGGATGTCCTTCGAGCAGGGCTGGCACTCTGGGAGTGGTGTCTGCAAACCCCAAACCCCMAAAGCCAGGAAGCTCAGTTTGCCACTCTCCATCCCAAAAGAGAGCTCTCTCCTGTTGATAGGAACAGGCTCCACTTCTGTTTGAGAAAGGGGAATAGAAACCCTGGCACTGCAGTGGAGCTGGTCCCTGACCTGTGCTATTCCTGACAATATTTGCTTAACCTGCTCTGAGAGCTCTCCAGGGACAGCAATCCTGCCTCTTCCTTGGATCAGCTGCCCAGCACTCAGCTGMCCTTGCAGCCACATTAGGTATTAAGAAAACTTTGCATAATTACCTCGTTGACAATTAATGGGATTCTGGTCTGCCATGGCCTGGGGCAGTGACCACAACCTTCCGAGCATTTGAGTATTGTGATCAGTTCACCCAATTCACCTCTGGTTTGTAGCCTGACCAGTCTCRGGGTTTTTGAACCTTTCCTCTGATGGAATTTTGTTTGTAACAACAGCTGAGCCTCACAGGATCATCATCTAAACTGTATTTCCCCAATTTTTCCCATGATAAAAGCATCTRTGGCTTGTTAAAGTACACATTTTCTGTTGGCTCTTATTATCTGATCCCACAGTTGCTGCAGATATCAGTTTGATCTGGTGATCCTTGTTGTTTACAAATCCACTTTGGCTGTAATTTATCGCTTGTTTATTTATCAAATTAATAATACAGGATATCAGCCTGAAGAAACAAATCACCACTATGCTTTTTTTAAAAATTAATTTCTATTTATTGTAATAAAATCCCTTCTTCTTGCAGCCCAGTTGAAGATAGACATTTCTCCAGCTCCTGAAAACCCCCACTACTGCCTGACTCCAGAGCTGCTGCAAGTCAAGCTTTACCCAGACAGCAGAGTCAGACCCACCAGAGAAATCCTGGAGTTCCCTGCCAGGGATGTCTACGTCCCAAACACCACATACAGGTCAGAGTTTTGAAACACATTTCACTTTTCAGGGCCTGAGCCTGGCAAGTGTGCAAATTCCTCCCTAATCTCTGTGGCTGTTGCAAAATTTGGTGCACGGGCACAGAGGAGCTGTGCCAGAGGCACAGGAAGGGTTGAGGCTGACACAGCAGAAAATCTCAGCTTTGCATCAAACTTGGCTGTGAATAAGAACACGAGACAGATTTCTCCATTTCCCAGAATTTGTGGTATAATTGGTTGATTTTTTTTCACTGTTATGTAGGGTTTTTCCTTTGTCTGCCAAAGCCATCATTTTACTGRTTTTATTCTTTTATATTATTTTCAGGGACTATTTTCCCTTTAGAGTGAGGGGTAGAAATAGAAAAATGTATAATCCCTTTGTTCATATTTTCATTTTGATTTAAAAGCAATWTGTTTGTTTACAATATTTGAAAAACAAAATCTTCAGAAGCCCTGAAAAATAGGAATTTTTTCTAAATATCTTGGGAAGCAATAAGCTTTCTATAACCAACAGCCAGCCTGGGACCAGATTTCATTATGCACCATTATTAATTTAAAGCTTTTTTGGATCATCTTTGGAGTTGTTACATGTGTGAGTGGAATTGTCTTCATCAGCTGAGTAATTTCAACAATTTACCAAATCCTTGACTTCTAGTTTTGAATTCAGATACAAACCAGGTTTTTATAAATCAAAGCTTACAAGAAGGGTTTAGTCAAGTTCCGTCTTGTGAAAAGTTTGTATTTATTTATTTGTCTGTTGATTTATTGGACAGGTAATTTAACATTACAGCAAACCAGTACAAATGAGCAGCAGTGCATGATCTCATCTTTGTTATAAACCCACGAGAAGTAAAATGATTTTTTTTTTGTGTTTCTGTAATTAACACATTCTGTTCACTGGGTTTTGCTCTGACAAATCACAGCCAAAACCATTTCTGGTGTGATTGCAAGTGCTGAGTTAAAAACCCCTCACTGTCCAAGGGCTGGGTGGGATAAACAAGTCAATATGACTCAGTGGGATTGGGGTTTTTGTCAGGCAGCATTTCCAGAGCCAGCACAAGGGTGGCACTGACTGCAGCTGGAATGGAACACGTGGGTGTCCCCAGGAGCTGCCCAGCCCTGTGCCATGGGCTGTGCCCACTGGGTTTGTGGGTTGGCAGCCCTGACCCCATTGGAGCAGCTGTTCCCTCTGTGGAAGGTGATCTGTCGGGTGCTCAGGGCTTGTTTGTTTAAATTTTTGGGTGGTTGTGAAAGCTCACAAAGGTTTGGCTCTGGCTCCTTTCACGTGAGAGCAGATCTCTGCCCATTTCAGTGGGTTTGGCTCTCAACTGTGCAGTTTCTGTGGGATCCAGAGGAGCAGGGCTGTGCTCTGGCTCCCTGTGTGTGCACACACCTGGGGCTGTGGGGAACAGTGCTCCAAAGAGGATGGGTTGGCCTCAGCTACCTGAAAACACCCWGAGCCCTAAAATGAGGAATCACCCATCTTTGATTTGCTCACAGAAACACCTCACAACAAAAACTTGAACCAAACATCCAAGCAGTTACTTCAAAAAAAACAAAATTTCTTTTTTTTTCCCATGGATTAACACCTAAATGTTTTCCGTAGGGTTTTGCCAGGCCTTTGTTTCCAGAAAACACTTTCTGTTTTCCTTGCTGCACAGCCCAGAAAGGAATGCACAGCCTGAAAACCCATTCCCCCAAACAATATTATCCAGCACATGACAGGTTGTCTCCTAGGCATTGGAATCTCATCCTGGGGAGGGAAAAGCTCCATGAAAAGTTGCAGCACTTTGACATCGGGGCTCGAGGGAATGACAATACTCACCAAACATTTTGCAAGACCMCCTCAGATGTCTCAGGGTTATGTTTTGGAGAAAATTCCATGCAGGGCATGGATTGGGACAGGCATCTGTCAGTAAACACAGCATCAAGTCCTTTGGTGTGGTGAAGCTCAGTGTGTTTGTCCTCAATTAAAATGCAGCAGGCCGAGTGCTCAGTCAAAGCTTTTTAGGTCCGTTGGGTGGATCATGATTTTGGTGGATTTGAGCAGGTAGTATCTTCCTTTCTTAGGCTTCCAGTAGAGGCCTTTGCTCCTGTCCAGCCGTCCCCTGGACCTGGGTGTGACRTACCTCCCGTTCAGGTTGGTTTCCTCGCACTCGCTGTGCCACCAGCCTCCTGAGGAGCAATGTGGGCATGTCAGACATCCTGGGCTGTGCTTTATTTCGGGGTAAACAGCTCCTCTTTGTGAGGCAAAACTTCTCCAGACYCTAAATTCCAGCTCAGGGTACCCARATYATTGAATKGTTKAGGTTGGGAAAGTCCCCTAAAGGCACTGAGAGCAGCCATGCCCAGCACTGCGAAGGCCACCACTGCCCCACGGCCCCCGGTGACATCCACAGGGCTTTGAAATCCCTGCAGGGATGGGGACTCCACCCTGCCCTGGGCAGCTGGGCCAAGAATTGTCCCTCACATCAACCTAAGTCACCTCCAGTACAACTTGAGATGTTCCCTCTCCTCCTGTCASGGAGTTGTGCAGAGCYACAAGGTCCCCCCTGATCCATCTTTTCTCTCTTTTCTCCCCTTTCCCAGCTCCCACAGCCCCTSCTGGGGCTYCAGMCCCTTCCCAGCCCCATTCCCATCTCTGGACAYGCTCCAKCCCCTCCATGTCCTCCCTRTSACAAGGGGYCCCTCCCTGGACATGAGATGATGCTCCTGGCATTGTTTCAGGCATTCCAAATTTTCAAGCCCAGGATGATGTACAAAGTGTTTGTTGCATGAAGCAGGTGGCTGGAGGGCAATTATGTATCCTGTGGTTTCATCATTTAATTGCTTTTTCTATTGTTTGCTTTCAGCTATAAACTGGCAAACATAAAAGCTGGAGAAAATCAAAGAATTAAAAACCCTTTWACCAAATTATCTCCAAGGAGAAATGGCCTCTCCAAATTATATCCAAAGAGAAAGAGCCTTGCATCTCTTGCTCTTTTGAGAGTGATTATTGTGTTTAATTGACAAACAGCTAAAATCTGCCTTTCRGTGGAAACTCACTCATTCCTAACTTTTGGGTTGTAGTTTAAAAGGAGTTTAGTCCGTTTGTCTTTGGGATTTTTGCAAGAAAGGATGTAACAATTCAACCTAGGGCTGCCACATCAGAGCAGGCATGACAGCCTTTTGCTTTAGAGTTTGGAATGTTATTCTGGGGGTCATTTCAACCTGTGCTGCCCAGTCTGGTTTTGGTGTTGGTTGTTTGCACAGGATGGCAGGATTAGATGGATGTTGGGAAGTGGGGTGGCTCAGAGCAGCTGTGGCTGCCTCTGGATCCCTGAAAGCATCCAAGGCCAGGTTGGACTGGTGGATTGGAGTGCATTGGGACAGTGGAAGGTGTCAGGTTGAAACAGGATGAGCTTTCATCTCCCATCCCATCCCATCCCATCCCATCCCATCCCATCCCATCCCATCCCATCCCATCCCGTGATTCTGTGCTCACAGAGCAGGGAATTGCCCACATTCCCCCTTACCCTGCTGGTTCTCGGGGCAGTCGAACTCTCCGGCCGTGCCGGTGGAGAAGCGCAGCCGCGTGCGCTCGGGCAGCGCGTTGGGGATGCTCCCGGCCATCCTGGAGAGCTGCAGGGTGTAGTTGGTGTCAGGGCCCCCCAGGCTGAAGGTGTACTCGATGTGGCGCCTGTTCTCCCTCCAGTCCTGCAGCTCGATCCGCAGGATGTAGTTCCCCTGCTTGGTGATGGAGTAGATCTTCTGCAGGCCCAGCCAGAATTCCCCTGCAAAGTTGGAGCAAAGAGATTTGCCTGCAGGTTATCCCCAAAAGCCAATGTGTGTGAAAGTACAGTATTTAAAAGSCTTTATTAATTGCTTTAATTAAATCAGCGATTTGAGTCTTGGGGACTGTTGATCTTTGCAGAGGTCTGCTGCTACATTCTTTTTGTTTACCTCTGCTTAATTGCACACTGGTGATCCATAAAAGCAAGAGCTCTAAATGAACTGGAGCTTCTCCCTTTGAGTTTCCCACCTCGTGTGAGGCTCCGAGAGGGAGCTGGAGACATTTCCAACGTGGGTAATGGGGAGTGTGTGACAAATGAAGCTGCTGACATACATAAAACMTAATGGCAATTGTTGCATTTGGTGAAGAAAGAGCTGTAGAACCGAGCTGGGGCTTTGACACCCTCGTCTACAAAGGGAATTTTTCTTTTGCTGGGATTTCTGATCATTAGTTTAATTGGTTTCATATATTATGTTCATTAAGGAGCTGATTATCAGTGCAGGTAATTGCCACGTGTAGAGAGCGGGGCTGAATGTGAGTGCCATGCACACAGCTGGCATTTAAAGCCATGGAAGACAAGATGGTTGAGGAAAAAACTCCCCAATTTCTAGGTCAGGAGCAGTAACTTGGTTTATTTTATCACCTCAGAAGATGCAGCACGGTGCTGAGTAGGACATAGCTGATAGCAGCGAGATTCTCTGCAAAACTTGGAACTGAAAACATGTGGCTGTACCTTGGTGCAGTTTTTGGGAATTGGAGAGTATTCAAGGAGCAGCTAAAGCATCCAACAGTAACAGATAAACTTTACAGGTGAAAATTCTACATCAGCTGTGAGCTCCTGTCCCAAAACTGAGGTGCAGCAGCTCTTTATTATAAAAGATATGGAAATAAGGCAATATTGTTGCCAACTTCCTGTGGTTTAGGTTTTTGCCCTAGAAAGTCAATATATTTTCTGAGCAAGAGGAGGCTCATCTCACTGCATGAGGAAAATAAGGGAAYTATTCTGGATGAGGAAGCTGCCGGGCAGGACTTGGTGCTGCAGATTCCTTGGAGTTGATGATTAACGGGGGWATGTGGGTGTTTCCTCACCCTATCCAGCCATGGAGGGGATTGGCCACTCTGGAGAAGCCTGAGGTGTTTGCTCAGGGGAGCACACACCGCCTTGGGCTCTCCTGAGGCTGGAAAAATGCATGTGGTGGTTTGAAGGGATTGCAGGAAGGTTCAGAGAAAGTTGTGACAGCAACTTGAGGAGGTTTTGCCTCTGTGGATTTGGGAGGTGCTTTTATAAATAGTAAAATCTTGGTCAAATAGTGTTTAAAGCATTTTGGGTTTSATTCAGATTCTAAACATACACTTAAGGGATGTTTTTGAGAATTAGATGAGTTCTGGTGAGCACTTTCTGGTGCTGCAGTGGATCAGTCAGCTGTTACTTGCAGGTTTAGTCTGCTCTCATGTGAACACCTTTCCCTAAGAAGATTCAGCTTCTCAAATCAATTGACAGCAAAAGACACAAAAAAGGCCATATTTACCATGGAGGTCACCAAAGCCATTTGTGTAGGCATCCCAAGTCTGGTTGAAATCCAGTGATCCATCCACTCTCTTCTGGATTACAGTCCAGGAAGTRCCTGTGAAAAAGGGAAAGAAGTCATAACTTGGGCTTGGTCCCATTTCCTGTTCCTGAATGTSCTCTGGGGTGCTCCAACTTTGAGGTAGAACAAATTAAAACCTTCATGAATGGAATTCAAAAGAGCCCAGCTGGAGAGAGCTGTTCATATCCTCGGCCATGCTTCGGGTGATTCCACTCACAATTATTTTGTTAGGTTGCCTTAGCTGGGTTTCATTTGTTTATGAGAGCTGAGAGACAGAGAAATGATAAAAAGGAGATTTGGAAAGCCCCAGACTTTGGATCATGTGGTCAGARGCTCTGCTGATAGTGCTGGGCTGCTGGCACCACTCCGGGCAGGGATGAGGTGCCAGGGGTTTCCTTCCCTCTCCTGAGGCCAGGTCATGATGCCCTCCCTTCCCCAGCTCCACCAAACATTCCCAAAGGAGCTTTCTGCAGAGGGCAGAGCTGTGTTTGCTCATCCCAACACGTGAGGCAGCCCCTCGTGCTCCCAGTGCTGGGTGGGGAAATGGGGCAGGATGGGCACGGAGCAGCTCTGCAGGTACAGGGAAAAAAGGGAATGAGAGACCTGGACAAGGAGCAGGGATGGGTTCTGAGGAACGTGGAGCTCAGGTGGASAGGACAGATGTGTGCCTGGGCACCCCAAACGTGACACAGGAATCCTGTGCCCAGCACTCAGTTCTCTGGGTTAGTTTGGCACAGCTGAGTCTAAAGCAGACCCGTCAATGGAACAAAATTTTACTGAGGTGTTTCCTGTTCACTTCTCTTTGGGAAATCCATTCATGGGTGCCATATAATGGCTTTTGTAATGATCATTTTCATTACCTACAAAGGGGCTGGAGTTTGGGATACTAATTAAATAATTAATGTCACGTGATTGAATGTCATTTCCTCAGTATAAACAAGAGGGGAGTAAAGAATTAGAGCAGTGATAGGGAGATTTCAGGATATGGGAAACCTGAGTTCAGAGCTGAAAGGCCACTAAGAGAAGACAAGAGATGCATAAATCATGATAAGGTTTTGTGTACTTTGGGATGAGACACGGCTTAGAGGAAGATATTTCTGTGAAAATCAGATTATTGCTGGYGCAGCTCTTACCAAATTTCATTTCACAGTAGACACTGAAAGCTTCTGAGCCGTTGGGCTGGATGGTGTAAACACCACTGGCCTGCACCCCGGAGTGATAGAGAGCAGTGCAGTCTGCAGCAGCACCTGGCAAAGCAAACAGCCCGTTAGAAATCCTGCCTGAGCTGAGAACAAAGGAAAAAATATAGAGTGATCCTGTTGGTAAACTTATTTTACAAAAATGTCATGGAATGGGCAGACTGCTCTGGGCATGATAGCACAGCTGTGCTCAGGTTGGGCTGCTTGTGTTTTTTAAGTTAGGCAGGGTTTCAGTTTGGAGGATTTTGGAAAGTTTCTAAGGCCTAAGACTAGACTCTACCAAATGGACTTTCCTGACCTTGTAAAGTTCCCAGTAAATACCATTCCCACTGCTGCACTTCACCAGTGCCTTTCAACTTCAAAGGAAGGTCTTCTCAATCTTATAATTAGCCAGTGTKAAGTTAATTAGTTCTCTGTTGGTCATCAGTACAAGGACGGTCACAGCACGTTTACAAGAGGGAATGGATGCTGTTACTGCATTTTTGGCCATTGTTCCTGGGTGTCACCCCAGAGATGAGTGCAGCTGCAGTGGGGCTTAATAGATAATGGCATTTTTTTCTGAAGAATGGGATCCAGTTCCTTCCCACAGCCCAGTGTGTAACATAAAAGTGTTCTAATTTTAGTTTTAAGCCAATCCAAGGCTTTCCAAAGGATGCTGGCAATGCAGCCTGTGCTGCTGTGGTCACATCTCAGGGTGTCTCACCATCAGCTCCGTGTGTCCTGACCRGGGGCTTGTGCACAGCAGAGGGGAYGGGCTCTGGCTCCTGCTGCTCCCACGTGAAGGAATCCTCCAGGAGTTCCTGCAGCTCCATGTGGTTTAGCTGCAAGAGCCATAATTGCACTGTTAATTTAATCTGGAATGATGACATTCACGGATCAAGCTGAACCATGTCACACAGAGAATAATTTCTCTAATGAGTGTAATCCTTTAGAATACCCAATTTACCAGATAAAAATAACTTCAGCTCCACACTGGTGGATTTTAGATGTGGGAATGCCAACTGTGCCACTGCTCAGACAGGGTAGGGTTCATGAGAGGAGGAAATGACCCCTTCTCATGTGGTTCACCCTAATGGGCAAACAGATTGAATTTATTTCCTCAGGTGGCATCACTGAGACAAATAAACCAACAGCTCAAGAGGACTGAGCCCACAGCTCCTGAGGCTGAAATGCATTTTCCTCTYAGAATAAATTAAATGTGAGCACATTGGTTATGCCAATTACATTGGTTATATTTGTTACAGTGTTGTACTTCCACCCTGGGAGTGGAGATTGGAAATGAGGAAAGAGGTTGAAAGTCATGAGACTTTATGGAAGAGCAATGGTATGATAAATAGTAAGAGAAACCCCCCCCAAATTAGCAGTGAGAAAAGGCAGCAGCTTGGTGTTGAGGGACAAGGTCTCAAAGCTTGGCCACAGCATCTCCCCCAAATAGGTTCCTCAAAATGGTCCCCACCCCAAAGTGATCCATGGGGTGCCTGACCCCATGCATGGCTGAGCCCTCAAATCCCTCAGGAGAGGGGGAAGGAGGAGCAGAGCTGGTTCCTGTACCTTGTCCTCCAGCTCCATGATCTGGTTGTGCTGCCTGTCCAGCTGCATGTGCTGGTCCTCCACGATTTTCAGGAGCTGCTTGATGTCRTTGTCCTGCTGCTCCACAAAAGCCTGAGGACAGAGAGGGAAGGAAAAGGAGAGTTAGAAGCAGATAAAGACCTTCACAGTGCTTCTGGCCCCATAACTCTTGTCCTGGAGTCGATTTTTGAGAGGCACAAACCATTGAATATTCCTTTTCCAGGGAATCATAGAATGTCCCTAATTGRAAGGGACCCACAAGGATCATCAAAGTACAGCTCCAAAGGTTTGTCTGCTTTGCCTCTAAACTGAAAAATATCTTTGCTTCTGGAGAGAACACCTGTTTTTTTTGAGACAAACTACCAGCAGCTTTGTAGACTTTTTTTTTGCTATTTTCCTTCCATTTTCACATCCAGAACAATTACGTTCTGTGGAATCGGCCTTTGATTCAAACTAGATGCATGGCACTGATGAAAAAAGGGAAAATTTCCAGCATTTATGGGATTAGCTTGGGATTTGAGAGATCAGGGTTCATCTTTMTGTTTTGACACAAACACCCTGTATTTTCTCATACAAATTGTTTGGCCTTTTTTTATGCTTCTGCAAAATACAATTAATATTTCTTTTTCCATAGAAAACCTTATATCCACCTAACTACTTGCATGATTAATGYATTAATTTTATTAACACTTGAGGGTTCTTGGGTTCTGGAGGTCCTACAGGTGCTGTAAATGCCCCTCTGTAAAGGTTTAACTTCTCTGTTTCTGCACTGAGCAGGCAGTTCCTGCTGCATTGATTTGGGATGAGCTGATGACGTACAAACYCAAGGGCTTGGGAATCACAGCATTTCCCCGATTGCAAAACTTCTTTAGCATSGTGATTACAAAATTTCTTAACATTGGTTTGCAAAAAAATACTGAAAATTATACAGAGCTTTATAATTTTACAGTTRCTCACTGATTTCACTGGGGAATTTTACTACAAAACAAGCGCTGCATCAGAGTAAGACTGATTTTTTCTTTTTAAGGTTGCTAACAGTGATTTATCCCTCAAAATGCTCAGTAGTATTCCAGTGAAGAGCAARGGAAAGCTTCTATTGCATAATAGTGATAATGGCATTTCAGTGTATTTTGGCYCTGTGTGTCAGGGCCTTTCACAAGTCACTTACTTTGAGTGAAGAAATTTCTTTTGTCTCTTGCATCGACGGCTGGATAATGGCCAGCTTGGTGACCTTGTCCTCCAGCCCCAATACTTGCTCCTGCAGCTGGATTTTGTTTTGTATGAGGTCTTCAATCTTCAGGTTCATCTCCTGCGAGAGGTTCTTTATCTCCTCGTTGTTGATTTGCAGCCTGGCCGTGGTTTGCCGGAGCTGTTCTTCTTCCTCCTTGATTTCRCTGGTTTGCAGGGAGAGCTCGTAAAAGGACCTGTCAAAAATGTAAAGTTTCTGAAAGATGTCGTTCATCTGCCCCTTGGTCTTGTGGACAAAGTCTTTCAGGCCGTGSCCCAGCTGGAGGAGTCCGGTGGCCAAGATCCTGACATCGTCCAACATYGCAAATTTTGATTTTGTTTCGGGAGATCCAGCAGAACCAACAGAGAAAAAATCCACGTCAGCTCCAGCTGGGAGAGCCAGAGGGGCCAGGAGTAGTAAAACTGGAATGATCTTCATGTTCATTGCCTGATTCTTTTTGCTCAGGATGCAGAGGCTTTTCCCAGTGGTAGTTTTTGCCGGGTGGCTGTTCTGGGTGGCAGAATTTGATCTATTTATACCCCTGTTCATTTTGGAGAGGCAGAGCAGCGGGTTGATCATTAAACTGTGCATGTTTGAACGAGTGTAACCCCTCCTGAATGTAGGTTGATACCTGGGAAGATAAAATTGAGAGCCACGTTTCTGATTAAAGTGGTTCTGAACTTTTCCATCTGCCAGACCTTCTGGTGTGAAACGTTTTTGATGGCACATTGTTTGTCACACAACTCTTTTCATTAGATTAATTTTGGRTCTCAATCTTGATGAGCTCTTAAATTGCTCCTTGTTTGTGTTGCTGATTCCCTTTGTTCTCTCAGCAGTGGGAAGGTGTTTGCCAGGTTGGAGAGCAGTGGACACTCAGGGTGTGAAACTCTTGATGAGCTGTGGAAAGCAGAATATTCCCAGATGATTCACACAACTTGATTTTCACCCTGGGCYGTTTTCTGATGTAACTCATTGTGCTGCAGTGGATTTACTTGTCAGGGAGCTCAGATTAAGTGAGAAAGAGGGAATTAAGTCCAGAGATTGCCTGGATGTGATTCTACTGWGTTAAGGTTTGTGCAGTAATTTACACCATAGAAAACTTATTTTTTAAGAGCTGCTTTCCAGAGGTGGGTGAGATAAATAATAACCTTGCTTGCATTTCTCACCTTTCCATTCTTTTTGCTGTTTAAGATTCATGCTACATAAAGAAAGGCCGCAAGTGCTCTGAAATAAATGCCCAGTTCTGTAGTAGGTCCCTGCATGGAAATATGGATTTTTTTGGGGTAATATTGCAGTGTGAGTGAAAGGTATTTCTCTTTCTGGATTCATTCATAGCAATCCAAGAAATCAAAATCAAGGATTGCGTAATATAATCTGTACTTTGGAGAGCTTTCAGGGTTTTTGCTAAATTCTTGTATGTTTAGGAATTCTTCCATTGGACTCTTTGTGGTGTTGTACATGTACATATGCATGTATAATTTCAGAAAAAATGTCTAAAAAAATGAAGTTTTGCCTCATTTTTGTGTTGAAGGGCTGAAAATATGTAGCTGGGGTTTAATTAAATGCTGTGAAAGTATTTTAGATCTGAAATTAATTGCTGGGAAATATTTTGTGCAGTAGGATTGGGATCAGACTTACTGGAGTAGCTGAAGAATGGAAAAACTGCAGGAGCAGGGAGATGATCAGGCCCAGCTCTGGGCAGAATGGGGATTCGTTCAAAGAAACAATCCTAAATTGTTTCTCTGGCATCCCACTCAGGCATTTTGGGCTGCAAAACTTGAGGAACTGGTTGTAAAATTAGAACAGAACAAATTTGTAGACTTTCTTCAGTCCACTTCACWGTACTTAAGTGGCTTTGGTTTCATGTGGTTTCAAATGAATCCTTTTCTGTTTTAACTATTTCATGCAAGAAATCTTTCTGGCTTGTTCTACGTAGGTTTGAATTCTTCCTAACCCCTAAAATCTTAATTCTTTGCTTAGTCTTTAGAAAAATAGAGGAAGTTATTCAGGAAATAGCAATGACCAAGGTACTGGGATCAGACATTTTACCAGGTTTTACAGCCTGAGGAGCCCCTCTGTGTCCCATGTGCTGCTCAAAGGTGACACTATCTATTTGTCATGGAAAAGGTTTMTTTTCCAAAGGTAAAAAGCAATCAAAAGTTCCTGATGTCAAATCCTAATRAAGCACTAATTAGCTGCCAAGCACATTTCCCTATTAAAGCCAAGGCCAATGAAGTCAGGCATTGCTAAGCTCACTACAGAACACCCCTAGATGTCACAAGAGTCCCAGGAAAAGTGGGACACAGGAAAGCAGAGGGGAGAAAAGCCTCTGGCATGATGAAACCATAAAATTCAGGAGCTGTGGAAACCCCTGAGTGGGAATTCTGCCTCTGAGGGTTGTCAGCCCAGTCAGGGAAAGATGTATATAACAAACATGATCCCGAAGATCTTTTGTGCACCTGTATGACCCTGATTATATGGGCTTTAAATGATTTTTATGGTAGGAATAAAGCAAAGAAAAAGGTCTCTGGGTTTTACTGAAAAGGGGAAGTTTTCATAGGAGTTAGAAATTCCCTCTAAGAGTCAGGAGCAGCTCTTYATGTTTTAATACCTTCATGAAGGATTTTGCAAAATGGCTGCAATCACATTACATAAATATTTAGAGGAGTGCCTGGTGCCATTATTTCCATGGCTTGGGAAGCCTTTGCACTTTAGCAATTTATTTTATGGAAGTAAAAGTGCTTTTGAGATCTGTTTGAGATAATAGGATAAGCTTTGCATAAATTTGATGTAGCATTTTAACAAAAGGTCCCAACACAAGGCCTTGCCTTTAAAGCTCCTGCCTGAAACTTTTCTTGCTTGATCAAGACTTTTATGATGTTGCTGTCACTTTTCCAGCCATCAGTCCCTTTCCATGGCTCTGTGTTTAGACTGGAGGATCTGAGGTTTTTAACTGTGTAGGGTAGAAGAGAGRCTGGGAGAGCTTGGGATGGAGAAGAGAAGGTTCCAGAGAGACCTCAGAGCCCCTTCCAGACCCTAAAGGGGCTCCAGGAAAGCTGGRGAGGGATTTGGGACAATGGCCTGGAGTRACAGGACAAGAGGTGATGGTTTTAACCTGGAAGAGAGAGTMGGTTTAGATTAGATTAGATATTGGAATAAATCCTTCCATGTGTGGGTGGTGAGGCCCTGACACAGTTGTCCAGAGCAGCTGTGGCTGCCCCATCCCAGGAAATGCCCAAGGCCAGGTTGGACAGGGYTTGGAACAGCCTGGGACAGTGGGACGTGTCCCTGCTCATGGCAGGGGTGGAATGAGGTGATCTTTAACATCCATTCCAGCCCAGACCAGTCTGGGGTTCTGYCCTGAGGTCAAGTAGGATTTCTCATTTGGGGTCACGTTCTGCTTTGCAAGCTGGGGATTTTCCCCCTCTTTCTATGGAAATTTTCCACAAAGATGCCTGCAATAGGAAATCCTTTGGAGAGAGGCTCCCTGAACAGGTGGGAACATCCCCCTGTCCCCTACTACAGTGGGATCTGTGCCCCTGAAATCCCCTAAGCAATAAAAGCYTCTTCCCAGTGAAATGCCCTTAATGAGGCTTTGAAAAGCAGTGGAGAGGGGAACAACCTGTTCCTTCCCTCAGCATAAATCAATCCTAAGCATGAGACTGCCTTTAATATAGGGATCCTGGAGCCTGGCTTCACAAATACCTTAAATCCTTCTCTTAAGCACTAATAATACTTAATAAAAGTTTTATGAGCAAGGTACATTKTAGAGTAAATTTTCATCTCCATTTTCATTTTAAAAAGAACATCAAGCAGCAAATGTATTCATGGCAGAACAAAGTAATTTAGGAGAGTCACAAAAATGGCYCAGGCCCCTTCAGAAATAATAGGAGAGCGTTGATTTGGCAAAGTGACCAGTGGGGATGGGATTCCAAAGCTTAATTCACCATGAAGGACTTGAGAGGGAAGAAATTCCCACTTGCCAGCTGAGATTATTGCTCTGCCTGAAGTGGGGAAGCAGAGCCTGGCTACCCTGAATATGCTGAATATCCCTGGAGCTGCACAGCTGGACTGCTCTCAGGGAATTCCTTAGGAACAGCATTGGCTTTGTGTGGATAAATGGGACTTTTTGGGGGSCAAATGGAATTGCCAGCAGARCCCAATCTTTGGGTGGGATTTATTGGTTGAAATATTTGCATTAGAGCCATTCAGGCAGCCAAGGGCAGCCCCCCTTTGCAGCTGCTCCTGCAGGAGCCTCTCCAATCCCTGCAGGTGTTTTAGAAACTCCTGGCATCTAAAAGGCACCAGGTACCTTCCCTGAGTTACTGCCCTCCTGAGAATCCAAAAAAGAGTCTTTTTGTTTTCAACCTCCTGCTGCCAGCCCTCGACAGCAGCTGCTTTATTGTGCCTTAAATGTTGTCCTGCTGTGCTCCTCACTTCACTTTCCTGTGCCCATCTGGTGTCTGTTGTCACTCTGGGACAAGAACAGTTGGAAACTACTTACAAATTGTGTTCAGATCCACTGAATGGTTCCCAGAGGGAAGGGAACCTCTTTTTCCTCTTGTCTCACAAGGCAGGGGTGTCACAGGGCTGGTTCTGCAGAGTTTGGGCAGGCTGGCAGCACAGGGAGCTCTCCCTGAGTTTCCAGGGTYCTGGATCCTCTGGATCCAGGGATGGATTGATGATTTCCAGGCTGGTTTTTTAAAGATATCTAACAATTCATATGTTTTCACTTCTTTGGGAGCAGAAGTTTCATTTCCTTTGAATATCCCAGTGGTGAATGGAAAAGTCTGGGGGCTGTTGCCTTTTTTTGTCTTCAAAAGAACATCAAGGGACTTTCTGTAGGTCTCAATTTCTTGCTCATAGGACGGGTAGGGGTTTGTAGTGGACAGTTTTGCTAATGAAGTGTGGATCCAACTTCCACCTCATTTGGAAGGGCCCAGCAGGGCTCAGAGGACAGGAAATGGTGCAGAATTTGAATCTCGTGGCTGTCAAAGTTACCAGAGACTCACAAAAACGGGGCTGGTTGGGGTTTCCAGAATGTGTCCCTTGCCTAGTGAAGGTTTGAAGCTGTCTTTAAACCCACCTGGAGCGTGTCTGCCTCACCTRTCCTCAGAAACCACCAGAAAATGGAGATTTCACACCCTCCAGGGCAATTTGTTTCACTGCTTTACCTCTCCTTACAGCCAGAACATTGTCTCTTGTGCCGGACCTGAATCTCCTGTGCTTCAGTTTCCTCCCATTATGTCCTGCCTGTGGATGCTTTAACACTTTGGTCTCTAAAACAGTCCTTTAGATACCTGGGAGAGTTGTCATTACCTGGAGCTACACGTTTAGTTTAATCCGTTTTCAGAGGAGAAATGKAACCTAAAGTCATCCTGATGTCAAGAGATTTGAAAAAGAAAAGAAAAAAAATGGACAGGCCACAAGAAAGAAGGTGTTTTAACAGAAACCAGCTGCTCTGTGTTGAGCAAATCAAGTCTATAAAGTAGAAGTAAATAAAGCTTTTGTATTCACATGTTTGCTTTCCACTTGAACTTCTCCAATTGTAGAATCAATGGGAAAGTTTTMGATTTATTTTTCAAGTATCCTTCTWAACRGGAGCTATTTTAAAATACRATGAGAGTGTAAAAATTGRCTTTTGATGCCTTCAATAAGGGGTCATTGTCAAATGGTTTGTCTGGGTGTGCACTGCATCGGAGAGAATGGAAAATATCAAACCCTTTATTTGGAGTGTTCCCACAGAGGTTTAAGGGAAAGGTGAAGGAGTGACCTTTCTGATCCCCTGATGCCTTTGTCTCCTGCAGGAATCTCCTGTACGTGTATCCACAGAGCCTTAACTTCGCCAACCGCCAGGGGTCTGCCAGGAACATCACTGTCAAAGTGCAGTTCATGTACGGAGAGGATCCCAGCAACGCCATGCCGGTGAGGGAGGGGCTTTGTGCTCCATGGCAAGGGCAGAGTGCTCCCTGCAGTCAGGAAATCCCTGSGTTAAAACCTCACTGAAATGCATTTCAAAATAACAAGTTCAGAGGAATGTAAATTTATGGTATCTCAGAGCAAAGAATATGTTTGTGACAGTGGAGCAGCTGGAATTTTAACCTGACATTATTTACTGTAAGGATGGTGAGGGTCTGGCACAGATTTTACTGGAAAAGTTGTGGATTCTCCATCCCTGCAAGTGTCCAAGACCAGGCTGGGTGGTGCTTGGAGCAACTTGGGATAGTGGAAGGTGTCCCTAGGAGTGGAATGGGATGGGATTGAAGGTCCCTTCCAACCCAACTCCTTGTGGGATTCTGGGACTCTTTATTTGCAGTGGACACTGCTCATGGATGGAATAGAAGCTTTGCTTCCATGCCAAAAAAATTTAAATGTGCAGCCTTGTGTTTAGGGCCAGAAGTGATCCCCACTTGGAGATGATCTATGTGGGGGTGGTTTCAGCCATCAGCTCTTCTGCCCCAGGTCTGTGTCCGTGGGTCACTGGGGTTGTTAAAATTGTGCCTGAACGACTGAGTAAAACACTGCCTGTGAGTGAAGGGGCAGGCAACAAGCAGGGGTAACTGTACAGAGRCACAGGCTGGTGAATGGAGCTCTAAATGCCTCTGCAGGATCATGGAACAAATCCTTGGCATGGTTTTATAGGGGGTTTCTGTGTTTTTTTTCTCTTTTTCCAGGTCATCTTTGGCAAATCCAGCTGCCCTGAGTTTTCCAAAGAAGCATACACAGCTGTGGTGTATCACAACAGGTAAAACRCAGAGCCAGGGGGAGGGCAGTGACTGTCCTGCTGTTAATTATTTAACAATCAATGTCTGGGCAGCACTCACACTGACTGCAGTGCCAGTTGATGCTGTCTTTCAATTTGTGACAACGGGGAGACAGAGTCTTTGTTTGCTGTGGTACAGATCAGCTCTGTGTGATCCTGAGCACGTAGCCCAGCTCAGCAGATGCTCCAAGTCCAGCTTCCAGTCAGTAGTCATGAAGATTTATGTCACAAACTCACGTTAGCAAGTGCCCTGTTGTTTTCTTGAAACCTTTTAGACTTAAGTTACAAATTGGAGCTACTTGGTCCTGAAAAGAGTTCCATTGCAGCTGGGGTGCTGAATCCAGCAGGAACACCTTGGGCTTTGCAGCTTTGCCAGAGGAGATCCTGTCCTGCAGGTCGGGGTTGTGGCAGTGCCCATGTTGGGACAATGGTTTATTTCTCATGTGGTTTGGAGTGCTTGTGTGAGGAGGAGGCTGCTGCCCATATTTTGTGGTTTAGAAGTTTTTCCAGTCCTGGGTGATCAGAAAATGGATCTTTAATCTCTTGGGGTAGCCCATGCACTCCCTTCYCTGCAGATCCTTTAACTCAGAGGGTTCAGTCTCAAGCACAGGGCAGTAACTGCTGTGGGTGACTCAGCTGAGGCTCTGCTYTCTGCACAGATCTCCTGATTTTCAYGAGGAAATCAAGATTAAGCTCCCAGCCACTTTGACAGACCACCACCACCTSCTTTTCACTTTCTACCACGTCAGCTGCCAACAAAAACAAAACACACCCCTGGAGACTCCAGTCGGCTACACCGTGAGTGTCGTTCCATCCTTACACTTTTCAGCACAGGAATACATTCAAATGTGTTTGCTGGCACTTTGTTCAGCATCCCTGTCAACTCATATCCCATGGAGAGTTTGAGAAACTCTGCAAGCCTGCAGAGCTCAAGGAAGCCTTAAGAAATGTGTGTTTTTGTTGTTTCCCTCTCGTTCCAGTGGATCCCAATGCTTCAGAATGGCCGGTTAAAGACGGGTCAGTTCTGYCTTCCTGTTTCCTTGGAAAAGCCACCACAGGCTTATTCAGTGCTTTCTCCAGAGGTGAGCTGAGTTCTGCATGCTCAAAATCAGCAGAAGATAAGTGTTAAAAAGTGAGAGGATGTGTGTGTACATATCTATGTGTGTGCATTTAATTATTTCCTAAACACTGTTAAATTTAGAAAGAATTTTTGTGTTTGTATGTTGGTGTGTGTGTGATCTGACCAAAATAAATGAAAATAAATGGCATTCTCGACCTGCAGGTTCCTCTCCCTGGGATGAAGTGGGTGGATAATCACAAAGGGGTTTTCAAYGTGGAAGTCGTGGCTGTGTCATCCCTGCACACTCAGGTAGATGTCAAGAGCAGACACTGCAGTGAAATAATCTTCTGACAGCTGGAAAACTGTCAGAGTTGATGCTGTGAAGGGTGTAACAATCCCTTGTAGTGAAATTACAATCTCATTTTCAGTTCTGAGCCAGCAGACCTGTTTTCCCATGTTCTCCTGTGAGTATATTTGAGAARTTCTSCTTAAAAATAYRAGGAGTTTGGSCTTAATTCACAGGGGGTGAATGGCCAACCGTGTTTTCAGACCTCAGACTSTTGTGTGTGTTACAACAGCTCTAACACAGCCCAGGAAAATTATATTTTCTTGTTCTTTCCTTTCCCCTCCTCCTCTCTTGTTTCTCCCTGTGTTTTCYCTCTGTCTGTCTTTGATCTGAGAGGAAAGATGACAGTCATTTTGTTTAATCATTTCAGCTTTTGTTTTATTAATTCCCACCGTGTCATTTTGATGGGCTTCGTGCATTTTATTTGTGCTGTTTGTAARTAGCAATGTGATTTTAGTGCATTTTTGTCTGGTTTTCTAAGAACACACASTCTGTGTGGGTCCTGTGGTTTTGCCCTGATAATTTTTAAATTAGAA
The DNA here is from genome assembly GCF_030028575.1 of Malurus melanocephalus. Lineage (NCBI taxonomy): Eukaryota > Metazoa > Chordata > Aves > Passeriformes > Maluridae > Malurus > Malurus melanocephalus. The sequence goes on from NW_026623357.1 coordinate 640,661, forward strand.
TTAAGTATGGGCAGATCAAAAATGTTGATTTTTGTGAGATTAAATATTCAGATAGAAAAATGAGGGYGAAAACCCATCCATGAGGCACAAATCCATAGAAAATGGAGATGTTTTGGAGATTCTTGCTGATAATTATCTTTTTGCTTATCATAGGACCCTTACCTTGACAAGTTCTTTGCACTTGTCCATGCTCTGGATGAGCACATGTTCCCTGTGCGAATAGGAGACATGAGAATTATGGAAAACAACTTGGAAAATGAACTGAAGAGCAGCATTTCAGCTTTAAATTCCTCTCAACTGGAGCCGGTAGTGCGATTTCTTCATCTCCTGCTTGACAAACTGATCCTTCTGGTAGTAAGACCTCCTGTCATTGCAGGCCAAATAGGTATTTTATTTAAGTTTTATAGAGAATTGCATAGCTGAAAGTTTGACACTTCCAATTTGATGATATTTATGTAGAAATAAAAAAGTCCATTTTTATGCTTTATTTTAGTGCTGCTAATCTACCCCATGTCTCCCAAATAAAACATGCTGGCATCCAGATCTGGGGTGATATACACAGGAGCAATATTTAATATAAAGCTTCCAAGAAGGTCTGGTAATTTGGTGTCTGAGTTGAGGCACCAGAAAGGAGCCTGATTTTCCTGAGCTGGATGCTCAGCATGTTTTTAGCACTGGAGTTTGTTAAGGTGTCTCCATCCTGACAATCAGATAGTAGGGACTGCTTGATTACCTTATTAATTACCTTGGAAAATCTGGAAGTAGATAAAATGGGAAGATACAGATGCTGCGTGTTCCTGTTGTGGATCTGATACTGCCTGCRTGAATAATCCCTCCTTTTGCTCCCGTGAAGGCAGTACAAAAAAATCTCAAGTGGAAGTCAGGATTGCATCCTTAGTATTTAAAATAGCAGTTTTTACTGATTTTTGGGTAGGAAATCTGAGTTTGAACATGGTGGAATATAAGTATCTAAGACTTCAAAAATGCTTGTGAAAAGATTTCCTTAAATATATCAACAATTTATTTATTTTGTATTTCTGGGGAAGAATTTACTTGAATTTTTGTTTTATATTTTAAAGCTCTGTCACTCTTTCAGTGTTCTGTATTGGTTTAGTTGGTTTGTATGGAACATTGAGAATGTTAGTGACTGGGATTTTTTAAAATGAGATTTACATTCCCCAGCTCCTGTCTACTTCATCCTTAATTTGTCTAGAATATCTACCTCAGTCTGTGTATAGATTTCTGTGTTCATTTTTAGAACAGCTTTTTTTTCAAAACAAAATGAAATTGCTCTTGTTGATGCAGTTTATGTTTTGTCTAAGACTTAAATGGAGAAAATAATTAACTGAGAAAAGCTTGATAAATATCCAAAGGGTATTATACATCAATTAAACAAAGACTTGATCTTGTTACCATTGCAGTTGATGACCAAAGCTGGGCTGGTTCCAGAAATGGAGACTAAATTTATTAAATTTATTATGAATAGAAGTGGAAGCTGCTCACTGGAACAGCTGTCCTGGCTGTTTATTAGTCCTGGTTCAAACACCAGGCTCGGTTTTGGATGAGAAATCCTTGCTAGGCTTTAACAAGCTCCACCCTTGACCCTTTAGGAGGTGGATGAACAGCACATTTAGGATTTTCCCCTGGGTCTGCTGCAGTCTAAAACCAACTTCTCACCTTTTGCTTTCAGTTAACCTGGGCCAAGCCTCTTTTGAAGCGATGGCATCGATCATAAACAGACTGCACAAGAACTTGGATGGGAACCAGGACCAGCATGGCAGGAACAGCCTTCTTGCTTCCTATATTTATTATGTTTTTCGCCTACCCAACACCTATCCCAACTCACCATCACCAGGTAGCTCTTTTTTTTTCCATTTTATTTCAAGTTTGTTAAAAGAAAGCAAAAGTCACTTGCTGGCAGGTTCTCCTGAGCTCCATGTGGCTGTTTCCGTGGAGAGCCTTGTTAATAATTTGCCAGTGTAGCCACTTAAAAGATGATTTTAATTACTATTAGTCAGAGCAGAGATTGAATTATTTGATGATTTTAAATAAAATGTCACTGCTGAAAGGCCATGAAATGTGGCAAAGTATTGAGATTTCAGGGCTTTTCTGTAGCACGTTTGACAGATGTGGTGCACTCTTGACCTGTCACGTTTTCCAGTCTGCTTCACAAGAACTTTTATACTTTTGTCCCATTCCAACAAAAGTTAAAACACAGCTGGATGTAATAGATAACCAGAAGGTACCTATTAATTATCCAGCAATTAAACAGAGACTTGATCTTTTTACCATTGAGGTTGATGACTGAAGTTGGGCTGATTCCAGAAATGGAGCCTCAATTCATTAAATTTAYTATTTGTATGATATATAATACATTATATTTTATATATCTATATCAATATTGTATATTAAAGGAGAGTGGAATACTAGATAACACATGTGGGTACAGGAGGGAAGGATAAATCCCAGCTCTGTTGAGAATAAGGGATGGGAAAAATGTGGTGTGAATGACAGCCATGGAAAACCAGGCTTTGGAGGGGCTGCTGTGCACAGCTCTGGAGTTCTTGCAGGGAATGGGAAAGCTCTGAGAGGTTGGGGAGGTTTTGCACATTAAACTGTGCCTGCCTTGGGTGGGTTTTGAGCCCGAGGTCTAAAGACACAAATACCCAGGGAGCCTCCTGGTTCCCGGTGGGTGAACCAGCTTTGTATCCCTGTCATGGGGAGCTGGGCAGGGACAGGGCGGGGTGTCCTCAGGGGTCTGGGATGGCCGGACTGACTGGGCAGGGGAGGGCTGGGACAGGGCTGGGTGTCCTCAGGGGTCTGGGATGGCCAGAGTGACCAGGCAGGGGAGGCCTGGGTTGTGGGGGATTTTCTGAGGGGGTCAGGGATGGTCGGAGTGACCGGGCAGAGGAGGGCTGGGGTGAAGCTGGGTTTCCTGTGGGTGTGAGGGATGGCCAGACTGACTGGGCAGGGGAGGTTTGGGGTGAGACAGGGTGCCCTGATGGCATCTGGATGGCCAGAGTGACTGGGCAGAGGAAGCCTGGGGTGGGGGGGATGTCCTGAGGGGGTCAGGGACAGCTGGAGTGACCAGGCAGAGGCGTGTGGCAGGGGGGATGTCTTGAGGGGGTCAGGGATGGCCGGAGTGACCGAGCAGGGGAGGGCTGGGGCAGGGCTGGGTGTCCTGAGGGGTCAGGGATGGCCGGAGTGACTGGACAGAGGCCTGGGATGGGGGTATGTTCTGAGAGGGTCTGGGATGGCTGGAGTGACTGGACAGAGGCCTATGGCATGGGGGATGTCCTGAGGGGTCAGGGATGGCCAGACTGACCAGGCAGGGGAGGTCTGTGGCAGGGGGGATGTCCTGAGGGGTCAGGGATGGCCAGACTGACCGGGCAGGGGAGGTCTGTGGCAGGGGGGATGTCCTGATGGGGTCAGGGATGGCCGGAGTGACCGAGCAGAGGTGTGTGGCATGAGGGATGTCGTGAKGGGGTCAGGGATGGCCGGACTGACCAAGCAGAGGTCTGTGGCAGGGGGGATGTCCTGAGAGGGTCTGGGATGGCTGGAGTGACTGGACAGAGATCTGTGGCAGGGGGGATGTCCTGAGGGGTTCAGGGATGGCCAGAGTGACCGGGCAGAGCTCTGTGGCAGGGGGGATGTCCTGAGGGGGTCAGGGATGGCTGGAGTGACCGGACAGAGGTCTGTGGCATGGGGGATGTCCTGAGGGGTCAGGGATGGCCAGACTGACCGGGCAGGGGGGATGTCCTGAGGGGTCAGGGATGGCCGGAGTGACTGGGCAGAGGCCTGGGGTGGGGGTATGTCCTGAGGGGGTCAGGGATGGCCAGACTGACCGTGTGCTGCCCGCAGGTCCCGGCGGCCTGGGCGGCTCGGTGCACTACGCCACCATGGCCCGCTCGGCCGTGCGCCCCGCCAGCCTCAACCTGAACCGCTCRCGCAGCCTCAGCAACAGCAACCCCGACATCTCGGGCACCCCCACGTCACCCGACGACGAGGTGCGCTCCATCATCGGCACCAAGGTACGTGTGCCCTGCCGGGATTCTCCCGGTCCTGCCTGGACAATACCAGGGAGGGGTTGGGGATTGTCCCGGCCGCTCCTCGGCCCTTTCCTGGCCCGACAGGAACRCTGCTCCTTGGAATGGCTCTGTCTGGTTGTCAGAGCTGTGCTGGAGCGCTGTTTCGTGGAGCTGAGGGCAGGAGTCCTTCTGGATTTGTGTCCCCTCACCTCCTGCATGGCCAGCAGCCCRATCCCGTGCCCAGCTCTGTTGTGTYTCCCCAAACCTTGCACTCTGTGGCCCCACTCTTCCCTCCCGACCCCAAGCTCTCTCCTCTCCTCTGCGTTCAGCTGCTCACGTTTCTCTGCTCCCCGTGTCCAGAGCAGGTATTTTGCACACAGCAGGAATGTTCCTGGTCCCTGCATGGCCCAGAGAGGATTTGGGATGGTTGAGAGGCTCACTCTGGTCAGATGAGCTGCAGTGGGACTGAYTCCCACTCAAAAAGTGACGTTCCAGTGGGGATGCAGAGCATCCAGTGTGGTTGTACTCTGAGGGATCAGTAAATCCATCTCCTCCTGGTGGCTTCTGATTACACAGAACCACCACAGTCCCAACCTGATCCCTTCATTTTGTGTCCAAAATGGGTTGGATGAGCCAGGACAAAGCAGAGTTGGTCATTCCCTCTCCTGAGAGGGGTGCCTGAGCTGCTTTGGGGTTCTTTTTTTTTTTTATATAGTAATTTCACCAAGATAAGACTCTTTCCCACTGTGACCTTTCACTCTTCTAGCCCAGGTGAATTCCTGAGCCCTTTCAGGTTAAATTCCCTTGGAAGAGCAGTGAACAATGTTGTTACCAAAGCCACCACCCTGACCAGACAGGCTTCACGTGGCTGGTGCTGGGTTTTATAAGAGCAAGAAAAACACCATTTCAGAAAGAGATTACTGATTTTAAATGAATAGCAACATCATTTGCTGACCAAATAAGAGGCTGAAGAATTGTGGGTAGGCAAATGATTATTTCTTACATCAAAGTCTGGACTTAGAAGTCTTAAAATATTTTAAAGACCACTTCAGTATCTTGCTAATTAAACAAGCCTGACCTTTTGTGAAATGCCACAGGCACTGATGTGCATATGGAATTTACCCAGGCTATCAGAAGTTTAACGTGTGCTGGCTTGGTGAATAATGTCACTGTACGAAATGAAGAGAGATTTTCTTCTAGAGGTGTACTCCAGGCTTTAAAGRAAAACCTGTTCTGTGGATAATTGTTCAGGGAAAAGTTTCCTTTAGGGTAGTCTGAGCATCGGGAATTAACCTGAGTCTGGCTRTACAGACTTTTGATTGAGTATAATTAATATAATAGTTTCTTAATAGACAAAAATGAGACAGTTGTTGAGATGTTTGCTGGARTAAAAGGGTGCAAAAATCCCTATTGTTTCTCCAAGTAATGGTTTAAGCACATATTCCCAGGGAGATTCTAATTTRAAGTGCAGGTTCCCTGTCATGGGAGGTTTTCTGCTTTAAACAACCCAAATAGTGGGGTTTTGGTGTTTGAGGGAAGTCTTCAAAGTCCAGTCTTGTGTTATTTTTCAGTCTAATGTAAGATATTTAGAGGTGTGATATAAGTGCTTTAAGTCTCCTTTGTCAGCTTCTTACTTTATTTTGAAAACCCTTTACAGAATTTGGAAGATTTCAGTTTATTGTCACAGCAGAGGAGGTTTTAGGTCTGTCACTTTTTTTGCCATCATTTGTGAATTGAAGCCATGTAAATTTTATTCCCTACTACAGAAAATGTATTAAATGTCTAAAAAAATGTATTTAAACTGTTCCGGAAATATTGGAGATGTGCTGGGAAAAAAAAGCCCAGGAAACATTGTGGAGTTTCATAGCTCTGCCAGGGGATTTTCACAGATGTGGGTTACGTTCCTGCACAGACCCAGCTGCAGGTTGAACCCCAGGGACAGAACAGAATTTAACAGCAGCTTTGGGAACTTCAGAGTGACTCTGCCAGGCAATAAGAAGCTCTTGAACTCTTTTGTTTTCTAAAGAGGAAAGAATCCTTCCCTTCCTAGATTTTTACAAAATTACTTTTGCTTCTGCAAACACAGTATGTGTTTAATGTTGACCTCAGAACCAGAGCGACAAGATCAGGAAACCTGAGAGATAAATGTGAGGGGGATAAAGGCATTTTCAAAATTAGACCTGATTTTACAAAACACCAGCTTAGTTCAGCATTCTGCAAAGTCCTTTCGACTTTAAATCACTGTGAGCAAAATAAAGCATGTTTATGGGGCTGAGCAGGGCACAGGGCTTTGATTTATTCCTGCCAAAAAGTAATTGAGATTAAAACACTCTCCTTATGTGTTCAGTAGTTTTTTTATTGGACATCTTAAGCAAAATTACAGCGCTGCTGAGCTCTCTGCCTGGAGGAGCTCAGTGGATTAATGGTTTGAATCCCAGGTTACAGCTCTCATGCCAGGTTCAACCTTGAGGTGGATTTTAGTTTGCTGAGAGAAATAGATGACTGGGCTTGGTGGACTTTGCAGCTAATGCTGATCACTGGGATGAAATGGGCTGCACCTTTGCTTTATGTATTGGGAAAAAGCCCTAAATTGGCACAGAAATTTGGATGAAAGCTCTCACTCAGGTGAGAGTTGTCAAAAATTAATGTATGGTTTTATAAGGAATTGTCTCTGTCAGAGCTTTTCGTTGGGACTTAGGGAAGTCCACTGCCTCTCTCTGACTTAGGAATAGCCTTTGTGACAACACAAGTTTAAATTTTTTCTTCTTTCCAAGCATTTCAAGGAGGAGAGAGCAGAGATCCACAGTGATTTTGCCAAAATGACCCATTGCAGGAGTAGAATTTGGAGTAGAGGCTAGATGGAGTTTTTGAAAAGCAGGGTGATTTTTCAGGTATTTTGCTTGGCAAAGCAGGTTGGTTCCAGAAAAGGTATGTGCTCTTTCCTCTCTGCCACAGTGCCCAAGAGGAAATACCCGAGTCCATGTGAAATCCTGTCCATGGGGTCGTTCTGCCAGCAGWGCTGGATTTTTATTCCATAGGCAGGAAACGCTGTGAGGGTTAACAGTCTCTTCAGCTTCTCAGCATTTCTGTAAGATTTGTAGAGCTCATGAGCTCTGGGCTGAAAGTGAACCCTGAAAGTGCTGGAAACCCCAGAGAGCATCTCACATCTGAGCACTGATTTCCCTTTGTCACAGTGCAAATCCTGGCTGGCTCCATGGGAATGGGTTTAAACTGAGCAAAGGAGGAGTGGGATTTTTCAGGATGAGGAGAGTCTGGGAATGTCAGGAATTCCAGATAGGTCAGGCCAGTCCAGAGCTGCTGGTAGGATTGATGTGCTGTATGTTGAGATATAAAATAATCCTCTGGACTCTGTGTCTCTACAGGCACCTGAGGATTCAGGCTGCCCCAGCAGTTTTAAGTGATGATGTGTTTGCAGTGAACCCACTTTGATTGCTTTTAAGGACTGAACTGTGACGACTGTATGGCATGCAACATGTAATATTTCTTTCCTTTCCCAACTGCTTTCTGTTACGTGCCCAGGGCTTAGACCGCTCCAATTCCTGGGTAAACACTGGTGGTCCAAAAGCAGCCCCATGGGGATCCAACCCCAGCCCAAGTGCAGAGTCAACACAGGTGGTGTCTTCGGTAGAGGTTTTTCTGCCTTTGTTTTCCCTGATGTTTCCTTGTAGAATATCTTCCTTTCAGTGCATATTCCAGTTTTGGTGGTTTGTCATTTTTTGTTGTTTTTTTCTTTTTTTTAATAATTATTTATTTGAAAACTTTTGAGTTTGATTTTATAAATTATCATCTTCCCCCCACCACCCCACCACACTGCATGAAAAACCTCCGATCGCGTGAACGTGTCCCCTCCTTTCATTTCAGTGGTTGCTGGTCTGTGAAATGTAAATGCTGTGACTGCTTTTGTTTTCTTTTTTTTCTCTCTCTCTTGCACTAGTTTCAGCTTCAGGTGGAGCACTTTTCTAAGTGGGAACATTAATCACAGCTTCATAGTTTTGTCCATGTTTGCCATTCTTTTTCGATGTCGTGAACCATTTTGCCATTTTCATCGCGCATTTAGTACTCATCRTCCAGTAATCCTTCATGACTGTTTGAGTGGAATATTGTGAACCCGAACTGATTACCACATGTAAAATTCTCTCTTAAAACATGTCAATTTGAGTGCTGGAGGCAGTGATTTGCCAGGGCCAAATGCATTGTTCTGTGTTGCAAAGTATGAAAACTTCACAGCAGCTTCARTCAGGAGTTTATTTAAGCCCCCTTTGCCTGCTGCTCTCCACTGCATGATTGCCTTGAACGTACCTCTCAACTGCACCTCCTTCCCAGCCYGTCAGCCTTCCCAAAATATTAGTCCAAGTTCACTTGCTCTCATGGCAAATTATTTCCATCAGAAGCAGAACTTGAGTGATTTTCTCCTTGCCCGTGCCAGCAGCAGCGTGGCTGTGGGTACCTCCCCCCACGCTTGGCCTCTGGTAGATTGAGAGGTATGGCCTGAAATTCCAAGTGCATGTTGTTAAAATGCAACAACTGGAAAGTTTCATGCTTTGCAGCATTTGTGCATCAGAACATGCAGTTCTTTAAATAACCTGTATGTCTTAAAACCAATCAAAATTACTGTCGTTTCGTTTAGACCCAATCCGTAAATGGATAAGAGTTTGAGAATGCTTAAAAAGCTGTACCAACCTACAGTTGGAAGAGTATTTTTGTAAACGTTCGTTGTCCTTGAGCTGCAAAACCCATCCACAGCAAACTTTAATGTCCTGTCATCATTCATTCATCTCCACTCCGTAGGCTACGGATCGAAGTTGTAATCGTATGTCTTCGCACACTGAGACGTCAAGTTTCTTACAAACATTAACAGGACGATTACCAACCAAAAAGGTAGATTTCAGTGGAGACAATTGATATTGTGGGGCAGGGAGGTCAAGTCATTCTGAAAACATGATGCAATTTATTCTTTTATTTATAGCCCGATTTTTTTCCCCCCGCCGAGATCATTACGAATTGCTGGTGCTTAACACCTCTGAATATCCACGCTGTAGGGAATGTGAAGTATTTGAATTGGGAAGAATTAAATGATCAGGAGTAGCTTGTCTGATTTAATGGCCATAGTGTTTGGGGCCAGTTTATTAATGGCTTTCAAAAAATACAAATAGCACTGTCTAGACATGTRTATGATACATTTTGTGTGCAAAATGAAAATGTGTTGGWTGGCTCCGTGTGCTGGGCTCAGTTATCCAGGTGCTWATCCAAAGGGACTCCAGACGGGAATGGGAGTCGCTTTGAAAGTGAACTCCCTCAGAGGAGATGAGATCCTCCTAAACAATGTCAGAAAGGCAAAATGCCCGAGCTTTTGTGTAATGAAAATGTGGSCACTGCCACCATCAGTCTATGGGTTGGTCGTCCCGAGAAAAGAAATCCAAGAGCTGTTTGAGCCCCGTGTTTCTTTCTTACTGTTTAAAGTCCTTTCTCACAGTAAATATAATCTATGTACAAATCACTTTATATGTCCACTTTTTACTCCTTTTTCCTGCGAAAATCAGACCAGGCAGAAAGGTAGACTTTTTAAACTAAACTAATTTGAGCACCAACTTTTTTTTTTAGATATTATTTTTTGGGGGTGGGCGGAAAATTCTTTTGACACTCGAGATTCAATTGTGGAGCGAGATGCTGTGAAACGTTTCTCACATCACATGTCATAACCTCATCCCTCATTGTTAGCTGGGGATTTCTTTATGGGATGCCACCACTGCTGTCACATCCTCAGTTATTTAGTTTGCTTAACTCATTGTTTGCCATACTTGCCATGGACCGTGCTGACATTTCTCATGGGGGCTGTGTCGGGAGCTGCTCTGGAGGCTCGGGCTGACTCTGGTTTTGGCTCTGTGTAGCTTTTCCACGAGGAGCTGGCCCTGCAGTGGGTTGTGTGCAGCGGGAGCGTGCGGGAGGCRGCCCTGCAGCAAGCCTGGTTCTTCTTCGAGCTGATGGTGAGCAAACCCCAAACACYTCCCYGAYATCTCGCAGCAGCCCTGCTTTCAARCAGAAASAGCCACAGCTGCAAGTGTCCCTGCTGTAATTTATATCCCCATAGGTGAAGAGCATGGTGCATCATCTGTATTTTGCTGACAAACTGGATGCGCCGAGGAAGAATCGTTTCCCGGAGCGCTTCATGGATGACGTGACTGCTCTGGTCAGCACAATCGCTGGTGATATAGTCTCCCGCTTCCAGAAGGTGATGGCAAACAATTATCCTGAGCCCAGCTCAGGCACCAGCCCTCCTGCCTCTTGTTTGCTTGAAAACACGCAGGGTTCTTCATTTGCTTWCCTGGTTTTCTCTTCCTTCTCTCCAGGACACGGAAATGGTCGAGCGGCTCAACACCAGTCTGGCGTTTTTCCTCAATGATCTGTTGTCCATCATGGACAGAGGATTTGTTTTTTCTCTTATTAAGACCTGCTACAAACAGGTGAATGCAGATAAACATTGTAGCTTAACTGAGCCATGACAGAGCCTGTTACTCATACCTTTCTCTGGACAGACAGTAAAATATGGACACGGAATTCCGCTGTTCRGGTCTTTTTAGAGCAGGGCATTCTCAGAGGTGATTTAGGGTTTACGCCTCTCTGATTACACTCTTAACTGTGAATTAGGAGTAGCTCCCTGGAGTGAATGGACATGCAGTAGGAAGGAAGAATTATTCCCTCTGCTCACCACGTTCAGAGTAATTGAATCAAAAATTAGTGGGAGGTTCTGTGAGGGAGCTCAGACTGTCGTGGGCTCTCAAGGACACGGTGACCCTGATGATCACATTGATCACTGAGCTCCCCTTCCATCCTTTGGGGGATGCAGGGTGTCCTCCCCCATAAAGTGAGCTCCTCGTTTGCAGTGGGACAGGGAAATCACCCTGAACCACAAAGTTCTGTTTGACTACAAACATCCTGCTGGCACTGTATACAGAGGAGATAACGAGGGATCACTGAGACTAAGCTCAGCCTTATTTTCACTGCAGAGTCTAAAACATTCTCTATGAGGGAAGAAAGAACAGCAACAGCATTTAAGATTTTAAGTTGCCTACTGGATATTACACATATTATGTGTCATTCTGTATATTTTATATATATAATAGTTGCTGGATATCAACCAGCCTGCATCGTGGAGCTGTTAAGGCATCACACTGTGGTCCTGCTTCTCACAACTGCTGAAATCAGTAGGATGTGGGAATTACAGAATCACAGAAGGGTTTGGGTTGGAAAGGACYTTAAAGATCATCTAGTTTCAACCCCYCCAGTATGTGAAGCACATAGTTCTGCACTGTTATTTAAATATGACTGTTCTCCACATCTTGTATTGAGAGATGTGTTGTTAGCTGGGATGTGTGTGGCTCCTGCACATCRGGAATTTAATCTCTAGCCCAAAGGAGTGAAGTGGACATGGCTGTGACCGTTTAACGATACCAAGCCCTTCAGTTCTGCCTTTGGGAGTGTTTTTGGGAGCAGTGGTGGCACAGAGGGCTCACCCTGCAGTTTTGCTCTCTTTTGGTGCTGACTGCACTGTTATGGGCTGACCTTTCCAGGTGTCWTCAAAGCTGTATTCCTTAACATACCCAAGCAACCTGGCGTCTCTGAGGCTGGACTTCCTTCGCATCATCTGCAGCCATGAGCACTATGTCACCTTGAATTTACCCTGCAGCTTGCTCACACCACCTGCATCTCCATCACCATCTGTGTCTTCAGCCACTTCCCAGGTACTGACAAGGATCYTGTGACCTTTGGGAAATACCAGTTGAGCTCTGTGCAGAGAATGAAATCAAATTGAGCAGTTGTATCACTGTACCTTCAGTTCCTCTTGATAATATTTTTGGAAGTGTTTAATTAGAAATTAGTTTTTCCTGCCACATAGGTTCTGATTTCTTTTGATCTTTTAATTTTGAAAAAGGAGTGGCCATATCCCTCTCCTGGCAGTGACCACACACTGTCCTTAGGGTCCTGCTGCCTTTTTATATTGCACAAACACAAATGAGCCATGAAAGGAAACACTTTGTCCTTTTCTAGAAACACATGGGACTTCTGAGCTCACTGCAGCTTAGTCCTGGCCTSCTCAGAAAAAGTAATTTGAATTACTTTGTCATTCAAGTGGATTAATTAGTTGCAAAATCACATGAACAAAATCAAATTAAAGCTTTCTTCAGCCTGAATAAGAGCATCCATGAGTTAAAAGTTTAACTAATCCACTTTTAAARGTTATTTGGTTTAACTTTCCTAACAGGGGAAGACAATAACAACAAAYAGAATTAATGGAAGGGTTACTAGGCTGGGATGGAATTTAAGTGTTGATGTGCCTAGATCCAAACAGAAAAGGGAAAAGGTGTGATGTTGACTTTAATTCTGAAAACTGCTTCTAATGTATTTCCTAAGTTTTGACCCTGCTCGTGATGCAACTTGTGAAATTGGATTTTTTCAGAGTTCTGGGTTCTCCACAAATGTCCAAGACCAGAAGATTGCAAATATGTTTGAGTTGTCCGTGCCTTTCCGCCAGCAGCATTACCTGGCCGGGCTGGTGCTCACAGAACTGGCTGTCATTCTAGATCCTGATGCAGAAGGGTAAATCTTCACAATGTTTTGGTTTTCAAAGAGTTTTCTGCAATTYCAACCAATGGTGGATTTGAAGAAAGTCCTAGCATGGCCAGAATTTACATGAATTTGTAAGCTATGATAAGAAAACAGCTCTTTAAGAATCTTCTTTCTTCTTGCYCCGTGTGTTTCTTCCTTATCCCAGACTCTGTAATCCTGATTTCAGTCCCGTTTTTCCAGCTGAGAAGAAGGGAAAGAGGTTCCTGCTGGAGCCCTAAAAGGAAAATAACTTTTCTCAATTGTGTTTCTTCCTTATCCCAGATTCTGTAATCCTGATTTCAGTCCCGTTTTTCCAGCTGAGAAGAAGGGAAAGAGGTTCCTGCTGGAGCCCTAAAAGGAAAAGAGCTTTTCTCAATTGTAACAAGAAAATAATTTCCAACATTTAGGAAGCCTCTCTTGCTGGTGGTTTTAAATGTTACAATATATTTTGCCTGTGGTTCTCCCASCTCTTTTTAACTGTAAATTATGCATTGATGAGGCCCCTGTGGGTTACATAAATAGACAAATAGAGTCAAGCATGCAGAGTTTAACAGTGACTTGCCTGGCTTGTGCAGCAAATAATTTTCTGCTGTAGCCCTGACATCCAGTCTGTTCCTTGTGTTATTTAGGGCTGTTTTCTGCCTTGCCTCTTTAAAATGGGTTGCAATGGAAATTATTGATTGCCTCCACAGTCCTGAGTTCCCTCACAGGCATTTTTCTCAAGGTGGACTCAGAAATATCAGCCGAGTCGACAAATGCTGATGATTCATGGTTAATTCTGCCCCTTTGCCAAGAGGTCTCTGGAGTTAAACATTCATTCTGTTTCCTCTTGGAGAAGAAAGTGATGCCATAAATTGGAATATTTTCCTGTATATATACATAACACACTGCAGTGCCATTTATTTGGCCTGAAATGGAAAAAGCAGCAAATCTTTACCCATAGGTGCTGTCTGCAGGAATCCTTTTTGTGCCAGCRGAGTGTCCTGCTCACTGGGTGGAAATCAGGCTCTGTCTGTGACTGTGGCTGCCCTTGTTCTTCACAAACTTTCTGTTTTCTACCTCCCTGCCAAGCCCTTAAGCCTGGCCCAAAATTTTAGGTCTACCCCAGCAGCTTGCTGGTGTCCACTGGGGAGAAAACTCCTCTCAAACCTTGTCTAGCCAGAAAACACCAGCTCAGCTCTGGAAATGCATTTTGATCAAAGCTCCTGAATTTGGGGGCAGATGTATACCTGTAAAACATTTATTTTTTTTATTGTTTTCCCAAATAACTTGTGGTTTGAGTTTTGTTGATTTCTCAAGCTCCAATCCTCTTCATTTGGCCTGGTGGATCTATCAGATAAAGTAAAGCAAGTCTGTCCAGATCTGCTCTTCCTTTGCTGTGCAGACTTTTAACAGTCATAGAATATCATCAGCAGAGAGTTCAGATTTGCCTTCCATCAAATAATTTGGCCACCATTGGACAAAGCTCAGAGTTGTTCCCTGTTCATTATCCTGCAGCAGGAGTGGAGAGGATGTTCATCTAATTAATTACTTATTGTGTTAGAGACCCACTTTAGGCCTTGATAGGTGATCCAGAGCCTTAAATGTGTTCTGTCCTTGCTCTTCTTGCTCCATTAGCAAGATATGTTCAATTTTAGCTCAGTTTATAAGAATGCTTTGGGTTGAGCTAGACAGAAAGGGCATCAGGTGCCTGGAGGTGTGTGTTGGATGCATCCCTGGGTGTGCCAGGGTACAGTATGCCAGGGTGCCAGGGTACAGTGCAGCCCTGCCTGGAAAACAGGACAAACAAAGCGTGCAGGGGAAGGGATCTGGCCAAACGTGACGGTCCGAGCGGCTGCACCGTGCACAGACTGCCTCTGCAAACACTGTGGGGGTGTTTTGSCCATCACACACAGCACCCACACCGCCCAAATTACCTGATGGCACAGGCCAGAAGTGAGAAAATCAGAATTCAGCCYGCAGAGTTCGGTGGTAGTCAGTTTTCCAGAAGTGTGGGTGGGTGTTGACAGAAATCCAGGCCAGGGTTGAGATAAGGGAGGGGACGGCGAGATCGATTCGCTGCTTTATCGGGCAGGAAGAGCAGGGGGCTGCATTTCCTCCTCTCCACTGTGGATTGATCCACCACAGTGCCCACTCAGCTCTGGAAAAGTGACAAAGAAATCCATGGATCCCTAGGTCTGAGTTCCACTGTGTTGCTTGGATGTTTTCCTTATCTTTGGTTTTATGGCCTGCGGGATAGTTTCCCTTGGAATTTTTAAAAACACARTTTAGGTGCCACTCCTTCAAAATAATACAAAGACTTTTCTTTATCCTTAATCTGAAGGAACCAGTCACTTAAATAAGCGTTTCCTTCCTAGTTGTTAAGGCTCTCACTAATTACACAAGCAAGCAATTGTAGGATCTCATTATGGCCTGATTAAAAGCCACAGGCAGGACGTGCAGCTCCAATAGCTGATGTCCTCTCAGGCTCTTTAAACAATCRCTCTAAACCTCCAAAAATCCAGCCAAAGCCTTTTGTTTTAACCAGAACTCACCTCTACTTTTCAGGTAAAGTGGATACTGCCTGAAATTCAGCACTTGTTTTAATACCTCAGGTCTGAACATTGCAGCTTATGTTTTGCTACTGCCTATTGTCTGAGCTTCCTTGGCTGCTTCATGCATGGGGTAAAGTGTCTTCTTGGCTGGTTTGCCCACAGAAGCAAATAACTGCAGAGAGAACCTGCTATTTGCTCTGGGAGATTTTTGCCTCTGCGTGGTGGCTGAGGGGATTGAAAGGAGCAGAGTCCTTGAGAGATTCAGGGGAGGTTTTGTGTTTTCAAAGAGAATCAGACGTGGTGCCCCATAGAAGGGCTCTGCCAGTGTTTGCATCTGAGTAATGAGAAAGGCCACTGTGGCTGTTTTTCCTTCTATCCCTTCGTGTCTTTGCCACTTTCATTCAGAATTACGGATTTTTAGTCTACTGTTTTGGTTCAATAATTGCATGGGATAGGGTGGGGAGCTGAAGCAGAAATTTCCTGATCATTTGCTTGTACAATGTTCTGATTTAGGAGGGTTTGTCTGCCTTTAAMTGGTATTAAATAGAAAGAAAAAAAGAATACAACAAATAGTTTTACTAAACCCACTGTCCTTTCAAGTTTCTCTCCCTGTTTTCCATCTTCCCTAAGTTTTTCTAACAGTTTTTTGTAGACTCGATGCTTCAGCACAGCAGTAGCTGGGACTTTGGGGTTTTTTAATGGAAAATGTGAAAGCATCCACATTTTATCGGGTGTGCATTCCACAAGATATTTTTGCCCATTTTACAAGGCACAGTGAAAAACCAGCCATCTATAAAATCCATGGGAGATAAAAAAAAACACGTGCAACGGGATGAAGTTAAAAATAAAAACCGGGGGATTTTTTTTCCTTTCTGAAGCCCCTCAGTTACAAAAGACAGTTTGCTTTGAAGATATTAACTAATGTGCTTGACCCAACTGTCTTTTAACAGTTTATTTGGATTGCATAAGAAGGTCATCAACATGGTACACAACCTGCTGTCCAGCCACGAYTCGGACCCGCGGTACGCTGACCCCCAGCTAAAGGCCCGGGTGGCAATGCTGTATCTACCTCTGATTGGCGTGATCATGGAAACTGTGCCTCAGCTCTATGACTTCACAGGTATTTGATACTCTCTGCTTTGGCTGTCTGCTCATCTGCTCACCAGGTGTGGGTGTTTGGGTTCTGAAATTGAATTTTGARTGCCTTTGCTGTTGGATGAGATTGTTTCCGATTTGTGATTTTGATGTTTTTTCGTGTTTGTTTTCACTTGTAAAATGTGCCTTCAGTGCCTGTTAACACTCACAAGTTGCATTTGCCCACTTGCTGGCCTGAAGTGAAAAATCAGTGCATTTTAGTTTACATCCCTCTGGCTGCTGCAGATGCAGAGCCAGCTTCCCTCCGTGTCTCTGACCTTAAAAAGTCACCCCTCACACTCTACCAGAATTCCTAATTACAAAGGATAAGGAGACATTTCCTTATTCCAAAGGATAAGCAGAGTTCCCCTTCCTCCTCCTAACAGTGCTCCATCAGCAGTTCATTTTCAGGGGTGCTTTGCAAAGTGTCCCAAAGAGCAGCAAAAGTGGTTGTTCCTAATCAGGGCAGGGAGTCCAATCCGGAATAGTTTAGAATTTAGAGTTGTCCTCTACATTCTTTGAGTTTAATGACACAATAAAGCTGGAAGAAAGGATTCAGAGTATTCAAAGGGACAAAACTTACGTTGTTAGAAGGGTTTTAGGTACTGATGTTGTGTAGGTTGCATTTGGGAATTGCTTTCTTTGCTTTTATGCCCTCAAGTCATCATCTTGTTCTTTGCAGGACCCCTTGAGTTGGATGATTTTCTGTTTGCATTCCCAGTTCAGTGAGAACAGCACTGTGGGGGGAGTCTGGGGGTGGGGGGGGGAGAAGCCTTGGATTTGGGGCTGKCTAAATTCCTGTATTTCTCTGCAGAGAGTCACAACCAGCGGGGGAGGCCGAGCTGTGTCACCGTGGAYGATTACGAGAGCGAGGGTGGCAGCATGATCAGCCAGACGGTGGCCATGGCCATTGCAGGGACATCTGTCCCCCAGCTCACCAGGCCCAGCAGTTTTCTGCTCCCCTCCTCGGTACAAATCCATCTCTCCCCATTCCCTGACCTTCAGCAAATATTTAGCAGATTCGGTGGGGGCCCACATCAGTTTGCAGCTGGGTGTGCAGAGGGGCCGGGACAAGGGGACCAAGCACTGTTTGCATGTTGCTGTATCTGTCTCAGAGCGGGCATAGGAAAATGCCAAGGAGGGATAAAAATCAACAAACTTTGGGAAATGGGAGAGTTCTCTTTGCTGATAAAGATTCTCTTGTTCTGAAACAATCTTACAAAAGCTCTGTCAAGTGCAATAGTCACAATGAGCTTTAAGCCCTAAGCACAAATTCCTGCCCCAGCTAAATCCCACCAAGGTGAAGACACAACTGGACCATTTTCCCTGTTCTCTGCACAGAGAGGGAATCCTGATTCTGGTAGCAGGCAGACCCTTCCATTCCTGCCTTCTCTTGCCTTAGTCCAGGATCATAACCCCATTTTGCTGGATTTAGGTGCACTCTAAGTGAAACACTGATACAAAATGAGTGGAGCCCCTCTGCTTAGCTCCTAAACTGCTGGAGGTTGTTAAAGGCATCTCAGGGGAAGAAATGAATTCCTCCAGGGTGCTGATTGGATGTGTGGGTGTGAAGCCCTGTCCTGACTGTGTTTCAGAGTGGCAGGCAGCACTCCACCTTCTCGACAGAGTCCAGCCGCAGCCTCCTCATCTGCCTGCTCTGGGTGCTCAAGAACGCCGACGAAAGCGTCCTGCAGAAATGGTTCACAGACCTGTCYGTGCTGCAGCTCAACCGCCTGCTGGACCTGCTCTATCTCTGYGTGTCCTGCTTTGAGTACAAGGTACTGCCAAGTTCAAACCTCCTCGAGTCCCTGCTGGGCCCTGCCCGGGATCTTTACACTCCCATCCTTTACACGACTGCACAAAGGCATTTCCTGCWCTCTCCAAAGTATTTCCTGTATTCACAGTCCCAAGGCTAGGCAGGTCTCTGGCCTTTCCCTGTGTTTATTTCTCAGCCATGTGAGTGTCTGTGCCTTGTTCCACTTCTCAAGCACTTTATGCTCATCTGGGAGCTGCTGCAGTATCACTTTGAAAAGAGAGTTTTCTGTAGCAGTGCTGGAATCTGAGTGATTTCTCTCCCTGCCAGTTTAACCTGTATTCCTTTCTTGTTGCCTGTTTTTTACATGAAACACGTTTTTGGTTGCTAATTCTCAGAAAATATCCCAGATTGAAAGAATCTTCCCTCATGGTTTTGTTTGCAACTTGCAGGGCAAGAAAGTGTTTGAAAGAATGAACAGTCTGACATTTAAGAAGTCGAAAGACATGAGAGCCAAACTTGAAGAAGCAATTTTGGGCAGCATAGGGGCAAGGCAGGAAATGGTCCGAAGAAGTAGAGGACAGTTGGGTAAGTAAAGGAGTCCTCTGTGCCATCCCCTTTTTTTTTTTTTCAAAAACTGCTCCAACAATTATTTGCACCCCTCTGTGGTGTGGGTTACAAAGAAGCCCCTAGGAAAGTGGTTTGCAGCATCCTTCACTGGGTCTGCTAAATATCTACCCTTCTCCTAAATTGCAAGCAATTTATTTTTAACTTGATTGCTTCTATAAGTGAGATCACATCTCATTTATGGGATGTTCTTGCCTTAATTTCTTCCTGTGTAGCATCTTCCAGTGTATCCTGTTCAAGGATCAGGGTGGATACCAAATTGCCTGATGGTGCTTTGATAGCTCTGTAAATGCCTGRATTATTTCTGCTGCCTTAAGGAGATTTGAAGAGCTGCAGTTGTGCTAACAAGCACCTTCTGATAATTTTTACTGTTTGTAAAACCAGCAAATTTTTGAACATAAAAATTCAAAGGGTGGCCCGGGGATTAGGACAGAATCAGAACTGTGGTTTTGTCTCCTGCTCTGCCACACATGAACCTGTCATTGTGGGCTAAGGTGGATAAATGTTGTAGAKCCATAATTAAGGAATCACTTCAGAGAGATGGGAATCTTTAATGTTTTCTTAATGTGGCCAGGTTGCCTTTATTATTTGAAATTCCCCTGCCAGCAATTTTATTCTCCCAGCAATGAGAATAAAAGGTTGTGAGGTGGGAAGGGGGGTCTTGGCACCACCCTGAGAACATTTCTGGGTGCCAGTTGAGGACAGCAATGTTGGAATGCTGAGGACTGGCACACTCAGAGTCCATGGGCAGTTCAAGGAGGGGACTCCTCTAACCAGTGAGTGTCTCAGCTGCCTCTGTGTCCCATACCACTGAGCASTGACACAATTGGGGCCCTGTAAACACCCTGGGTGAGGATCCTCAGGCTCTCAAAAGTCATCTTTGCCACTTGTGAGCAGCTCTGGAGCTGACTGCTGCTGTTGTGCTGTTCCCCTGCAGAGAGGAGCCCTTCTGGGAGCGCCTTTGGAAGTCAAGAGAACCTGAGATGGAGAAAGGATATGACTCACTGGCGGCAGAACACAGAAAAGCTTGACAAGTAACTGTGCCTTCTCCTTGTGCTTTCAGTGTGCCAGGGCTGTGAGAGCAGGGTCCCCCAGCCCACACAAGGTCACTGCCAGCAGGGTGGGGCCCTCAGATGCACWGGGCTGGCAGTGTAAAGAAAGCAAACAGCTTTTACTCCAACACCGCCCTCCCAGCTCTTTGCCTTTCCACCATGCCTTGCTTCCTTAGACTTTCCAATGAGATTTTATTAAAGAGACCAATACAATCCATTATTTTCTCCAAACCCTGCCCTAAGCTGTAATTTCCAGGGAAGATCCTTTAGGAGTTTCCACAGATAGCATATATATATCTCATGTCATATTTCCTTTATTCCATAAGAGCATTCTGGAGTTCTCAAAGCTCGCTTTCCTTTCCTGTCCTAATCCATCACTTTGATTGTTTTTCCACATGTGCTGTGCTTTTAGAAGCCACAARCCAGCCAGGTACTGTAGCATTGGTGTGCAGTTCTTCTAAATTGCCATTTTGTACATCTGCAGACTCAATCATCACAGCATTGTTTGTGATGCTTGGCAGAACCTCTCAGTGTGTGTGTGCAGCTGATTGGAATGAGCTCTTTTGGCTTTTTACACCCATTTCCTTGAAAATTCCCTCTCTTGGTGTGGTTTAATCCAGAGGGCTCAGGAGTTGTGTTTGAGCTTTYGCTGTGCACGTTTTCTGTTTCCTCAAATTGCAACCTGCAGCCTCCATCCTCCCAGCAAAGGAATTGTTCCTAATCCTAGGAAAGAAATATAACCCGGGTGAAACTCTGAAGAAACTGAGGAATGGGCTCCTCAGAGCCCACGTGGTCACCAGGCCAAATTTTACCCTTGAAGATACTGACTCTTCCAGGAGTAAAAAGCAATTCTTCACAGCTTTTTRCTGCTTGGTCCCACACAAAAATGGAATTTCTTCTTATGTCAAATTGTGGCTTTTTGTCCAAGGCTCCAATCCTGTTGAGTCATTGGAAAAGCCAAATGACCAGTGTGTTCCAACTTGCTGAATAAATGATCTGGATATAAATTCCAGAGGTGTGCACACAATCACACCAGATGAAAATTTGGCCTGAAGARCCCATCAGTTCACTGCCAGCATGGAATCTGAGCTCTCTCCTTCCTAGAAGGACCTCATGTACACATTTAACAGCTTGATGGTCAAAGGATGGTGTCTCCCCTCACCAAATGAGCTGCTTAGATAACTCTAGAGCTGCTTTCTAACCCCTGCTTGCTGTGACCTGGGTCTGCTGTGTCCTGTGTGTAGGTAGAGCTTGGCCTTTGAAMCCTCACAAACAAGACTTCTCATCCCAAGAAATGTGCAGCTGCTGTCATTTTATGCAGATGGTTTTATTTTATATGGGGTCAGGTCCCCAGATTTCTACTCTGGAGATGTTGGGGTGTGCCCCCATTCCCAGAGGACGTGGAGTGTGGCAGGGAAGGGCTGCTGCCGTACAGCTCCAAGAGCCAAATAGTTTCTCCCTCTTCCTGTGTATTTTTAATGGGATTTTGGTCACCTTCCTGCTGGGATTTGGCCTGGCACGAGTCAGTCAGAGATGGCTGAGGGCAGGGCAGGCCAGGGCTGGGCTCTTYCCGTGCACCCCTGGATCTGTGCCTGGCGCAGCTGCTGCCGCTCGATTCCTGGAGCTGCAGGTGTGAGTGGGCATCTGGGCTTTGCAAGGCTTTCCAGGAAAGTCAGTGCCTGCCATGAAAACAGCCAAACCGTGCCCTTCTGCTCAGAGAGGCAGCCATGCTTCAAGGATTAAACACAGCTTGGAGAGATAAGATTGTGGGAGCGCAGGTTTCCAGCTCGTRTAGCACCACCGTGTGTCCACAGCCCGCAGCGTGAAGCCACATGTCCTGTTCCTGGTTGTGCTGTCGCATGCCTCACGRTGCTGCTGAGCCAGTCTGGCCTTAGGCTGGGATTCTGAACTGCTCTTGTGTTCCTGGGAGGGTGATGGAGTGTCAGAGAGCAGCGTGAGCTCTCCAAGCATGATGAACGTGAAGCCTCTGTCAGTCTGCACTTGTTAAAAACTGAGTTTTCCTTCCTGTCCTCGCAGTGGGTGCGTTGAAATATCCTCGTAGTGTTGTCCAGTGATGCAAAGAGTAACTGGGAGTTTCCTGCTAGTGAGAGGACATTTTTGTTTGGAAAATATGTAGGTTTTTTTTCTTAATCAGGGAGTAATTGTACTGCTTTATTTTCTCTGATTAGATCAAGGGCAGAGATTGAACAYGAGGCGCTCATCGATGGGAATCTTGCAACAGAAGCCAACCTGATCATTTTGGATACTCTAGAGATAGTTGTACAGGTGAGGTTRTTCAGAAAATAGAGATGTGATGGCATTGAAGTCACCTGGCCAGGCTGCAGTTTGTTAAACAAAACCTCCCTGCTGCTCCTCGCTGCCTGAGTGCTGTGAGAGCTGTTCAGCTGCAGCAGAAAGGGGGTGATGCCTCTCCTCATCCCAGCCTGTAACAATCTGGTTTTATTATGCAGTAATTTCCTTCAGTCTGTTTGAAAATGATCCCCTTTTTGTAGTATAAGAAATAGTTATTCAGTAATGAACAGTAAAAATCTCCAAATCTCGTCCAATTCCAAGCAATTCCTCCCAAGTTCTTCCCAAAGCTGCCTCAGATCACTGGGTTCCAGGTCATCTTCCTGGTCTGTACTCACTCTGTCCCTGATTTCTGTACAAAGGGACTGGCACAGGCTGGAAGCAGGCAGACACTTTCCAAATCCACCTGTGAGCTGCAGAGAGACCCAGGAATCCCAAGGATTGTGCTTTGTGCCTCAATAACCCACCTTTGGGCTTTTCCTCGAGGAGAACAATGTCCCCAAAGGTCAGAGCCTCACTGGRGACAGAATCCCCGTTCCACCAGCTTTACCCACAGATCAGGGTTGGCTCAGAGCGGGTCTGTCCCGCAGGCCCAGCTCAGTGGGTGATTTCTCCATGCAAAGGGCTTTGGTCAGAGCTGTTTGCTCTCCCCCACACACAGAGCACACCCTGGAGGTTCATTTTGGTCACAGAATCCTGGTTTCCCTTTGCAGACCGTGTCAGTAACGGAGTCCAAGGAGAGCATCCTGGGCGGGGTGCTCAAAGTGCTGCTGCACAGCATGGCCTGCAACCAAAGTGCCCTTTACCTCCAGCACTGCTTTGYCACACAGAGAGCTTTGGTCTCCAAGGTGAGTCCCCTGTGGCTGCTGAAATCCACCCTGAGCAGCACAGAAGGAGGAAGGCGCCGTTTGTTGTTTTGTATGGGGTCACTTCCCCAAGCAATTATTATTCTGGGTAGTGTGGATTTTCAGGCAGAGTGGTCTGGGGGTTGACAGGCTGGTGTTTGTGGGCAGTAGCTGTATTTCTGCATTTTGGGGTTGGCTTCATTTTGGGGTYGGCCTCATTTTGGGGTTGTGCAGCTGATACACGCCGGGTGTGGTGTGGGTTCCTGCTGGCTGGCACTGGGTGGGAAGAGGCACCTGCTAAGTGGGCAGCACAAGGCACAGGGGGGGTTTAAGCTGTATGAGTCTCACTTAAAATGGATTTTTTTTTACTGGGCCTGTAATTAAAACAATTTTCCAGTTTCTGTMGGGGGGAAAAGCTCTTAAGTTTCAAGCCTGAATTTTTGGGAGTGATGTAAATTGGTGTGAGGGTGTAGATGTAGGAGCAAGTTGTGGGGGAAGGTGAAATGAGTTACCTTCCAGTGCTGCCAGTTTTGCCCGACTGTGAAACGATTCAAATGAGCATAATTCCCCTCAAAACAGAGGGATTGGGCTCCCTCTCATTCCAGTGTATTTTCACTGCTGTCTGTTTGTCCAAGTGTTCATCCCTGCCTGTCCAAGCACTGATTTCCTCCCGTGCTGTTTTGCAGTTCCCTGAGCTGCTGTTTGAAGAGGAGACAGAGCAATGTGCTGACCTGTGCCTGAGGCTCCTGAGGCACTGCAGCAGCAGCATCAGCACCATCAGGTCTCACGCCAGTGCCTCCCTGTACCTCCTCATGAGGCAGAACTTCGAGATTGGGAACGTGAGTTACTGCAGATAATGGGGTCAGTTCAGTCCCCCACAGAACTGGGGGGACACTCTGGTTCTGGGCCCARGGACTGTGAGGGCATTGAGAGCAGCAGGATAATGGGATTCCAGTTTTTGGGCTTGACCAAACCAAAAGCAACTGTCTGGAATCAAGGTTTTATCATGAGAGCATCATCCTCTTCAGGGTGTGGGAGAGGAGACCACGCACAAGGAGACAACGTTAAAACTTTTGCAGGAGAATCTATCTGAAACCAAATAATCATGAGATTGTGAAGTTTGGCAGCACCAGGTTTATTCTAASCACAGCCTTTCCTGCAGAACTCCAGTTTTCTTTGCGGTGTCAGGTCAGGAGGAGGGTGCCATAACCAGAACACTGATATTTCACTGTCTCCAGGCTGCTGAAATACCATAACAACATCTGTGTTGCAGAACTTCGCCAGGGTGAAGATGCAGGTGACCATGTCCCTCTCRTCCCTGGTGGGGACATCCCAGAACTTCAATGAAGAATTTCTGCGGCGTTCCCTCAAGACCATTTTGACGTATGCTGARGAAGATCTGGAACTGAGGGAGACAACATTTCCTGACCAGGTAAGAGACATAAATGTAATTCATTTACAGGCTGTGCCTAAACCTCCATCTAGAACTGGAATTTGCATGCATTCCCTAAAAAGAGTTTGTTTTTTGGTTTTTTTTTAGTCATCTGAGCACATAAAATTCAGGTTTTTGATTCATTCTGACAAAACACAAGCACACAGAGATTCRGAGTGACTGTGTTCCTCACATGACAATGTGCAGCTCAATTCCCATTGCCAGCTCTTGACAGCAGCATGTTTTTCACAGGTCCAGGATTTRGTGTTCAACCTCCATATGATCCTCTCGGACACAGTGAAAATGAAGGAGCACCAGGAAGATCCAGAAATGCTGATTGACCTGATGTACAGGTAGAGTTGGCACTGTGGGGCCAGGAGATGTCAGTGCTCCACAAGCTGCYTGAGCCAGGCTTGGTACCTCCTGCCCTCCTGGATTCACTGTGTGAGGCCTTGTGTTGCTGTGAGCTTTGATTGCTTATTTTTAATTAGCAATTATTTTATTTTAATCCTGTTTTAAACTGCTTGCCATGATCCCACGTCACCTGAAAACAGAACAGCTGCTGGCTGCGTTTGGGCACTTTTGGGCACTTACAGGACTTGATTTTGGAGTRGTTTTGGGTCTCAGTGCTCACAGGCTGTGCCTGTCTGTTGTGTTTGAATGTGCTCTTGGTAGGTTTTGGYTGGCATTTTAGGTAGCTGATCTTGGGTAAAAGTACTTTTCATTCCCCAGCCATCCCTGGCAATCTCATCTCCTCCTGAGCAGAGACAACTCTCCCTGCTTGCATCAGGGAAAATTTGGGGATCTTCCAGAATCTCCTTGCACCAAAGGCTTTTTGGTGCTCCATAAGAKATTCTCCTTGTGCAGAAGATATTCCAGAGCCATGGTTAAGCTGCCAAATGCCAAATTTCACAGTGCTGTCTGCACAAATGGCCCTGAAGGCCTTTTATAGGTCAGCAGAGGTTTTGTTGTAGCGAGCCAGCCAGGCTSTGATTGTCCCACACGTTTGGATTTCCACCAGCCTCAGGTGAAAATTGGGCTTTGGGCAAGAGCTTCAGCATCACCCACTGCTCACCACCACTGCCTGGCTCCAAAAACTCTAGTTCAGGGTGCAGCTTCTTGTCTGAGGTATTTCCAGGCAGCACTGGAGGGGTTGCTGTTTAAGCAGAAGTGACTTAATACAGTGTGAAAAAATGTGCTGAAGGACCCTGCTGGTTCAGACAAAAAGGGAATGCAGTCCCAGAGGTTTTCTCTTCCTTTAGGATTGCAAAGGGCTACCAGAACTCCCCTGACCTGAGGCTGACGTGGCTGCAGAACATGGCAGGGAAACATTCCGAGAGGAGCAACCACGCCGAGTCCGCCCAGTGCCTGGTGCACTCTGCAGCCCTGGTGGCCGAGTACCTGAGCATGCTGGAAGACAGGAAATACCTYCCTGTGGGCTGTGTGACATTTCAGGTGGGGATTATTATCCTCTCTAAGGACTTTGTGGGGTTTGCCACCTGCTGCTGAGGTGTAAAGTATCTCCATGTGCCGGGTGTTCCTGTGGGAACAGGAACTGCCTGCATCCTCAAACTGTGCTCGCTCTGTTGCATGAATGAAATGCTGCTCTCTGAAAATAGAAATGTGTATTTTATATATATACTCTACAAAAATAGAAATCTGTATTTTATATATATGCAAAACCAGAAGTCTGTATATGTACACCCTACAAAAATAGAAAGGCTTATTTTATATATGTACACTCTACAAAAATAGAAATCTGCCTCTAGAAATTCCAGGATTTGACTGCAAATCAGCTGCATTTCAAAGTATTGACAGTGTTGAATGTTGTTTAAATGGAGTAAATGTATTTTTATCTATTCTGTCTCCTCAGAACATCTCTTCCAATGTTTTGGAAGAGTCAGCAGTTTCTGATGATGTTGTGTCCCCAGATGAAGAAGGGATYTGTTCTGGGAAGTATTTCACAGARGCTGGTCTGGTGGGACTGCTGGAACAGGCTGCAGCATCTTTCTCCATGGTAGAAGACTTTTAATTTCTTTACCTYCCTTCTCCAGCAACCTCACACTGCTGGGCAGTAGGAAGGAAATTTTTTCCTTTTGAGTGTATAATTCTGTTGTGAATGCTTAATTTGGGCAGAGCATTTGGAGTTTTAATTGGTTAATGCCTGTGGAGTAAACTGTGCACGAGGTGGGATCTGGGAGCGAGTGGCCTTGGTGTGCTCCCAGTGCCTTTCACCTCCTCACTGCACATTTGGGAGTTTACAGTGGGAAAAAAAGGCCGTGGTGGTTTTCCCTCTCTTCAAAAGGAGTGGATGAGAGCTTTGTGTGAGCAGAGTGGATGCACTGGGAGCAGTGCAGGGAACCAAGGCAGACAAGTGACTTAATTCCCACTGCACAGCAGGAAGCCTCATTCAGTGTGTTTAAGCACAAGCAGCAATAATTCCAGGGYAAAAACCTGGAATTATAAAAATTCCTGCTAAGCCATTATGTGCAGTGACTGCCCACARTGGGCTGGCCCCACTCCATGAGAGAGATCCTGAGGTACTTCCCACATCCATCCCTTCTGGAGTGCCAGGAGTGGATGCAGGAGTCACACAGGCTGAAGATGTGCTGAACACAATGAGCTGTGTACTTAGGCTTCTGTATTTCATTCCCATAGATTTGGTTAGGATCATGTTTAGGATCTTGTTGTGCTCTTGTGCCTGTATCCATCCCAAATATCCCAGGATTGGTTCTGTTAATGATCCTACTTCCTAATAGTAATGCAGCAGGCTCCTGATTTCACGGGTAACTGAAGATTTTATTCCATTTATGCCTGGGCACATTTTAAGAAAAGATGTGATCACCACAGTGGTGTTTAAGGCACCTTTTCATTTTGCAATTTTATCGCTTAAACTCTGTGTGTGATTCTGGCTGTTGAATTGATGGAGCAATCTGATGTGCCTTCTTTTCGTAGGCTGGCATGTATGAAGCAGTTAATGAGGTTTACAAAGTCCTAATTCCTATTCATGAAGCCAACAGAGATGCCAAGAAGTTGTCTACTATTCATGGTAAACTGCAGGAAGCGTTCAGCAAGATTGTTCACCAGGTAATGGCTTGAATTTTCAGCTGCAGGGTGAATTGTGAAGAAACTTCAAATGAAAAACCATTGTAATCAGATTCYAGGAGAATTGTCAAATGATGATCCACAGTAAATACAAGGATCATTAACAGGATWTTTTTCCTCTGTTTAATATGAGAGAACATCACATACCAAGTTCTGTTGTAACWTCAGAACTATCCAAGAGTTAAAAACTCCAGTTTATCCTTCCTTTTAAACTGTGTTTTGCATGCTGGGAAAAACCTCTGTATCTTGCCTTTAGCCTGGTAGGTAACATCCAGAAAYGCTGGGGGTTTGATTTGTTCATGTGGTGGTTAAATAATTGTAGGAACCTTTCTAAACTTGGATGGTGCAGAGCCCACCAGCTTAAGGGCTGGTGAGAGCCTGGCTCTGCTCTCCAGAGGAGGCTGCTTTGGATGCATGATGACTTAGAACCTTTGAAACCATTGCAGGGTTATTGCTGGTCATTATTTTGGCCTTTGAAACTCTTTTTCTTTGGTTTCTGTGACATGCCCTTTTTACTTTTTATCACACAGAGTACTGGCTGGGAGGTAGGTAACTCCATCTTAGTTAGCAAAGAACACTAATTGAGTTTCCAGATGACTCACGCCAACGCTTGCCCACATGTGCTAGTTGTGGGTATTTCTGTTGCTGTCTGCTGTTTAAAACAATTCATTAACCAAAGAAATCCCAATAAACCGTGGTTGTAGTAGGAATTTCTTCATAAGCAGCTGTAGGTAGTGCATGGATGCTGACGTGTTCCACTAATGAGGTTCTTTGGTGAATGAGCCACTGTACCATCACTAGTTTGTTTTGATAATTTGTTTATATTTCTCTCCATCAGCATTGACACAGAAAATCATCCCTCCATACCATATTTTCACCCCACCCACAGGGGTCGATTTAAGCACCAATGCTCAGAGGTACCAAACACAAACCTGGTTTGCTGCAGGTGCACCTTTGGTCTCAGAGGAGAAACTGCTTCCTCCTCTCAATCAATTTGTAATTGTAGGGGTTKAAACGGCAGCCAAAGGGCTCAGTTGTGTTAACTGGGGCCAGTTTTGCTGCCTTGGTGCTTGAGGAGGCTGTTTGCTCCCAGTTCTGCAGCACACACCACAAGAGCCATGCTTTTGGGTTAAAAATGGACAAAGCAGTTGATCAATCTGCAGGGCCAGTTTGACTCCAGCCCTAATCCRGTTGGCA
Organism: Malurus melanocephalus; assembly: GCF_030028575.1. Lineage (NCBI taxonomy): Eukaryota > Metazoa > Chordata > Aves > Passeriformes > Maluridae > Malurus > Malurus melanocephalus. Next base: position 669,303 of record NW_026623357.1, read on the forward strand.
CAGTGGGTGCATGAGCATGGAGAAGTCTCAGAAAGCACTAAAAAGTTCTGTGAAAATGATATTATTTGTTTAGGCTTAATCGTCTCAGTTCATCTCTGCTTTTCTATGAATCAGACAGCTCATTTTGGGCCACCTCCCTCCAGGTTTCCACCACACATTTACTGAACCAAGGCTGAGACCAAAAACCATTGGTGTTGCAGGACATAATTTGGGCTGGTGATGTCTGAATGTCTGTTAAATTCCAGCCTAGTTAAAAAAAAAGGAAATTGAGCAGCTGAAAATAAACCCTGACACCTCAGGTGTCATTCCCTTGTCCCCATGGAAGGTGCAGGCAGACACAGCTCAGCAGAGAGCMTGTCCTAGGTGTGCAAATGTTGTCAATGTGTTCAAGCCAACGGGGCCTGTGAGCATCTGTTTTAATTATTCTGCCCCTAAATCGACCCCTGGAGAGACTCCTGCCATTGGTTATGATTCTAACACCACTTGGTCATGTTTTACTGCATGGTAAAAGACACCGTGGGTTCAGCTCTCGTCTGTCATCGTGCTCCTTCATTGCCACACTTTTTCTGACCTTTGTGCTTTGTAGCTTTCAGGTTTGTTGCATGTTTTGCCCTTTTTTTTCCCTTATTTTAAATATTTTAATGGATGCTCGCCCTTTTTTTTTTTTAATTTTAAAATTTATTTGCTGCCAATTTGCTGCTTGTTTGTTTTATGGAATTTCCCTAATTAAATACTTTCTGTTTTCTCCTCTATCGCCCTGGTTGCTGACCCTCCTCCCCACTCTTACTATTGTCTGTTGTGGTAAGTTCCTACTTGTGGAATTTTTTTCCCCTTTCTCTGCCCCTTTTCCCCCCACCTCCCCTTTTTGTTTTATTTTTATTTTACACTGTAGAACCCCCAATTTCATTTTAGCAAAGAGCTATGCCAACAGCAGCACCCCACTCGTGGCACAGGGAATGTGGTGTTGCCAGCTATGAGCTTTGCAGTGTCCTGAGTCTGGCACCAAAGCATTCCTGAGCTTTCCTTAAGCACACCAACTGATGGGTTTTGTGTGTTTATTCATGGAGCAAATTGTAGGGAATTTATTCATGGAATAAATTGAATTCATTCTGTTTGTTTGCTTTCCACTTAGGAAAGTTAGGGGRAAAAAAATCTTTTCTTGCTCCCATTTAATTTAATTAATGAGGATTGAAAAATGCTTTTTAAGTGTGCAGGGGGAGGTCGCCAGTGGATAACAGGGCTCCAGGAGCTGATGCTTCCCAAAAAAATCAATATTGGAAGACTTGTAGTAGTTGGCAACACTGCAAAGACCTTGGGTTAAAATTGAACAGGAAAATAACAGKGCTGAGTTTGGTAAAGATGGGTTGGATTCTGCATTTTGAAGGAGTTGCTTTTATTCCTGCACCCTTCAGGCAGCTGCTGCTGTCTTGGTGAAGGAAACAGATGATCCCTCTCACATCTGATTTATTTTTTTCCYCCCAAATCTTGTTGGCAAAGCTTTTTGTGTGCGTGCAAGAGATAACCCCCAAACTTTATTCCCAGCAATTTGGAAAGGTATTTACCATGCATAATAACAAATCATGAACCTTCATAAGTCATGGTGGCTGTTACCTGCTCTGCCARTTGTGTGATGGCTATTCAGTGTTCACCTTCATTCTCTTCTCCTCCCAAAATCCTATTATTTTWKMWAAAATAATAGGAGATACGATGCTTTAAATAATCCCTTCCTCATATCTGCATTTTAGCTCTTGCCAGGGACAAGACCATGGAGAATTAAGTTGTTTGTTCAGTTTTCCCTGCTGTGGTTGGGGAGTGGTTTGGTGTTGGCTGAGTTTCAGAGATCCCAGTGCAATCCCCATTCCTCAGGCGTGGAGCTGAGCTCTGCTGCAGCTCCTGGATGGCCATGGCAGGCACAGAACAGGTGTTTCTTCCTAAAGCTTTCAGTTTGTTTCCATTCCCTTGCTTCCAGACACATTTTGCTCCTCTCTGCTGCCTCTTCTCCCTGGGATCCCTTTCACTGGGATTCACCTGGATTTACCAGGGAAATTCAGAGCAGCTGGTCTGCTTGGGAATGATCCAACTGCACAAACTGGGAGCTGCCCCACACAGGGACAGGGAATCTCCAGGGCTTCYCTGTGGCTGCTGCCACTCCTGGGGYTCCCCAATGCCCCAAAACTCTTACTTTTTGTATTTAGTAAATGCCAGCAGAGCATTTCTGCTGATCAGCAGGCAGCATTCTCTTCCTCCCTTGTTGTTTGCACCCTGCCTGGGCCGGTGTCCATGTGACAAAAAATCACCTGCAGGGACCAGGCTCTGMAAATGCCTCACACCCTGAAAATCCCTCCCCAAGCAGGAAGGRAAAAGCTCATGAATTAGAAATCAGTGTGTCCTCCACCATCCTGTGTGGGGCTGGGGCAGGATCCCCCAAATCTCCCCCTGGAGCTTTCCCAAACCTTGTGCTGGCTTTGGGGAGCTGCTCCACGTGGCAGTTTTCCCTGAGCAGACAGGGAGTCATGGAATGRTTTGGGTTGGAAAGGACCTTAAAGGTTCTGGTTCTAACCCCTCCTTCCACTTGGGAAGTATTTGGGAAAGGAGCCCTGGAATCAGAGCCTGTGACAGTGAGGGGGGAGCTGGAAATGCTGGGCAGGGAGAGCTTTTAGCTTGGGTAACGTTATCCAAAACTGTGCCTTGGAAAAGGTAGGGATGGGAATAAAAGGGTTCAGAAGCTCAGTCCTGTGTAGATCCAGGGGATGGGCACTGGACAAGGACAGGGAGTCCAGGGCAATGGCAGCACCCAYRAAAACAGCAGCAGCTTTGTCACACYCTGGGAGGTGCTGCTGGCACCMTGGGTGTGRTGAAAGCCCCTGGCAGTGGGGGTGAGCCCYTCTCTGGAGTGGGATTCCCAKAGGGACAGGCCAGAGCAGGGTCCARGGTGCTGCTTTTTTGGGATGAGGGCGGCTGTTCACCCAGGTGCCTTCAGGAGGGCAGAGCTCTGCTCTGAGGTGGAAATTTTTGGACCTCAGGCACCTCCAATGGGATGCTCCAGAGTTTTCTCCAGCCAGGAGCGGGCAGTGGCTTGCCATGCCAGTGTTTTTTGCAGTCTGGAGTTTGCCTGAAGGGTTTTTTATTTTAGTTTGCCATATTTATCCTCTTTGCCTTCTGTAGATCATGTTCACCATCACCACAAGAAATCAATTTTGCCATAGCAAAATACTAAAATAAAACCTGGCAGCCAGGACACCTGTAAAAGGCTGTTTGAAGCCAAAATCTAACCCARCTCAGGGATACTGTGTCCTAAACTGCATCCCACTTTGTCATGAGAGTAAAGGTGAACATTTTGGAGTTTCTTGCTGAAAGGCATCTCTGGTTTGTGCATGCAGCGTGAGTTCTGTAACAAAAGCCAAGGTGTGTTTAATTTTTAAAGCGTTTTTCTTCTCTCTCTCTTTCTCTCTCTCTCTCTCTCTTAATCAGATTTTCTTCGTTGCCTTTCCAGCACAAAATCTTTCTTGTTTCTCTCCTTCTGTTGCGTTTCGGGGCCAAATTCACCACTGGCTCCCCTGGAAGCAGGTACATGGCACAGGATTGCATCTGCTTTCACCAGGAGTGACTTTGGCCCTCTGTCCTGGACAGTTCCTAGAGAGTGTAACACCTCCCAGCTGAAATGCTGGCTCAGAAACACCTGAGTGTGTGTGTGTGAGTGACCTGGACACTGACTTGGCCCAACCCTGCAATTCCTGGAGGCTGGATTTTCTTTTGGGGGAATCAATTCCTGATTCCAGTGTGCAGTGTTCCCCCTGCAGGGTCTCTGCACAGCCTTTGGAGGGCCTGAAATGATGACCCAAAAAAAGGGATTTGCCTTTGGCTGCCTCTCAGAGACACCTGATGCTTCTCAAACTGAAAGAYTTCAGATTGGATGGGATTTTGGGCAGGAATTGTTCCCTGGAGGGTGGGCAGGCCCTGGCACAGCTGTGGCTGCCCCTGGATCCCTGGCAGTGCCCAAGGCCAGGCTGGAGCCCCCTGGGACAGTGGGAGGTGTCCCTGCCATGTCAGGAGTGGCACTGGATGGATTTAAGGTCCCTCCCAACCAAAACCATTCCATAATTCCATGATGACACCTCCAGGCTCCTCCTGGGTTGGGAGAAGTCATTGCAGGGTTGGGCTAAKGGTCGTAACTGATCCATATAATTCCATGTTAGTTCATAATTCCATGGTGGTGTTTGCTGCTAAATGCATCCATGCTGAGTTTCAGGTGTGTTTTTTTTCTTTCCCTTCTTTCTTTCTAATTTTTTTTTCCTTTGTTTTTTAAATTTCTTTTCATTTTGCATTAATTTAGGAGCGTGCCTGCAGCCGTGCTTSAGGGTGTGTGTGTCTCCACCTGAAATAACCTCTTTTTTCTCCATCCCTAGGATGGAAAGAGGATGTTTGGCACCTACTTCCGAGTTGGTTTTTATGGAACTAAGTTTGGAGAYCTGGATGAGCAAGAATTTGTTTACAAGGAGCCTGCAATAACCAAGCTGGCTGAAATCTCCCATCGGCTGGAGGTGAGAGTCTTTAACTGGCTTTTCACTGATTTCCATCAGTTGTTCCAGAGGAACAGCCCCTTGGAAAAGCAGTTTGGAGTGTCCCAGAGCTGGGCTGGTGTTTCCTGTCCTCCTGCTGGTGCCATTTCTGCAGAAGGAGAGGAATTCCCTGAGCAGGGGGAGGTCCTCCCTGAGAATTTGTGGTGTTTCCAGTGCCTTTTTCCTTCTTTCTAATGCACAAACTGAGTCTTTGTTATTCTTTTCCCATTTCTCCAAAATGTCTTTGTGGTCAGTAAATTCTACGTTTTCAGATGTCCAACCTCACCAATCCATCTCTCTCTCCCAGGCTTTGCTCATTGAATCATAGCAGAATTGATTTATCAAAACTTAAAGCTTCATTAATTTTCCCAGTCTGTGCTCCTACCAAAGTAAGTTATGACAACTTTGCTAAGTGCTAAGATTTAAGAATAACACACTATTTATAATTAATATRAATATAGGTTATGCTTAAAGCAATTAATTTAAAAATTAATTGAAACCATTATTTATCATTATTACAAAGTTCTGTCGTTTCCAACAGCAGTGGGTCCTGAACTGACCCATTTTCATTGCTCACAGACACAAAACAAACCCAAATGCCTCATTCAGAAGCAGGCACCATTGGAAGGCTCTCCTGCTTTCCAGGTTTGGTCCTGTTGCCCTGGAATGTGACTGCTGGCATTGTCCTGCTTTCAGCAGATCACATTCTGTCACAGGCAGAGCTTCACCTCCTCTGCACGTGCCTTTGTCCCTCATCAGGGCTGTGTTTGATGTTTGCTTTCAATCCTTGGTCGTAGGGATTTTATGGAGAGMGGTTTGGGGAAGATGTGCTGGAAGTGATCAAGGACTCAAACCCTGTGGACAAATGTAAACTTGATCCCAACAAGGTAAGGGCACAAATGCAGGTTTAGAAGTGGAACAGGTCCTGAATGGGTAAAATGCAATGGGACAAATTCTTCCCTGAATTTGGCCAAGTGGGCAACAAAATCCATGTACCAGGAATATTGTAACTGAGCGTTTGGGAAGATAATTCCAGCAAAGGGATGCAGAATTAGCATTCCCTTGCCTGCCCTGGTAGTGGTGGGTGGGAAGGGAGGTGAGAGGAYAGAGGTCTGGGCTGGGTGGAAGGAAAGGGGGCACGGTGCCATTCCCTGGCGTTTGTGCAGCTTTTTGTCACCTTTGTGCCACGTCCTTTAAACATACCAGGAGCACACCTGGGAAACAGCACTGTGGCTGTTTCTCAAACTGAAAGGGTTTAGATTGGATATTGGGGAGAAATTTGTGATTTTGAGTGGGGAGGCCCTGGCACAGGGTGCCAGAGAAGCTGTGGCTGCCCCTGSATCCCTGGCAGYGCCCAAGGTTGGATGCCTGGTCTAGTGGAAGGTGGCCCTGGGGTAAGGGTGGACAGGATGGGCCTGAAGTCCATTCTGACCCACACCATTCCACGGTGTGAAGGGCAGCAAAGGGGAAGGACAGCAAGTTTGCCCAGCCCACAATCAGAGCATTCCCAGCATCCCTCCCTCCAAATGAGCAGGATTTAAAAGGCAAGACCCAGCACATTCCCTGCTATCCCTGCAGGCCTACATCCAGATCACCTACGTGGAGCCCTACTTTGACACGTACGAGATGAAGGACAGGATCACCTACTTTGACAAGAATTACAACCTGCGGCGCTTCATGTACTGCACGCCCTTCACGCTGGACGGCCGCGCCCACGGCGACCTCCACGAGCAGTTCAAGCGCAAAACCATCCTCACCACCTCCCACGCCTTCCCCTACATCAAAACCAGGATCAACGTCATCCACAAGGAGGAGGTGAGGCTGCAGCTGGGTGGGGAGTGGTGCCCAGCACTGTGCAGAGCAGGAGGCTCCTCCAGCCCCAATGCTTTAGGAACTTTGGAGTTCTTAGGAACTTCTCCCTGTTCCTGTTCAACCCAAACTTAGCCCAGGCTGATTTAGGGGTGCATCTGCCCCAGCACCTCCAGAGCTGGTATGTGCAGGGGCCCTTGGAGGGCTCTGCAGGCCGGGCTGGATTGGTCTTGGTCACTGCCCATGGTGGGGGTGGAATGGGATGAGCTTTAAGGTCCCTYCCGACCCAACCRTTCCATGATTTTGGGATAATGGAGGATGTGTTRTTTTCCAGGGGTGGGCAGGATCAGATGTGGTCCCTGGGCCACTGTGAGYGATGCTCAGGGCATGGCAGGGCTGGAACCCTGCAGTGACCCAAAGGGACACAAATGCCACTCAGGAAAATCTCAGACAGCTCTAGAGTGCCCAGAAACATTTAAAAATCAAACTTTGTCTTGATGTCACCGAACCAAGATGATGCAGTTCTGTCAGTCCTGTTGGTGTCCTCCCCCCCAGTGTGGTGCCACCCCACTGTGACCTGGCTGTTCCTGAGGGTCTGTGCCTGGCTGCCAAGCTCAGCCATCAAAAAAATCCTGTTCTTGCCTCTTGCTCAGATCATTTTGACCCCCATTGAAGTCGCCATCGAGGACATGCAGAAGAAAACRCAGGAATTGGCTTTTGCCACCCACCAAGACCCTGCAGACCCCAAGATGCTGCAGATGGTGCTGCAGGGATCAGTAGGTACCACAGTGAATCAGGTGAGGATCCTGTCCCAGCTGGACTTTCTGGAGTGCACACCCTTGGAATTGTTTCTCAATTCCCTTGGAATTTTTCCCTGTTTAGTCTGTGGGATGTGTTTAAGGTCACTGGTAGGTCTAGGCCAGCTGTTCTCAGTGATTTTGCCATTTGAATCCTGAAAATGTGGAAAGTGGCTGGGAAGGGACATCTGTCCCTCCCTGACTGCTCCTTCCTGGCACTTGCAGTTATTTCTGCCTGCTCCTCCACCCTCAGAGATCATTRCTTTCCCTGTGTTAGCCAGGGACTGTGCCCTGCTGGGGGTTTGGAACAAAATGGGAATCAGTGGAGAAAAGCAGGAAAAAACTGAAGGAGCCTGAGGAAAACATAGAGCACAGGCTGGAAAAAAATCAGCTGGAGTTGTGAGCTCTGGGTTGAGTTTGCAGTGCTGGCAAACACTCCCTGGCTCCCATCTGCATTGTTTAAACTTTGCCTCAGTTGTGAGTTGAGCAAACTTTGTCAGGAGTCCTTATAAAGGAAAACAAATGGGCAATCTGTACAGTTTCTCACACTGTTTTCCAAAAGCAGAGTTTTAAATAAAACAAAGCAAGACCTAAAAGAGACTCGGTTGTCGCTGAGGTTGGTGATTTACACCAGATTTCCCAGCTGCAGCTCTTCAGGATGCTTTGTGTAAGGAAATGCTGTGTTTTGTGGATGTTTTCTATGTGGCTGAACTTTCTCCAGTGATTGGATATGACAGACAGTTCCCAGAAATTCACTTTTYCCCTTCTTCTCCTAAAGGGACCATTAGAAGTTGCACAAGTTTTCTTGTCTGAAATCCCCAACGACCCAAAGCTCTTCAGACACCACAACAAACTCCGGCTTTGTTTCAAGGACTTCACAAAAAGGTAGGGAAAGGGTCCCTGATGGACTGGCCAGGAGATGAAATTTCCTTCTGAAGTGGATTTTTCCAAGCAGAGTGGAGGGATGCTGGCAAAATTCCCTGGAGAATTGTGCTGGTTTTCCTTGAGTCATGCAAACTGCAGGCTCAGTCCAGCATCTTTTACAAGCACCAAGAAATTTTAAAAGCCACCAAAATAATTGAAATAAAAATGTTCTAAGCAAATAGATCCAGGGGCAGTATAGTTTTCTCCTATGAAATAAATGGSTTTGCTGATACAGTTTTCATACCTTTGATTTAAATTGTATCTTTGCAAGCAGAAGAGGACATATCCCAGTCTGCTGTTTATTAAATAATCTTTCCTGATTCTGTCCATCTTTAAATCCACTGGGACTGGCTCTGTGGAGATGGGCTTTTCATCTCTATTCAGAGAGGATAAACATTAACTGGAGAGTAAATGACAATAAAAAAGGAAGTGAAGGCAGGCATTACTCTGGAAGTGAAATGGAAATTGGAGATGTGACACCTTCTCCTTGTTCCCTGCACTCCAGGTGCTTCGGCTGAGCAAAATAGAGGGGCAGAATGGATTTTTTATATTGTTGGAAGGTAGGAAGGGGCTCTTTCTGTGTGCCCAGGGCTCACAGGGTTTGTTTTGCAGRTGTGAGGATGCCCTGAGGAAGAACAAGAGCCTGATTGGGCCWGACCAGAAGGAATATCAGCGAGAGCTGGAGCGGAATTACCACCGGCTCAAGGAGGCTCTGCAGCCCCTGATCAACAGGAAGATCCCCCAGCTCTACAAGGCAGTGCTGCCYGTCACGTGCCACAGGTGAGTGTTTGGGAGTCCTCTCCATTCAATCCTGGCTCTTTTGGCCCAGCCCATCCCTTCTGTACTCCTGAGAGCACATTCCCTTCCCAGCAGCTGTGGTCGGTGGTGTTTGCAGCGTTCCTTTTGTTCCTCAGCTATGACAGTTGTTTTTTTTTTATTTGTTTCCATCCTGCATCCCATTGTTTTTAGATGCAAACCCACCCTTCAGCATGGCAGGACTTTGACACTGGTTTATTTTGGGGGAAAAAATAGTTGGGATCTTCCATGCTGGAAGACAGGACATAAAAACCCCAGTGGGAATCACAGGATCACAGAAGGGTTTGGGATGGASAGAACTGAAACATCATCCATTCCCACTCCCTGCCGTGGGCAAGGTGCTCCAGCCTGGCCTTGAAAAATTCCAGGGCAGGTTGTGTCTGAGCAGGGGGATTTTTTGGGATTCTGGCTCCCAGAACAGGGACAGGAATGGTTCCCAGCAGGAACCCTCCATGGAATCTTTGATTTGGAGTTCTGTGGCAGCAGGGCACAGCTGGATGTTTCTGGAGCTGAGCTGCTGTGGTTTCTGGTGCCATTCCCTCCCTGCCCGAGTTTGGGATGCTCTCACCATCATTTCCCAGCTGTTCCCTGGCAAATTTTCCTGGCTGGGATGGTGGGAACAGCCGTGTTTCCCTCCCCACCCAGCCAGGAACATTACAAGTGCTTTTGKTGGGTTGATTATTATCCAATCTTCCTGTATGACACCCCTAATACAGGTATGACATAAAATATCCTGAAAATCACACAATATCCTCAGTTAGAAGGGGCCCACAAGGATCATCGAGTCCAACTCARAGTATTCCTGGCAAATTCCACTTTAGGGTTGTATTTGAAAGATTTAAATAAGATTTCAGTTGTGCAGATGGTTTGTGCTGCTTCTCTGTGTACACAGGAATTAAWCTTTTGTCAGTTTTGTGGGCAGTTGGATGATGCCAGATAAAAACCCAAACCAAATTCATTGGAAAAGCAACGAGTTAATGCCAGTGGACTTAATTTTTGTAGTAACCAGCTCTAGGAAATACTGGAAATCAATTCAGAATCGTTCATCTGGTGAGGCTTCTTATTTCACCATGGAAAATCTGAGCTCATCATTGTATTTTCTCTCCCTCAGAGACTCCTTCAGCAGGATGAGCCTTCGCAAAATGGAAATCTAAACGAGTTAAAAACCAAAATAAAAAAAAAAAAAAGCACTTAAAAAGTTAAGGTTTTGAAAAGAAAAAGAGCCTTGTTATCAGCGCTGGGAATCAAAGAAGTTTTATTTTGAAATAAAACTTGGACTTCATCCTGGACATCCCACACACCTCTTCCTCCATCAAAGTGTTCAGTGGCCAAAAAAAATCATTCTGAATTGTCAAATGTAGACTTCTCAATGTTTGGAAAAAAAAAATCATGGCAGTGGTATCCAGAGTATTGGTGATGAGCTGTAAACTTAACTGTTTTTTAAGGCATTTTTATGACTCAAAGGTACACTAAACGCATTTACCTTTATTTATAGCATTACCTAATGTTAAATTTATTTACTTTTAGTTCCTATATTTAATTTATATTAGGACCATACGCAAAATGCATTTTGGAAGTTTTTAATGTAGTGATGCTGATGATGATGATGGTTATTTTGATGGTACTATTAAATATGTGAATGTTTACACTTTAATTCCCTGTGCGTTGGACTTCCGAGCTCAGCATCCTTGGGGAAAAGGTTCAGAGCAAGGTAAGTCATGGTAACACTTTTTAATCAAGTGGTGATTGTTTGTTATCCCAATTTTGCTGCAAAGAAAAATAATTCCAGCTGCAACCAGGCTGAAGGAAGGCACAGCTTGGTCCCTTCTGAAGTCCATGGGGTGAAATTTCAGCTTCACTTTGTGAATCCATGGCCATTTCCACCTGCTGGGCACTCCCAGCATCTCCTCATCCCTTGGAATCAGCAGAGTCCATGAAACCAAGCTGGTTTTATGTCCCTTTTTTAATTTAAAGCCTGTTTTCACGGGGAAAAGTACCTAAAAGGTACCACAGTTTAAAAGGATACATAGAAAGCTTTCTGTGCATTGCTGTTTATGGGAAGCAAAATGTGTTTTGCAGGAGATACTTTGGGGTCTGACACAGCACTTGGAGGAAGGATCAGATTTGGAGCTGAGTCCACTCCTAAATCCAGTCCTTAATGTTTTTCTCTCTGTGGTGAACAAAGTCCCTTGTAAGAGGTGGGATGTGATTGAATACAAACTCATTCTCTCTCCATAAATACCTAAATATGCATGAAAGTGCAGACACACACACAAAACCTGAATTTGATAAACGTATTGTTTATACAGGTATAAAAACAGAAGGAAAAATTGCTATATACATGAAATGCCCACCCTTCTGCAGCATTGCTGAGGGTTTAGGGTGGGGAGGGTTGTTTTTTTTTTTAATTCCTGATACTTATTTTAGGTTACTGGAGACTTCTCCCATGCTCTGTTATCCCAGAGCTCCACAGTGGTGATGTTTTTTGTGCCAGACTCTGCCTGTTTCCCTGGAACAGAATAATCCTGAATCAGTTCTGTGTCATGGGAACACCTGCATRGAGTTTGCTGCAATAAACTCCAACTTTTTTTTTTTTGTAGATATTCAAAGGCCTCTTGCAAAACCCAGGGGTGTTGACAAGGCCTTGGAAGTGCTACAAGAATCAGAGAATCTCATAATGGAAAATTTTAAGGAAGGAGRGAATGGCTTTGGAAGAGAGTTACAGGAAGAGGCATTAAAAATATTTACACAGTGAAAAAGGGCAAGCAAATCCCAGTAGCCATGAAAGGATGAAACTTTAATTTACAGCAGTTCTGCTCCAAGACAGGAGTCAAAAGCAAAGAGTTGAGGGGGTGGCAAGTGGTGCTTGAGTAAATATCCCAAAGACCCACCCCAATCCCTCTCCCTGTGCCAGAGGAGGGCTTTTCATTCAGCATCTTCCAGCTGAGTCTGTTTTCAGTTCAGCTGCCCAAAGAATCTCCTCCCAAGCTGCACTGGGATGATGGAAGGCAGCTGGGTCAYCCTTCCATCCTATTTTGGTGAATATAACRGTGTTTTGYTTCCTTGGAACATTCCTGATCTTGCAGTTGAATGAAAAAGATAAAGTCTTGCRCCAGGTGTGGAAAAATAAACTTTCATTTGCAGGCTGAAATTCAGCAAATCCTAAAAAAAATTGCATTCTGTAATGGGATTGGGCTGCCCCTGCAAGGTAAGATTACTGATATTTTTGTAATGTAGCTATTTCTTGGTTTAGACTCTGCAATTATTTATTATTATGGTGCAATGCTTTGGAAAAGGGAAAGTGTATTTTGTCATTCCAGATTTTTTATGCTTCAAAATTAAGGCCTGTACAACAAAGGTCAAACCTAACATGAAAAATACACTAAAAGATATTTTTCCTGATTTACCTCAGTGTTTATACAACATTAYAATAAAAGATAGTAAAAACTAAGTATTGCAGAATTAACTAGGCAAAGGTTTTCAGGGCTTTTCCTGTAAATAAATTAATTTGTAGTGGAAAAAAGTTAAATGTACCCAGGGCATACTCACAGCTTGCAGCCCTTCTTGTCACTGCATCCATCCTGTGACAGATATGAACAATTCCAGTTTTGTATCATATTGGTTACACTTTTAATTACCAGTTTACAGGAGTCACCTTCAAYTGTCTGACAGACAATTTGGGATTTTCATCTCTTAGTATTTAGCACAAATGTTTTTGGTTTTGCAATGTTTCCCCTGAACCTCATGACTGTAGTCAAAGTGCCTTCAAACTGGGGGATGCTGTAAGAATCAGCTAAAARCCCCAGAATATTATTTTGAAAGCACTTAAAATCCTCTGTTTCAAGATCATTTCCCAACCTTTTTGTAACTGTTCCCCACCCCCTTCTCCTTTCTGCTTTCCCCTCTCCAAACACAACAGGCTGATGTGCTTGTCTCAGATGCGTATGGGAACTTTTTTATTTCATATATACATTCTTAACAAAGCATCAAAGCCAAACACTCTCCTTTTTCTCCACATTTCTGTGAGCTCCAGGTACAAATGAACTGGCAAAAGGTCACCCTTAAACTCCCAACCTCCCCCAAACAGATATGCAGATTAGAGGGCTTCACTCTTCAAAAGTACAAAATTATTTTAATTAYACTACACTCTGCCCCTGTTTTGGAGTATTAATCACACTTATTTACACTTTGCCCATTAACACCTATGCACCAAGAWGCAAATTTGACCAGTCAAAAACTTCCATGAATTTTAGCTCCCTCCAATGCAGTGGACAAGGTTCCAAGACCCTTTTCCTTGTGCTGCAAGGAACAGGAAAGAACTGGAGCAGGAGAATAAACCACATCCATTACCCAAAGACTAAATATGAAGTGTTACTTCCCAAGTTACAAAAATACACAACTTCTGATGGAATTTGCTAGTTAATATACATTTACTCCAGGGTAAAAAAAAAAAAAACTTTTAAAAAAAAAAAAAAAAAAAGAAAAAACAAACAAAAAATAAAAGCTAATAATACAATAGGCATGTCTGAAACCTAGAGCTGCAATAAAACCACTACTGGGTGCTGTAGGCATCGTTTAGGATCTATACAAACTGGTATTTCTAAAAGGTCATAGCACTATTCTCCAGCAGAAAAGTTATGGTGTGAGTCAAGTCCTATGTCAGGTTTTTTTAATTCAAGTTGAGCCACTTTACACGGAAGGAAAAAATGCCAGAAACATGAAGAATCAGTAGCTTCAAAAAACAAACAGCCRTTTCTTCCAGGTAGTTTGGATGCAAATCAGACCAAGAGGTGTATGCAAATCCCGAATATTTACAGTCCAAGTACAGTATCACTCTACAATTTTCTTATAAAACAGTAGGTAAGGAGTCGATGTCGATGACGATGTCGGWGAAAGAGAATTCAGAAAGTCCTTTTCCTCTGTGACCTTCACTTCGGAATCATCGAAGAGCAGCCACTTGCCCTCGTACTCCTTGAGGCTCTGGAGCACGTAGAGAGCTTTGTTTTCCAGTCCGTTGGCCGCCAGCCCCGGGGTCTCACCCTGCTCCACCCGCGGCTCCGCGCTGCCGCCGGGCTCCGCGCTCCGCGGCTCGGGAGCCACGCTCAGCAGCTTCTCGGGGTTGGGCTGTTTGCTGGCRTACAGGTCACAGTCAGACTTGCTCTTCTGCCCCCCGAGCAGTCCCACGGCCTCCATGTTCTTCTTGCTGAGGACCTTCCCCGGCGGCGCGGAGCCGCTGAGCCGGAACGAGACCTCTCCATCATCGTAGTCCTCGGCCACGGCCCGCGCCTCCTCCTCGGTCAGCGGCTCCGGCTTTAGCGCGGCGTAGCCGGGCTCGGGGAGGAAGATGCCCCTGTCCARCTCCAGGCTGTGCAGGTCTGTGATCTTCACCGAGGCCGTGTAGTGGCCACTGCTGATGGTGATGCCGCTGTGCATGACCACGGCGAAGAGGCCGTAGGTGTCGTTGGTGGGCCGGGTGCTCCACTCCTCCAGGGACAGCCGCAGCGGGGTCAGCAGCGGGGTGTTGATCTTGGACAGGCCCCCRTAGCAGTCAAACCTGCCAAGGACACACAGTTACACCCTGTGCCACAGCAGCTCCCCAAAAACACCACCCGAGGTGCTCCAGAGGTGGAGCCACATCCTCAAAAAGTGATGGGAACTGTCCCCCTGGAGCAGCAGCAGCAATCAAGGCAGCCCTGGGCAGGAAAAACAGTTTTATGACTGTAGAATTAATCTTACAGCCCAGAAACTGTCAATTTGAACTATTTAAGAGATTCCCTTTTTCTAAAGTATGAGCTAAAGGTAATTTTTAAAGAGTGATGATAAAAGTTCAGCTGATTATCATTCATGCTTCTATCTCTGCACAAACACCCCCTTCTCTCTGTCACCATTGGTTTAAAAACAAACCAAAAACCTCTTCAACAGCTGAGACTGAACTAAGCAGGGTTGGGGGGACTTTTTCCCCCTCCTGAAAGAGTACTTTACTCAATAAAGGGTAACTTATTTTACTTTCAAGTAGCTTTAATATCACTCAGAGAAKGTGACTAATTTTCCTCAGCTCAGTGCACTGTAGCAGTGGGTGTTCACCAGGGATTCTTCACTAAATGTGCTATGGTATTCCATTTTTCCAAACAATTCTCTAACTGATTTACTTCGGAAAAGCCTCTAGGATTCCATAAATATCCGGTGTTTTGTTCACAGCACACAAATTTACCAGGAGAAAAGTTTACAAGGATCATTTACAAGGATCTTTCTAGAGTTTGAAAAGAAAGTCAGTGTTGGGATTTCATGATGGTGCATCAGCCTCCTTGAGTGATTCCAATCTTGATGACTTACACATTGCATCAGCCCAAATCCATTAACCCCTTTGTTTAACAATAGGCTGTGATGGCCTAATAAATTCCAGGGATGACTCAGTCTTACTCAACTGTGAGGGTGGTGGAGGGAAAAATACTGGGGAATACGACAAGCCCTGTAAAACTGAGCTTGCAAAGAGAGCTTGCTGCTCTCATTCTAGGAAAGAATAATCCAAGGAAATGCAGCTATGGCACAGCTGCACTAACAGATTATTGTTTTCCTGGATTTAATTTTGATTCTGCTTCACTCCTGTTCAGAGCCATAAACCC
This sequence comes from Malurus melanocephalus, assembly GCF_030028575.1. NCBI lineage: Eukaryota > Metazoa > Chordata > Aves > Passeriformes > Maluridae > Malurus > Malurus melanocephalus. The sequence continues at coordinate 684,831 of NW_026623357.1, forward strand.
TGAGACACAGAAATAAATACAGTGACACACACAGATCCTCAGTGGCTTCAATTAAGTGAAATCTCTCTTCAGACCTCTCTTATTTCCGACCTCTCTTGCCTTACTCATTTGACTCCACCAAAAGGGACACAGAAGAGCACAGAATCAGAAATAACAAAACTTAAATCTTCTGAAAATCCCTATTGTTAGCAGCCAGAAATGGAGATATTCAGAGGAGAGTCTTTTAGTGGCTGATACTCTGGMTTAGAAATCCAGTTCCACTCAAACAAACTGGGACAATCAAATTCACAGGAAACAGGAAAATGMAGGCTCTACCTTTCTTCTCAATGACATCCAGCATCACAAAGATTTGGAGAGGAGGAAAGAAGAGAGGAAATCTTTTCCTAATAGCTTTTTGTTCTTCTTAATGATAAGAATCTGAAGASAGAAAAGCTGCAGGCCAAGTACTCTGCCTCCTCTGACTGCTGAACTTCAAACACAGCAAACCTGACCTCTGCAGTCACATCTTTTGAGACCATGAATTAGTGACATTTTACCCACTGTACTGAATTTCACACGACAAAAAGCTGATTTTCTCACAAATTGCTAAATTTCTACCGTGGAAATACTTAATTACATGTTACCAGTTACAAATTCCTTCTAAACAGCTTAACAGCCTGCTCACACATGGCTGGGCATTTTTCCCCACACACAMTTGCCAAAAAGAATTACTCCTCCCCAGCAAGGAGTTTGTCACACTAGCTGCTTTATTTTCAAACAAAACACTTTGCAAAGCWGCATCCGGAAAAGATGAATAAAATCCCTATTAAGTGCAAATATTTACATTACCCTTCATTTCTCATTTATTCACAATTTGGTCACCAGAGAACTCTGTAGAGCAGACCAGATTTCCAAACTTTTGTGGGAGCTAAAAGTTGTCTGAAGATTATTGTCTTAAAAAAATTTATAGCCAATAAAAGAGTTTGTTACTACTCTCAGCACTGACAGGGTTTTGTGCAAGATGAATATTTAAGTAAATATTGCAGARATCAATGAAAAGACTTGTTTTTATATTTTATAACCCAGGACTTACATGGAAAAACATTGCAGAGAAAGAGGGAATTTCCTTTTTACTTTGTCAGAAACCTGGAYATTCCTGTGCACTACTGTAGGGATGGATCTTTGTTTCCTTCCATCCCAAAGAAAACCCCTAAATTCTTATGTATGAAAAAAATAAAGAACACTCTAACAACTTCTGTCAAAACCAAAGGATTGCTACAATTATAAAATCAAACTGACTGCTCAATGATGCTSCTATTGTATTTTTATAGTAACTGATCAATTTTTTACTCTATTAGCTCTTTAAAATGTTTTTCTCCTGATTTTTCCCCCGACAAATTTTAGTATTCACATTCAGGTAGAAACCATAGTATTTTTTAAGGAATTGGTTAATTTTGGGGTAATGAGTGTTGGCTCTTTAAAGTGTTTATCTCGTGATTTTTTTTCCCCACTCACATTCATTTTTTTAGTACTCTAATTCAGAGACAAGCTCAGACCATGAAATGCAGATTTGTTCTCATTATTTGTCCTGGCAAAGCACTTAAAGCGTCCTGTTAACTCACAGGGACAGGTGATATTTAAAGCAAATAAAGTTTTAAGAACCATCAGGATATCAGGCTGGTGTAAGAGATCAGCTAAAACATTTTTGTTAAAAAATCTCCTGAAAGTCACATTTTCTGAAGGTAATTTCTGCCACTACCTGTAACAACACAAAGCCTTTTTGGAATTAGGGGCTGCATCCCAGTGATTTAAATTAATTCCAATCTGGGAAACCTTTTGGAAAAAATCACAAAAAAAGCATTTCCAGCTCTTGAGGTAAGATTTCCCTTGCTGCAGGACCGTTTTGTAAGGCAGGTAATGCATACTCACTCCAAGCCACTGGCAGCAAAGCACTTCAAGTGAATTGTGATCACTTCGGGCATTTTATCGAACAAAAGGCTGCGCTCGGCTTCCGTGTAGTGGTGGCAGTTCTCACAGAAATATTTGTCCTCTCCCACAATCCTCTCCACTGAGGCAAACTGGGAAATTGCCCATTTCAGAGTCTTCATTTCTGTTTTTGGCTCTGGAGAAACTAAAAAAAGAGAATTGCTGCATTCACAGATCTGCCAATATTTACATTTCCGATACATCCCGCCAGAAGAGCAACACGACAAAATATGTCAAGTTCAGACCACTGCAAAGAACACTCAGTATGTGTGAAATGTGTGATGTATTTCCATCTTTGGAGCATTTCAGGAAGGGATGAAAGCGTCACTTAATGGGTATTATTACTCAAAATGGGGATTTTTCCAAAGCTTCTTTTGGATCACACCATTTTGTTGCCATGTCTGGAAACTGAGAGCTTCTATGAGTCCAGAATTTCACTTATTAAGGCAAAGCCCCAAAATAACCAGAAAGTTCCCTTGCACTTCTTGCATTTTGCCTCCCCTGCCACCCTCACATTGCTGACAGGATCACCCGCTGTCGGCAGCRCTTCACATATGAACATCACCCCACACATTTTCCTCTGAATCCTTCAGCAAAATGGGGAGTAAAAACAGGAAAAGCTGCTCCAAATTAAGTCTGTGGAAACTAAAATTATTCCCTTAAAATTCCGAATTTCAAAATGTATTTTTGCCACGCTTACTTTTGAAAACAGCTAAAAAAAACTGCATATGAATCAATGAAAATTGTGAAAGAGACCACAGGATTAACATGTACAAACATAATACAAATGCTATTAAGGTAACAGCAATTTAAAATACTGACACTTTATTTTTTAGAATACTTAAGAAAAAAAAAAAAAAAAGCTGGATTCTTGTTTTTTTAAGGAAAAAATAGAAATATTTCTTATAAAATGAAGAAAAACCAGAATTTCTTATCGAGGAAGAAAGGGAAGACAAAAATCAAAGAAAATACCTGCTCATAAACAGGAAARCAGGTGCCTAAGTGAAGGATTGTAGGCAGTCCATGCTATGTGTTAAGATCTGGAACAATTTGAATATTATCTAAATCTGTCAACATTATCAGCACTGTGTTTCCAAAGTCTAAAGTTAATCAGGACAGGAGATAACAGCCTCTAATTTTAGCCAGCACAAACAGAAGCCGTGTTCCTTCACAACTACAGCATTATCCTTCCCCGGCTGGCTGAGGCAGGAACACACCTCACAACCCTTGTGCAGGTAATTACTTACTTTCAGAACTCTCCTCAGCTTTAGAAAGTTCATCTTCTTGCACTGGGACACTGATGTCCTGAAAATCTTCCCTCCTTTCYGTGAAGCATTCGCACTCCAAGCACCTTGTCCTCAGCACTAACTGGCCCTGGAAGAGTTTCTCCACCAGCTCGAAGATTGCCAGCTCAGTACCTGGGGAAAGTACAGGGCACATCCCTGAGTGAAATGCTCTTTATTCCCACTTTAGAACCTGGTTATCCTTGGAAAATCACTGTTACAGCCATGGCCTTTTAGGGACCTCAGATAAGAATTAAAAACCAAAACAAACCAYGTRCAGTTCTCACAGTATTTTCTACTTKTAAGTAAATAAGACCCCTYTGTCTCTTGGCCCTCAAAGTTTAATTTCTGTTCTAAGATTGGGCTCTTGTTTTATACTTTAAGTGTGTCAGTGTCACAATCTGGGTTGCAATCAATGGACTGACTCCTGAGCATGGACCATTGGCATCCTCAAAGAGCATCACACCATGTGTTTGCCTCCTTTCTATTCTTAGTCCTCTCCTCTTTCTAAATTTATTGGCCAGTTTTGGTCAAATCTGCAGAAGAAATACACAACTCAAAAAATTCTTCATTCCTTCCAATTTTTTATAATTTTTTTTTTTTTTATAAAAATTGGTGGGTGGAAAGTTCCAAATTCGTAAGTACTGGAATCAAACTGAAGCCCTTTACCTCAACGGGGTCATTGACATAAACAAAATCCAGGCCTGCCAGCCAATTAGCATTTCTAATAGGTCTAGATTTAATTAGATCTATTAGATCTAAATAGATTAGATATTTAATATATCCTGAGTCCTTCCTAGTTCTTCGGAAGGTCAGGAATATGGAAAGCCTACGGAACTGGGAAGGAAAAAGCCAATGGGGTTTGATTCTGTTTGCTCCTGACAGAAATATTCCTTTCCATCTTGGATCCACTTGCTCTTTCTATGGATGACAAAAAGCAATGGTAATACAAACCTGGTAATATTCTGCCTTTTTTATACATATTGTACAATGATTACAGAATGTCAGAGAAACACCTCGAGATCTAAGCTAAACAGGTCAAGTTCTAAAAGAAAAAAATTACAAACATGTATAAAAATAAATTCTCTTTCCTAAAAATCATCTTCAATTCCTGAAAAATCTAATTTTGTGTTTAGAGCTCTGCAGGCTGTGCCGTCTGAAGGCTGACTTCCCACGCATTGTACTTTCTTAATCCTACTAATTTTAAGCCCATCCACTTGTGCACCAACCTTCCTTTTTTGGTTCTTTTTCAGTTCCATTTCCATGATGGCTTTCCACRGGAGATGCTGGTTCATGATATTCTTCTTTACTGTCACCATTTTCGCACTTGACAGCCGATTCTTCGAGCTCACAGTCATATTCTTTCCCTGGGTCTTTGGATCCCAAGTTTGTAGTTAACTTCCCTAGACTATAAAATTTGGACAGAATACTGGGCTGTTTGCAGGAAGATTTTAACCAGTTTAACCTAAGCCGCGATTTTTTCTGTGTGGGCTTCACGCTCTCGCCCTCCCCGGAACACTTGGCAATGGCATCMGTTTGGTTCTCCAACTTTTCTCCCGTGGCTTTCCTCTTAGAYCTGGTTTGTCTTTGATTTTCTTCCGCCACAATTTGCTCTTTTGTTACTTTGGATTTTTTCTTGGCGTTGCCACCCTCAGCATCACTTTTCCTTTTCCCATTTCCCTTGAGCAGCTTCTCCTCGGCCGCGTCTCCRCCGTGGCTGCCCAAGGTGGGATCCTCCTCCTCAGCAGGGCTGGCAGAGCCGTTGCTCTCAGAATTTTGGTTGGGTTTTGCCTCCAGTTTAGCTGCAGGTTCTTCCACGGGCAGTTTGTTCAGCTCTTCTTTCTTCAAGAGCTGGCAGGTTTCCTGGATGTTCCCCAGGATACACTGCAGCACTTCCTGGGCATCRTGCTGCAGGTACCCCTCGTACATGGGGTTCAGCTCTCTGTGCAAAGGGAAAGAGCAGAGAATGAGGGTTTGTTATCCTTTGCTAATRGGGGAACATCATTTGAGACTGGAATGAGGGATTTAGAAGTCATGGATCATTCTCTGCAAGCTGAGAGAGGAGTCCTCTCTGTCACAGAGCTGTGACAACTTAAGGTTCAGCTTTATGCTCCAAGAGGATCTTTCCCCACCCCTGGAAGTGTCCAAGGCCAGGTTGGACAGGGCTTGGAGCAGCCTGGGACAGAGGAAGGTCCTGCCCATGGCAGGAGGTGGAATGGGATGAACTTTAAGGTCCCTTCCAGCCCAAACCATTTTAAAATTCAGAAACCCTTCAGTACCTAAGGCCAAGCATTGTTTGAAGCCCCCTTCTGCACTATAGTCTTACAAAATTCAAATTTATTTTCAACTTTCCAACATCGTGGTTGTAAAAATAAGCACAAAAATCTTACTTCCTATAAGATCACCCCAATTTAAGGCCATCTATGTTCCACCAGCCTCTRAAGCTGTGCAATTTAACGGCCTGGAAATGTCAGGACAAAATTCTGTCAGCATTTAAGGGGATTTGTACCTGAGGGTGTTCAGCAGCCTCCGAGGCTGAGTGGCCAATTCATCCGTGTATTTTTCTGGGTTTAGGAGAAAACTGGCTTGAAGCTGCTCCACTGACAGGATCAAGGAGTGCAAACTGCAGATGAGTTCGTAACTTGCCAGGGGATCTTCTTTACAACTTCCCTGCAATAACAATAGAAAAATAATAAAAACACTTGCAGCAGTTGCATCTGTCACAAATTAACCTTTTTTTTCCTTCCTCCCTTGGTTTTCTATACTTGACTGAATTTTTTGTCTCCTGTGGGAAGCAGGTGGGTTTCAGACAATATTTTGTTTTTTTCAAGTAAAAAAAAGCCCAATTAGCCATTATTTTAAAATATCAAACCATCCTTGCCCAAACTCAAATTTCCATCCACTCCAGGTACTGTATCATAATTATCTTAATGCCAGAAGCATGGTCAGGTATCTTTCTCAAAATTCTTGTGTTATAGTTTAAAACTTGTGCTAAAGTTCAAAGCAACAAAACTACATTTTTACCTGAAGTAACACTGTAGAAAACAATGCTAAATAACTTTTTAAGAACAAAAATCAGTTAAATTTTCACTGGATTCAGGGCAGCCTCACTTGCAAAGCTACAAGTAAAGAACATGTGGAGATTTGTTACCTTTTCTGCCTTTTGTTCTCCTTCATCCTTCAAAGATTCTCTCTTCTTTGAAATGATGTTATATAAATGTTTTACTCCAGTTTTAAAACCAGGACAAAAATATAATACCTGAAAGCAACAGTTGAAAACACGAGAATAACTCGAGTAAGAAGTTATGCCACACATAAATGCACATTTATAATCCCCACAGCTCTGCACCTCCCCAGGCTGTGCACAGCACACAAAGATCCAGGATTTTTCACAGCAGGGAGGAGCCCCGAGTGTGGAAACTGAAGAATTACCCAATCAGGACAACCACAGTGCWCACATTTCCTGCAGCAGCATCTTTTCTCCTCGCTGTAATTAGATGCCCTTTATACTGCACCCAGAATAAATGGATTTCACCCACTTGTGCTTAACCAAAATCTCTCTTTTTTGGAGCATGGCCTCACCTGCAGGACACTGTTCAGGTAGCAGGTGTTGCCCAGGTTGTTCAAGCCCACAAAAGGCAACATGTTGTCTTTTTTCTCGCAGACCAGGGAGGGAGGCTGTGCTGCAGGAACCACCTGGTCACTGTGGAACAGAGAAACGGGGTAAGAGACAGCTTTGGAAAAACACTCCTTGAGAACTCAGCACTGAGAAATGCAGATCAAAATCGTCTCCAAGTGTGTCTGAGGGTCTGGATTTGCTCTGGGCACTCAAACACAGACTCTTCACCTCCAACTCCTGAGCAACCCACCCAAAACCACACAGGTTTCAAACAGGAGGCAAATCTGCTCTAAGTTCAACACRTAAAATAATCAGGGGATTGATTTAAGGGACTAAAAATTTAACATTTGAATACTTTTGTACGTTCTTTGTTCATTCCTAAGGCAGGAAAATGTGCCTAGAATGTATTTTCTATCACTACCCCTTGCTCCAGAGTCACATCATTTCTGGATGCAAAGAAAAAGYGTAAMACCAGAAAAAAAAGTTTAAAAAAGAACCAAACCAGTGAACCTGACACACTATATACCGATTATCATTAATATTAATCACCAATAGAAGCGATAAATAGACCATACTGACACAACAGAACCAAATCTGAAAGTCTTCAACTATTTTTAACTGACCACAATTTTCTTTTTCCCACTTGAATCCCCTCATCAGCAGTGAAATGAGTCGATAGATTTGCTCAGGGCCTGAAAAGCCCCAGTGAATGACAGCCAAYCCCACAATCAATTCCTTCCCTTGCAGCACAAACAACTTTTGAGATTCAACACATTTTCATTAAAGCTCACTCACTCTGCAGAAAATAACTTTTTATATAAATAATATTAGAAATAGTTCAGTGACACARTAACTACTTATATCAACTTGAAACAAAGGAACTTTTTCAAGTGATCCCAAAGTTTGTGCCAACTAAAGACCCCCAGCGCGGCAAAATTATTTTCTCAAAGTATTTTCTCAAAAAAGTTACTAGAAATTGGTTATARCGATTAATTAGTTTTGAAATAGTAATTTCATCAAGTGAGCCGGTTTCTGCCAACTAAACAGCCCCCGTGAGGCAAAGTTGCTTTCTGAAAATAGTTACAGAAATTGGTTATAGTAATTAGTTTGTTCGGTTTGATTAAGTTGCCTCGACGGTTAATCCAACGTAAGTGCACGTTAATTTAATTTAAGTGCACGTTAATTTAATTTAGCGCGTGTTGCAGCACCTTATTTATGCAAGAACACGAAACCGAAACGAGCGGAGGATGGAGCACCACGAGACCGCCACAACATCGCCACAAAAAAAAAACTTCTCCCGCGCGGCACTCACATCTCGGCGCCTCTGAACTCCGCGCCCTTCTGCTCATTTTCCTGCGCCTCGGTGAAATCCAGCGCTCGCTTCGCCTCCTTCTTCTGAAAGAGCTTCAGCGACAGCCGGTTCTTCTTGGAGGGGCTGGCCCTGGCGCTGTCGCCGGGCAGGACGCCGGGCATGGTTCCTGCGGGGCGCGGCCGGGGCGCTCACACCTGGCGCGCACACACACACACACGCGCACACCAGGCGCCATTTACTCCCCGAGGGGGCCGAGCGCGGACCCGCCGCCCCCCGCCCCGGGCTCGGGCCGCCCCCCCGCGCCCCCCGCATGTTCCCCGCGGCCGGCGGGGCCCGAGGCCGCGGTGCGGCCGCTCCCCCTCACTCACCGCTACATCCCGGCCCCGCTCCCGCTCGCCGTTGCCATGGAGACCGCGGGGACACCGTCAGCGAACTTGGCGCGTTTTTTTCCGCGCGCCGGCGAGGACCCCCCCGCCCCGCGCGCGCCCCGCCTCGCGCCGCAACCCCCCGCCCCGCCGGCGGCCGCCCGGAGCGAACGCCGGAAAAGCGAACGCGCCGCCGGGGGAGTCCGRCGGCGAAAAGCCATGCCGAGAGGCGGCGGGGAGTCTGCCGGGGGTTAGAAATGAGATCGCTGGCGGCTGGGCGCCGGCGCAACGGCGCCATCGGCCCCGCCAGGCCTCCGCCGCATCAGGCAGAGCGGCGGACAGCCCTCCATGGGTCCTGCCTCAGCGCGCGCGGGCGCTGGTAACGGCCCGGCCAAAGGGCTCGGGTTCGGGCTGTACCATTGAGCGGGGAGGGCCTTCTATMCCCCCCGCCGGCGAGAGGTGGATCGGTCCCGCTGTGGCCACGCCCCCAGAGCGGCYCGGCCAATCAGAGGCGGCGGCTCCGCCCGCGCTCCCCCCGCCCTCAGGGCCCGGCCCGCAGTGCCCGAGAGCGGCCCCGCCGGAGCCTTCCCGCGCTTTTTCCATCAAAAAAATAAAAAAAACAGGCATTCCACCGGCAATTCCCATCGGATCCCGGCTAAAAGGCCTTACCGCACGGCTGTGGAGAGAGCAGGAAATCATAGTTATCACTGAGGCTGTTAAGGCTGCAAAACTGCTGGTTTTGGGATCACCAAAAAGATGCATTGTTGGAAAATATTACAGATTACTGCATTCTGCTCTTTAAACTGGCCCCTCCAGGACCAGTCTACAAAAAAAGGTTGTACAGTGTTTATACATAAAGGTTTGTTAACAAGGAAGTTTCTAATTTATTCACATACGGTATTTTATAGGATTCATTTCATAACTGACTTAGAGCCATACCCAGGTCTGGGCTTTGGGGAAAATTACCCCAAATTTGAGCATTCAAAGCTGAAGTTTCCCAGGATAAGCTGCTGCTGCTTCCCCCGAGTGCTTTGCTGCCTGTTAGACACTAAAGCAAACTGAACCCCATGAAATCATATACTTTTTTTGCAGTCTTGCAATATTTTAAATTTTTTTTTACATTGCATGAATCCATTATTGTAACATGTGCATATAAAAATATATAATTATATACAGTTCTAATTTATATAAAAACAAGTTTATCTGAATTTAYAATTTATATAAATACATGCAAATATGTATATTATATAGTATACCATGTTATCCCTAAGTATTCCTTATTAACTGTGGAATGAATTGTGCATAATCCAACARCCATGGACACATTCCTGCCCATATTTTGATTTCTCTTGCAGGTAAAATATCCATGTGTGCCTGCACCCCCAAGGTTCAGATTCTCAAGGCGAATATATTGACCTAAAGATTAATYTCCTCCTTCTGTGGGATCCCCAGAGCTCTGAAATTATCGGGATACTGCATTCCCACCGAACGTGGATGGATTTCCCTACAGGAGCTCTGCCATGTGAACTTTAACTCTGCTCAACAAACATTGCCTGAGGTCCCTGCAGTTGATAGACACTSGGCACTACAGAGGCTCTTTTGTGTGAGACAAGAGTCTTATCCAGGTGGGTGGTGCCCAGAGGTCGTGGAAGTGCTTGGCTGATTAATAAAGTGTTTAATTAACTCCATGTTACGCTGCTGGTTGGAGTCGCTTCAGTGGCAGCTGGAAGGTGCTGGGCACTCAAACTCTTTGGGAAAATCTCTGAGTATTTGGGCCTTGAGACTGAATTCCAGGCTGGAATAAACTCTGAGAGCAGGGCTCCAGGCTGGAATAAACTCCAAGGACAGGGCTCCAGTGGTTCCAGGCTGGAATAAACTCTGAGAGCAGGGCTCTTGGTGTTCCAGCCTGGAATAAACTCTGAGAGCAGGGCTTGAGTGGCTCCAGGCTGGAATTATTTCCAAGGACAGGGCTCCAGGTGCTCCAGGTTGGAATAAACTGCAAGGGCAGGGCTCCAGGCTGGAATAAACTCTGAGAGCAGGGCTCCAAGTGCTCCAGGCTGGAATAAACTC
>NW_026623357.1:695584-721620 GCF_030028575.1 Malurus melanocephalus
CTGGAATAACCTCCAAGAGTGCTCCAGGTTGGCTCAGTGTGATACACAAATGCCATGACCAGTGTGTCCCAGCCAAGCTCTGCCCTGCCCAGTGTGTGCTTTGCAATCTGCTTTGGCAAACATGAGCAAAGGCTATTTATATCCAAGGGTTTTCCAGCCTGAGAGCCTAAATCYACGTTAGGGAATTCCTTATTCCACCTGTTAGCTGAGTTCCAGGTGGGCTTGTGCCTGGGAACACCACTGGTGACATCAAAAGGTCAAGATTTGGGTGTAAAGTCAGGTTTGTGGACATTTCCAGGCTCGTGGTTTGACTTTGAGGGGCAGTAACTGAGTGAAGGAGGGAAGGGAAATGTTTGCAGAGCAATTTTGAGGGACTGGAAGCACACACAGCATTTCCCATGGTGGTTATGGCGCTTTGGGCTGTGTGTTCCATATTTTTTTTTTTTGGCTAATGAAGCAGCCACCTCTGTTTCCATGGATATAATCATTAATTTAATCAGCAAATGCATCTGCCACACAGATGGGTACATGGGTAAACCCAAGACAGGGCAGCACCTCTCAAAATCCTCACAAAGCTCTCAAAATCCTCACAAAGCACACGTTTGGAATAACTTCACCTGCCCTTTTCCCACAGTGTGGGGACAATTTCCAAATGCTCCCCTTAAAGAGGCCTGTGCTGAGCTGTTCTGCAGCCCAGCAAGCTCMATGTCACATCTGCTTCCTGGATTTTTAAAATTAAAATTAAAACTTCCTGATTTACTTTTCCTGCTGGYAATTTAACCTGATTACATATAGCCCTTACCCTGCTCTAAACAATTTCTCTCCCTTAACATACTCACAAATTGCTCCCTAATTCCCCATCATCATTATTTTGACCAAACCATACATATGGCATTTTTAATTTCCACTCTAAATCAGTTTTCCCTGGCTTTGAAAGACAAAGCCAATATAATTATGAGCCTTTCTGAGTGGTATTTGAGTTTCCCCTCTGTCATCTGGATGGAAAACTGGGATGAAATCTTAGCTGCAGGTCTGTCAATTGATTGATTTTTAAAATTAGGTGGCACAGTCACACTTTTGCTGCTTCTTTCTTCTTTCTCACCCTTCTCTGATGAGTTCATCAGCTGTAATCCCAGTCCAGSTTGTTGTATCCAAAAATTTAATGCACAGGAAGCAATCCAAGCAGTGCCACCACAAGCCTGGTTTGCTGATTCATTACAAAATGCCCCTGAAGCCGTGATTTATTTTTGGGAAGCAGAAGCTCCCCTCGCTGGGAAGCAGCTTCACCCAGCAGCCTGACACCCACACAGCTCCATCTCAAATCAACCATCCAGCAGCTCCTTCCCGCCCAGGAAAAACCCTCAGCTCCCTGAGAAATCTCCTCTTCASCCTCTCACCCTCTCCAATTTTTATGCCCCCTCTTAAAATATGGTTCCCTGTCAGTAGTTAATGCAGGGAATTTTTTCCAGCAGGAAAAGGTTCTGTTTTAAACGTAAGGAAATGGGGATTATGTTTTTTTTCTGTATCTCTCCAAACCCACAGTAACACCTAATTAAATATTTATGGCAGCTTAGCACGCTCCATAAAGGAGCTGTTGTCTGGAAGGCTCTGAAGCTTCAGCTCTGTACAGTAAAGGAGTGTTTTAGGCATGGGCCAGAGGAGCAGGTGCAGGAGGCAGAGATTCYTTACGTACGGTCCCGAGGCACTCCAACTTCCAAAATCAAATTATGTCTAATACTATGGACTTCACAGCCGTGTGTTACAAAAATAGCTGTGCTGGGAAACCAGAAATCTCCACAGGCACGGCCAAAAATAACCACATGAAATGCCTGGAAGGAGCAGATTCCCCAGAGATGGGATTTCTGGAGTCCTGGAGTCAGCCTCCAGCACAGAGCACGATTCCCTGCAGGGGAAAACCTCCCCACCTTTAGCTGTTGCTGAATCSTATAAATTAACTTCCAGAGCCTGCAGCCGTATCAGTGATAGGCCTATAAATCTGTCAGGGCTCCTGGATTGTTAGAATTGTTCTGTGAATTTTGGTGCAAATTGTGTGCAGACAATGTGCTCTTTCAGCCGGCTCGGATCACACGGGGACCTCGGGGTGGGAAGTTCTGCAGCCTACGCAGGGCAAAACCCATTTAATTCCTSTTGGGCAAATTCCCCACACAGGAAAGGTAAGAAACCATTCAGACAAATAAGAATACTGACTATAAAATGTCAGGACTGGGCTGGCTTCAGGCAGAAGGAAAAGAAATGAATATTTAGGGATTTTATTGTTTGGTGATCCCCAGTTCATGCAGACTCCGTGCCCTTTCACAGCCAGAAACAGGAACAAATTGTGTGCCTTGCTTTACTCCACAGGAAAGGAAATCTGACTCTTCCCACAGCAAGCAGCCTGGGAACGTCACAAACCCTGAATTATTCCTGCTTGACGAGCTACATCTGCTTCCAGAGGATCTCAAATCATTTCATAACCCTTTCTTTAACTTCGACGCTGCTGCTTCGGGGCACATGGGAACAATTTGACCACTGCAGAACTCCAGTTCCTGTGAGAGCAGCACCTCTGCAGGGCTGTGCCTGGCTCTGGCAACAAAACAGGATGAGTTTGGGTCATTTGATGTCTGCCAGAGGGGGTGAGGCAGCAGCAGAGCTACTGTCTTATATCAACAATGAGATCCCACTTGGGGTCACAGTCCCACCTGGGGACTTCCAGCCGCTTCAGCCTCTGCCAAGTAAAAAACCCGGCCCAAAACCTTGACCTCRGTGGCCAGATGTTTTCTGGCATCCSTAAAGATACAGATTTTAGGGGAGGCAGGAAAGAATAAATCAAAAAAATGCTACAGTTCTGTAAACTCCATGGAAAGCTTGCAAGGAGCTCCTTTTCGTTTTGGCTTCAGAAGGCAAATGTCAGCTTGGAGGCCTGAGCCACAAACCATGAGCTTGCCAATGCACAAACCATAACAAGTTCCTCCATGTGGGAGAGTTTATAAGCTTGGAGGTCAAGGTATTTAGCTACTGATAGCCCTGGCTCTCGTTTATCTCCCTCTGAGGASAAAACACAGTTGGATGTGAACTGTGAACTTCCTAGAGCTACATATGCTATGTATGATATCAAAGAAAACAGCGATAATTGCAGCAATAATGTAGAGATAAAGGARATTAATTAGTTCATAACAATATAAACGTGTGCTTCTGAAAATCTGCCAAAGGCGAGAGGGTTCTGTGGTCGGGTCTGAAACCGAGCATTTCTCCTCAAATCTCTCTGAAAGCAAAGTTCTGTGCTGCAGAATAAAAAGGGTTCTGCACATGGCACTGGTGCATCCTTAGGGGTGTTTTCCTCAGCCTTTGCCTCTCTGTGGATATTTTCTTCCCCAGCTCATAGTCTGCTGCTCTGTTTGATGTAGGTTATGGATCCAGAACTTCTCGGGTAGCAGAGGCACTGGAGTTTGCTACTGCGGGCTGGAATTCACAGGAGAAAGCAGGTGCTACATTGCAAACCATAACCAAAATAAAAACACACACCAAATCCTCCCCATGTCTGTTCTCAGGTCAGAATAACGTCGCACGGAGTTGTTACTCACTCCTGGAAGGAAGCAGAGGAAGGAGGAAACCCGACYGCACATGCTTGCACCATCTGCTGGCAGCATCCCCACTGACAGACATTCCTAGAAGGGATTTTTTAATTTCTCATCCACATCTAGGGACTTGAGATCACCTTTATAAAGGTTTAAAATTCAGGTGAGAGCTTTTTTTTCTCCACAGCAGAGCCATTTCTGCCAGGTTTTAAGGAATTACACAGCAAAGTGTCCCTGACCCCAGCATATCCATATCAAGGAACTGTAGAGCCTGTGCCAGAGACATTCCTTCCTAAATTTCTGAACTCTGCTGGAATCTCAGCTGAAGAATGGGGTCCTGTCAGATTCCTTGCCTATCCCAGAGACCTGAAGCCTACTAAAATCAAACACAGCCCTTTGTTGCTGCTGAAGACAKCATAATGATGAATGAGTGAATGCAAATAAATCACCCAAGTGAAAGCAAAACTTGATGAAAGCATTTCTGATATTGAGATGTGCAGGGATAAATCAGTTCCTCCTTCTGCCCCATCCCCTGGTACAAGAACAGACTCTTAGTGGGTCCCAGGAAGGTGGTGTCCAGGAAAACCATAATCTTTTCCTGCAGGCTGCAGTCAGTGTGTGCAGCTCACAGCACCAAGAACACCATTAGATGCCCTTGCTTGGCTTTTAAACAGAATTGGCAGTTTTATAAAGGTGACATCTTTATCCCTGCAAAGCTGACAGGTCACATGTGACCCTGGAGGATAGAACTGGAGGGATCTGGAGAGAGCTGGAAGGATCTGGAGAGAACTGGAGGGATCTGGAGAGAGCTGGAAGGATCTGGAGAAATGGTTTTCTCCAGGAGCAGCTCAATGGGGGGGATTACAGAGCAGTTGGCCCCTGAGTCATCGGGCACTAAACCACGGCTGGAGTGCAGGAACTCCCAGCATTGTGAGTCAGGGGAATCCGACCATGCCTTGGAGAAAAGGGACAAATGACACATGACTGAAAATGCAGGAAACCAAACCCAAGGCTGAGAACAGCTGAGTCTTTCCCTGTTCTCTGTGTGGGGGTTTTCTGCTGAGAGGAGCTGCCTCACAGTAAGCCCAGAGTCATAAACACACACCTGTCCACAAGCAGATTTATGGAAAAATGATAACCACCTTACAAGGGATAACTGAACAAAGAAATTCCCTTGAGTGGATTTGGAGCCTATCAGTGGATGTCTGAATTCCAGTTGTGGCTGTGCCAGGGCCACCTGAGCTACGAGCAGCAGCATTTCTTGTTCATGGCAGAATCCCAGACCTGTTTGGGTTGGAAGGGACCTTAAAACTCATGSTCAGGGACACCTTCCACTATCCCAGGTTGCTCCAAGCCCCACCAACCTGGCCTTGRACATTTCCAGGGATGGAGCATCCACAACTTCTCMTGGCAACCWAAATGCTTGCAAGGACATRACAATTTCTTTTTGGGARCACAACTGCAGCAAATTAATTTGCCAGGCACGCACACATGGTTTGATGTGAACACCACGAGGGTGATCCATGTGCCATAAGCAAATGAAGCTTTTTCCACATCACTTTGGGGATCACAGGATCACAACCCAGAGTGGCACGGGACTGAATGAGCACCAGGTTGGTTCCTGGAGGCTGTTTCTTGTCCAGGACACAGAGGTTGTCTCTACTCTCCTCAGTTTTCCCTGCTGCATCCAGCTGGCTGGGGTGAGTAGGAAACGCTGGGGTTGGGGTGTAAAATGGGATRCACAGTCAAATTCTATGAAAATCATGRCATGATTCATAAAACCCTCCCAAAYKGASYTGCTTTCTTAGGTTGATATTTGTATTTCTGCAGCACCCAGATGCTGACAGAAGCATTTTACCCCATTTTTGCCACAGTGGAAGGCCATAGGCWTAGGAAGCCCCATGTGGATGAATGGGGCAGGATTTTGGCATTCCAAGACCGTACAAGGCAGCTCTGTGAGCACAGCAGAGGGGCAGCAGTCTGCAGAGAATATACAAAAATGGATGTTGGCACCAATGTSACATCCTATAGAACAATAGCGATTTTGTGGAGCCTTTCCAAAGGGGCTCCATCACATCAGCCCCTACCCCAGGCTCAGGACACRACATCAGCTCTGTTTTCCTCCCAAAATGGGGCAGGAGCCTCACCCTGCTCCTGTGTGGCTGCTCTTGGCAGCTGCAGGGCCTCCAGGAGGGTCTCTGCTTCCCCAGGGAGTCCCTTCCCCATCCAAACCACCATCCACCCTCCAAGGCGTTACAGCCAGCCAGGAACATCCAGTGCCTCTCTTAAAAAACACACATAAAAGMGAAATCAGGTGGTGAAAAGCTGTAGGAAACCACATTCTTCTTGTTGTTCTTTTCTCCTCTTATATTGACCTTTGAAAAGCAGCCCTTGGGCGGCTCCAGCGCGCAGTGCTGACCTCCCGCCGTGGAATTTCACCTAGTAATTTCTGTGGCACGGAGAAATCCTTGGAGCGGCTTGTCTGGCTTCAGAAGTAAATTTAAGTGCCTGTGGCTTGACAAATAAACAATCTGAAAGCGCTTAATGACTCACAACCTCGCCTAAGAATAGCTGAACTCTGCAAGATGGAAATTCAGCGCGGGGAACGCGGCCTCCGACTCTGCCCGAGCGGGGAACCGGAGGACACAGCGGGAGATGGGCAGGGAGAGGCTGKGGCTGCATTCCTGATGTCCCCTCCCTGCTCCTGGCAAGCGGCATCTCAGAGGTTTCTTGGATATTCGTGTGCACCAGCCACCTTGGAGCTCTCCTCAAATGCACCTAATTGGCTTTTGAACAAATTATCGGGTTTTGTTTGTGCAGACAGTGAAGTTCTCCTCGTTTATTTTGTTTGAAAGCGCCGTTTATTCTTTGGGATTAAAGAGGGGTCACATGAGTTCTCTGCATCTCCATATTGCCTTCCCGAGCACCCACAGCTCATGGAAGAGACTCTTTTTCCTCCAGTTATCGAGCAAGTAAAAGCTCAGTGTCTGAAAAGGGGAACTGGGTTTCTCTGTTTCCTCAAAAATGGGGTTTTGGTGGTTGGTGTTTTCCGAGGCACGCTCACAAACACGTGTGCTCTGAGCTGCCACCACAGCTTCTTACCCCCACACACACCTTCTAGCACTCTGATCTAAACCAGGGCAAAAAGAACAAAAACAACTTCAGCTCAATGTCTGCGACCACAAGAGCTTCCTGTAGGTGCCCATATTTTTTGCTGCAAAAGCCTCGTGGTTGGGATTAGGGCTCAGGGATCATCTTGGCTTTGGGATGAGCAAAGGGTTGGGGAATGGATAAGGTGCATGGTCCTGGGAGCAGCAGGAGAGGTGCTGTGTCTCCATGGCCAGGACTGCACATCAAAGTTGGTTTGTTGATCAGGAGCAAGAGAAGAAAATAATGTCAGAATCACCCCCCACCTCCACCAGCCAAAAAACCCCAATACCACTATCCCTCTCTTTTGGGCACYGCCAGAAGAGCCTGAGCAGCAGGAGCAAGGGCTCATGAAGGCTCCCACACTTTTTCCTTGATTCTTTGATCTGTTTCTAAAGTCCTCAGGGAATGTGTTCCTCAAATTCAGCACTGAGTGAGGGCAGTGAGGGCAGACCGTGTCTGGGTAGAGCCCCAGTCACTCCTGAGCTGGATAATGGGATATTTTATTCCTCCCWGTTTACCAGGAGCCTGGGCACTGCCAGGAGGGATCTGGAATTCCCAGATTGGGGGTGGTTGGGCAGCAGCCAGAACCCAAAGYTCAGATCCCCCTCAGTTGTGTTCCAGAGAGCTGAAAGGTCTCTGAGCTCTTCTGGAAGGAAGGGTGGATCCCAGTGGGGCACATCCACCCCTGCTGGATGCTGTTCCTGGCCCAGATGGAGACCATGTGCTGCCCCAGCAGAGCTGCTGCTCTCCCACGCTCCCGAACAGCTGGAGCAGGGCTGGGATTTGCCTCTGTKTCTCAAAGATGAGGAAAATCAAACATTACTAATACCTAACACTGAAGGTATTATTTGGTGTCACTGAACTCCTGATTCCTGCCTGTCCCCAGAACTGTCACAGCGGTGCCTGGGGGTATCTGGATGAGCACATGGGAATGTGGGGATGCTCAAAGCCTAAACCCCAAACTGCCTTTTCTTTACATTTCCCATGTGATTGCAGGAAGGAACGAGGGCCCGATGTGAACCGGACGGGGCTGAAGGGCCGAGCCAGGGAACAGCTGCTGCAAACACAGCTCCAGTTGTGCATCCCGAGCCCATCCCCGCASATTTCCCTTCCCACCGCTCTTGACCCGCATCTGTGCAAACAGGATGAGCTACRAAAGTATAAATAAAGCGTTAAACGGAATACCGCGGGCATGAGGGAAGGGGAAAAAAAACATCCCAAAAAGTGGTTTTCTGGCCTCCCACGGCAGCCGCTCCTCCCGGCTCCCRCTGTCCCGCCCGCAGCCCGTCCCCRTCGCCTCGGGCCGCCCCCGGCCCCGCTGCCCGGGGGAGGGCACCGGGTCCCGCTCCGCCCCCGGGTCCCGCCCCGGGTCCCTCCGGAGGAGGCAGCGGGATCGCAGCGCTGCGCTCTGCCCGTCCAGGTACGGCCGCGCCGGGCGGGGGCACCGGGAGGGCACCGGGACAGGGACCGGCACCGGCACCGGGACCGCACCGCCGCGGGATGCTCCCGGCAACTTCGGGGTGTTTGGAGGCGGTTTGGGGGCTGCGGCTGCGGGAGCTCGGGGGCACTTGGAAGAGCTCTGGAGGATGCTCTGGGGTGCCTCGGAGGGTGCTCTGGGGGTGCACTGGAGGGTGCTCTGGGGGTGCACTGGAGGGTGCTCTGGGGGTGCACTGGAGCGTGTTCAGAGGGATGTTTGAAAGTGCTCAGGGATGCTCCAGGGCTTTCAGGGAAAGTGTGGGAGCGCTTTGGAGGTGCTCCAAGGGTGCTCCTGAGTGTTCTCCAGGCGTGTTTAGGGGGTGCTCCAGGGGTGCTCCTGAGTATGCTCCAAGGGCGCTTCTGGGGTGCTCAGGGGGTGCTCAGGGGGTGCTCTAGGGATGCTCCTGGGGTGCTCAGGGGGTGCTTGGGGCTCTTGGCCCCTGGCGTGGCTGCCCGGGGACAGCATCAACCCTGGCTCACTCGGGATAGGAGTGTTTCCAGAGCACCCCTGGGTGAGGGATGGAGGCACGGAGCGCGGCTGGGCAGCTGGGAGAGGGCAGGAAGGCTCCGARCCCTGGTGGGATCCCCGCAGGTCACCGTGTGCTGGGCTCAGGGCATTGCAGTGGGAGTCCCCACTCTCTCAGAACAGCCGAGCTGTGTTTGGCCTCCGTGCCCAGCCATAAAACCCTGCCCAGCCGCCAAGATGTGGCTCGGCCAAGCCCCAGCCCAGCCTCCGCCGCCCGCCCGCAGCCTCTCCCCATTTCCTTGCTGGCGTTCCAGCGGTGCGCTCGGAGCAGCTCCTGGCACCGGCGCTCCTTTCTGTCCCTGGCGAGGGCTGTGCTCGCTTCCCYGAGCCCGGTGTCCCCCGGGGGCCGAGCGAGAGGCGGCTCCAGCGGCGGMTTTGGCCGGGGAAGGAGGAACAGCCCGGGCAGCATCGCCTTTCCTCGCTGCTCTGAGCAGCCCAGCTCTGCCGGCACCAGGAGTGCCCCGGGCAGCTTTCCTCAGCTCCCAGGGTGTCCAGCTGGGCATTTCACACAGAACTTCAGGGAAAGATGTGCCCGGCTCTGTGGAGAAGTGTCTGGGCGGTCCATGAGGAGGTCGCTGAAGGCAGAACGTGGGCTGGACAATCTCAGCTGGAAGTTCAAGTGAGTTCAGGATGGAGGAAGTGGTGGTCTGGATGCTCTGGGTGTGATGTTCACCATTCCGGGGTGGAAGTGGGTCTGTTCTGTGCAGGGATATCTCATTTTCCTGGCGCCTCTGGGATGTGACACCACTTGGAAGGGTTTCCCTTGTCCTGAGCCACCCCAGATGTTAAATATTTCAGCTTGTGTTGCCCAAATGAAATTGGTGAACACCCAAAAACATTGCTSATGCAGGGCAAGGGTAGCGAGCACAGCAGTGGCAGAGAAGGGAAATGATACCAAAAAATCAGCATTTGCCTTTGGACACTTTTTGCAGTCTTCCAGGTGGTTTGTGCTTGATTTGGGAATGGACTAAATGGGAAAAGCAATTCCTTAAATGATTCCTGAAATGGCAAATGAGGAGGGGGAACCTGTAAACTCAGGTTAATGATTGATTATTTGCCACTTTGATTGTAATATTTAAAAAATAAATACATCTGCTGAAATGACAGCCTGATGAGCAGCGACCTGGCTGGGGAATTTGTGGTTGAGGTGGGATCAGTGAATGGATTCATTAAAACAGTCCTGGAAGTGGAAGATGAGATGCCAGGRTGCCTGTTGCTGCCGTGGGCTCTGTTAGACCCTGGTGCAATTTTCTTGGGAATAAGAAATGGTCACATTCAGTCTTCAGAAAGTTATGTAGTGAGGAAGGTTTTATCACCCCAGTGCAGGAATCATCTCCTCCCTCCTGTGGTTGTGGGGCTGTCCCATTCACATGGATTTCTTCTCCCCCAAGCAGGAGCAGGACATTGCTTCCCATCAAGCAGCCTCTGGCGCCTTTTGGGAGGGAGAGTTTTGGGCTCACAGCATTCCTGGTGTCAGGAGCATTCCTGGTGTTGAGATCCTGGGACACGGCTGCTGGATGAACACAGGCTCATTCACCAGATTCAGATCCCTCCCTGGTGTTTTTACAGCCATAAAAATATTTTAGAAGTCGCATTTTTTTCACTGTGTGCTGCACGTTGAGTCTTGGGTCTTTTCAAGGAAGCTTTGGGAGCAGCCCCAGGGATGAGCTTGGCCCCATTGATGAGGGGAAAACTGTCAATATGGAAAGTTATTGTATTTTCCATTGGGTGCCCTGTAAGGCAGGGGTTAYGTGACTCTGCCTCGCTCCAGAGCAGCGGGATGCAGATTTTGGTCAATAAAACCCTGACCCTGACTCCAGGGGTGTGAAGGAGCCCACGGCTTGGGGYAAAAATCCTCACAGTGATGGTGCCAATGGAGAACAGTGGGGAGGAACTGGCTGCAGGGAGCTCCTGCCTCAACCCTGGTTATTTTAGTGGAATTCCTGTTTTGGGGAGCCTTGAGTCCTGCCCATCCCAGGGTTTGAACAGCACAKGAAAAGAAGGTGCTCTCATTATTAAAATCATCAAATTGTCCATTTGAGCAGTGTATTGAGTAAGACATGGGAAATATGGTGAAAAACTCACTCAGACATGGATGTCTCCATCTTCTAAATGGGAATAGCTTAAATTCATCATTGCAGCCATCAGGGTTGAACAGGGTACAAGTGAGAAAGCTGAAAACACTTCAGCAACATGTGGCTGAGGCTTGGTCAAAAACCTGGAGGAAAATCCCCTTTTCCTAAGTTGGTGGGAGGTGGGAAATGCTGCTCCAGRGCTCCCAGCTCCMGTCATCCACACAGAAATCACCGGCAAAGGCGGCACGTCCATCCTCCCTGCAGTCCCAATCAATGAGGAGAGCGGTTTCAGGTAGCCTGAAAAAGAAATGTTCCTGTGTGAAGAGGTTTTTAAACCTGTCAGGAGTGTGATCAATCCAAGTCTCGTTGGCTCGGCTCAGAAATCGATGAGAAATGGCTCCGTGTCTCCGYGGGGAACTGCAGTGGTTGCTCAGGRAAGGGAGAGAAATGCAGACACCAGGGCTTTCCTAAAAGCACCTAAAATTTCCCACTTCCTTTGACCACATGGCACTTTCTGAGTATCATGGCAGCAAAGCTTGACTTGTCCCAAGGTCGAGGAAGTGGAAATCATCAGCTTGGAATAGACCAGAAKCCACAGCAGGGCTTCATTAATTTCCCTCAAAAGTGGTGGGATTGAGGCAAAAAGAGTAAACATTAGAAATGAGGCACCTCAGATCTTTATCTGCCTTCTGACTGTGGAGCACTTTTGTTTCAGRGCTTTGGGTGCTTTTTGTGATCACCTGGCTCTGGGAAAGGAGACTTTTTAGGAAAACACCACAAGTTTTCAAGGCATGGGATAAAATCACGAGAATTGACCGAAGCTTTTGTAAGTCTGTGGCTGGAATGAGCTGAAGGTCAGTCAGAAAAGAGGTTATCAGAGGAGGGGGTGAATGTGATCGTTTCCCCCTCCTTCTAAGCCATAAAAGAGGGAGAAAGTTTGGATATCTGATCCCTCCGGGTCTGACCCGTCTCTAATGGAAATGCTGGCAGGAAGCTCACGACATTTATTAAACAGCAATGAGCAGCTTTAATAAAATCAGCGTCTGCGGGACTTTATTAGCGGCGTTGGGAAAGAGCCCTGAAAGGGCTGGTGAAGCACCGAGGGCTGCACACCCGAGGGCTGTGAAATCATCTTGATGAAGTGCTGCCGGGTTCATTATTGGGATTCCTGGTGAGCCCTCTCCGTTCCGACCCCGGGAGGCCCCGCATCCCTCCAGGATGTTTTCCATGCTCAGCCCCCGGCTCCAGCCCCCGCCGCCGCCTCCTCCCGCGCCGCTGTTCTGCAGAGAGGGTGGGAGGCCAGTCTGGACCTCTCCATCATCAGCCACGAGCTGATGGGTTGCAGAGGGAGCTCTCACAAATTGCTTCCAGATCCGCTCTGGAGATGCCCTGGGGAGGCAGCAGCCCAGGGAGTTTCCTCTTGGGGTGTGATAAAATCCCGKTGCCATCAGCCATGTGCTGAAATCATCCACCAGCCCTGGGTGAAGGCTTTTCCCATAAGTGACAGGATTTGCWTCCCTAAATCTATCCCTGCTTCACTTTGGCACATGCCATGGGTGACACCAGCAGAGGGAAGCCTGCCCAGCATGTGTGGCTGCAGGCTGGGATGGATCTGGCTGGGAAACTTCTTCTGGCTGCCCTTTGGGTTTATAGCAGTGGCTCAGGCATTCTCTAGTCTCCCCACTTCAATTTTAATTTTTTTTTTAATTTTGGGCCTGCTCAGCTGCCTCTGCCCCCTCAAGCTGCYGCTCCCAGGGATGCTGTGGGGTTGGCAGTGGTGGTTGTGTGATGCCAAACACACGTGGGAAGGTAGCTGAAGGGCTCCTGGGATTCAGAGCTCATCCAACAGGAGCCCTGTTCACTCTCACCTTGAGAACCTCATGGCAGCTCCTTGTAGTGCGAACCAGGACTTAGCACTGCTTTTATTTATTTAGTTATTTATTGAATCCCACGAAGTTTTCAAACTTCCTTTTTTTCCTGCCAGAGGGGAGCTCCTTCCCGTGGCTGTGCCAGCCGGCAGCGGATCACAGCGGAGATCCCACCCGTGCACGTGTCYCCAGCAGACTGGAAGTGGCTTATTTTCCTTCCTTTGCAGTGAAAACAGAATTGAAAAATCCGTACAGCAAATATTCCCCGAGAGGCCATTTTTATTCCTGGTATGTCCATTTGCAGTGAGAGCTCAGCTGCTTGTTGTGCAATCCAGACCGCCTGCATGGAGCAGGTTTGGGTGTAACCCTTGGGGTGCCGAGGGTGGGCTCCATCTGTGGGTCACCCACAGGGGATCCTGCTGCTCTGCCCAGCTCTGTGAGGCACATCTGGGGTGCTCTGTCTGGGTCTGGATCCTCAGGACAAGGAGTGTGGAGCTCCTGGAGTGGGGCCAGTGGAGGCTGYGGAGATGAGGAGGAAGTGGAGCAGCTCCGTGCCCGGGAAAGGCTGAGGGAGCTGGGACTGGTCAGTCCCAAGAAGGGACCCCATCCATGGGTGTGAAACAGGGAGGGAAGTGTCAGAGCACGGACCAGGCTCTCCTTGGTGATGTCCAGCACTGGGCACAAACTGATGCCCAGGAAGTTCCACCTGAACAGGAGGCAGAACCTCACCCCTGGGCAGTGACCAAACAGAGTGCACAGAAGCTCTGGAGTCTCCCTCACTGGGGATATTCCAGACCTGCTGGACACAATCCTGAGTGCTCTGGGATGGCCCTGCTGGATGAGAGGAGCAGGGAGGTGGCACTGGATGGTCTCAGATGTCCCGTTGACCTGAATTGCTCTGGGATAGATCCGTGGTGGAGAGGAGAGGGGAGGGGAGGGGGTGAAGCCCAAAGCTGCCATCCCACAGGGATTCTGTGTGGGGWGGGGAGGGCAGCAGCCCTGCCAGCATCCCAGGAGGGATGGATGGGATGATGGGATGGCTCTTGAGCCACTTCAGGGCCGTCTGGCTCCTCTCATCCTGCACAGCAAACCCCCCTGACAGCTGCAGTGCCTGATGTGGAGCAGCAGCGGTTTCAGGCCGTGACCTCAAGTTCTCACGCTTGGGGGACAATTTTGGTGAGCCCCTTCCCCACTTCCCACCCTACATCAGCCCCCTTGGGCAAAGCTATCAGAGGCTGGTTGTAAATCCATCAAGCACCAGCCCATTATTAATTAATTTGCATGTTTTGACTCCTTCTCTTCATAGCTCCTGATTTAAAGCTTATTTAAGGGGTCACAGACTTCTTCAGCTCCAGAGGGATTAAATCTGGGRACAACTGTAGGCCCTATGTGAGTAATTGCAATGAGGAAATGCTCCAAATTAAAGCTTCCTGCTAGGTCTTTCCAGTGGGAAAACGAAACAATTCTTTCAGATTTGCTTTAAAATCAGCATCATATAGAWATATCTGTATTTTTTCCATCGCGCTGCTTTGCCTGGAGAGAGCAGGCGGCAGAACGTGCTCAGAAGAGACGCACGAGCGTAACTAAAGCAGAAGAATTCATCAGAAAACAAGCCAGCGTGCTCTGGGGTTGGTTTTGAACCTCAGGCTCAGTAATTGCTTGTGAAAGCAGAAAGCCATCAACACCGAGTCATGGCCCCGCGCGGTGTGGGATGGAGCCGCGTGGGAAAGGCGGCATTTGGGAAAGGCGGCATTTAAGCGGCGGCCGAAATTATTTTTCATTCCTCGGGGTAAGGAAGTTTAACCCATCCGTGCCTCAGGGAGAGCTGCCAAGGAGCAGCGCTGCCTGTTCTCTGCGCGTCCAGATCCTCTGCTTCCTGCAGAGGCAGAGCTCGTCTGCTTTTCTTCCAAGTTGGTGCGTTAAAGTCGCGTTTGGGGGTTGCAGGAGCTGGAGCGGCGCCAGCAGCTCCGCTCTCACACAGTGACACGATGTGGTTTTSCTCCYTAGCAGGAGATTTGRGCTGTGCTGCTCGCTGGGCGATGKGAAAGGTGCTGGCACTGCTCCGGGATGGGATCCCCTGGTGAGAGCTCCCAGCCGAGCCCCCCCGGTCCCAGGGGACGCCTTCATTCCCAGGATTTTCTTTCCCAGCCCTGGAAGAGTTTGCAGCCCGGGCAGTGAGCGAACCCCTCGGCCTTTGCAAGCACGAGGTTATTGCGAGTTCAGTGTAGAGACTGAGGGATTTGTCCCTGTTGCCAGCCTGGAGGGGCAGCAGTCCAGGATGCCCGAGGGGAATGCCAATGCAGGAGCTCGGGACAGGCTCGGGACGGGCACTCTGCCCATCACTGAGCCGCATGCCACAAGTACCCAGCCCAAAATCACAGAATCCCAGACTGGCAAGGGTTGGGAGGGACCTTAAAGCACTTAAATCTCATCCTACTCCCTGCCATGAGCAGGGACACCTTCYACTGTCCCAGGGTGCTCCAAGCCCCGTCCAACCSGGCCTTGGACACTTCCAGGGATCCAGGGGCAGCCACAGCTTTTCCGAGCACCCTGTTCCACGTGTCTGCTCTGCCGCCGCCCCTGCCTTGCCCGCTGCCAGCTGCAAGTTTGGGTGGATAACTCCACTGCCAAGGGCTGCAGAGTTCAGCACTGACAGTGCCACTGTCCCCTCCCGGAGCCCGGTGACACCGGGGCACCCTCTGCCCGTGCCGTTGGCTGCGCATCGCGTCCGGCATCTCCAGGAGATGGACAGGGCGAGAGGASAAGGGCGAGGGGCTGTGCCCGCTCCGGGTGAGAGCGCGGGGATGATTTAGGGGACGCTGAGCCCTTCCGCAGCTTCCCCCGGCTGCCGCCCGTGAGTCGCGGCTGCGCTTCCTCGGGAGAGGCGCTCACGGAATCGCTAATGCTCCAGCCCGGAGGTGCAGCATGCGGAGGGCTGCAGCAGCAGCAGCAGGTACAGCAACACCCCGCCTCGTTAATTATTGACTCTCTTTTCAATTATCAGCCCCGATAAGGGAGCACCCCCCGCCCCGACAGCCCAGGCAGCGCTCGGAGCTTTGTGTTTTTCCGGGAAAGAGAACTATTCCGCGGAAAAGTCACCGGTTTTACGCACCGGGGCTGAACTGTCCTCGCAAAGGTCACCCGAGAGCCGCGGGCTGCTCGATTGGAAAATCAGTCCCTCTTTTGTGCTTCTTGGTTCGAACTTGTATTTGCTTTCCGAGCAAGGTCACYGCTCAGCTGACCAACTTTGTAACTGCTGGAACGGGCTGGGGTTCAGCGCCTTTGCTGCTCCGAACCCTTCGCTGCCGGGGCTGGGCAGGAGGAGATGCTTTGGAGGGAGGCGAGAGCTGCTGCTGGTGCCCGGGGGGTTTGTAGGTGCCGGCGGGAGAAGGTAAAGTGACAAAACGCTGTGCTAACCACAGTTTTCCCTATCGCCAGTTTTTCCTGCTGCAGTGCAGGAGGACAGACAGGCAGAGCTCGAATAATGTTGTGTTACAGCTAACGAGGCTGTGCTAACGTGCTGGTGGGTTATCTTGTTATTTTTAGGCTCAGGGTTAACTGTTGCCAAGTTAGAATCGCAGGCGAGACACTCCGGGGGGATGAATTTTGTGTGTATTTGTGGTAGGCGGTTGAGTTAATTTGTAATTTAAATTTTTGGGGGGTGCAATGGTGCTCTCCTTTCTGCTGGCTGGGGTGGGTGGGGAGCTGCTGGGTGCTCAGTGGGATGGAGTGAAAAAGGGGTTAAATGTGACTGTAAAGAGCCAGTGTTTGAGTCCAGGCTGGTTAAAAAGACAGCACATTGTCCCTGCAAACGGGCTGCCCCAGGGAATAAAACCACTCGGCTCTGTGCTGTTGCCTTCTCACATATTTGGCTTCTCCGTTTCCATTTCTGTATGTATTTATTCCTGCCTTGAGAAAAACACTGTAATTCCAGTCAGGATTAATCCTTGCCTCAGCCTCTCTGTGAAAATCAGCGATGCATGGGGAAAAAAATCAAATATTCTTCAGTTTTATTYAACAGAGAAAACTCAGCAAATACAGAACCCGACAGAGGGTCAGCCTAACAGGTTTTAGCAGCATGGGAACCCACCTAAAAGTCCTTCCCCATATCATGGGCTAAACCCTTAATGTAGGGGTCTGCTACTTGTGGTGGATGACTTCATCTTTTAATTTCATTCTTCTAAGGGACAGGCATGGGAGAGCAGCTGTGGGGTCTGAGGAGGCACATTTTTGGCTCTAAGCCATCTCCTCCATGCCTGAGCTGCCCYGGGGTGGGGACAGGAGAACATCAGCAAGCTGGTTGGGTACGCTCAGCATCCTTTTACGAGGTGATTTCAAAGTAGATTGGTCAAAAGAGAGCAGTCATAGTATCAATTTGGGCTGCAGAGTTGGGACCCGGCCAGCTCATAAATGATCCAAAGAGATGTAATTATCTAGATATTAAAAACCACCCTATTCACTGTCTTTTTTCCCCCCCTCTCCTAAATAAATGACCAGGAAGAGTGGAGTGTAGCTGGTCAGGCTGAAATTGGCTGCAGTCGGGGAATTAAGGGGAAGAAACAACATTTGAGAGAGAGGTTGGTGTTTGTTTTGGCACGTGCTGTTTGTTGGCAGGAGCAGACAGAAGGAATTGCCCATCGAGAAGGAGGGTGGGTTCTTGGAGAGCACAGCAGGAGCTTTCCAGGAGCTCAAAGGTGTTGGGTGGGCATCAGAGTGACCCTCTGTGACCCTGCAGGAGCTGCTTGGTGTTCTCCTTCTGCTGAACCTTCCTGGCTCTCCATCAGGACTGTACATGGTCCATAAACACTTCTACCTGATTGATCACTGCTGCTTTAAAAGGTTTTGGTCTTTCAGAGTATTTGTGGTAGAACATAGAATGGCTTGGGTTGGAAGGGATCTCRGAGATTATCTCATTCCAYGGGCAGGGACACCTCYCACTGTCTGAGGTTGATCACAGCCCTGTCCAGGCTGGCCTTGGACACTYRCAGGGATGAGGCAATGTCCTGTGRTAACAATGGAGCAGGATTTGACTTCCCTGCTCACCTGCTCTTTGGTGAAGGTCGGCTGGAGCCCCTGCATGGGGAGCTCTAGGGCTGGTCAGGGGCTAAAGCCCTCACTGAGGCAAAACTTGGAGCATTGTTGTTGTTCTGCAGGCAGAGAATGAGTTCAGCCTSGTGGTTTGGGCCCTGGGATGGGTGTGAGCTGGGGCTGGCTCAGCTCAGCTGCTCGGTCCTGCCCTGAGAATCTCACACAGCTCAGGGATGCACTGGAGGGGCAGGGATGCACTTCCAGTGCCTGTGGGACCATCTCTGGCCAGGAACTGAACTGGATACTGTAAGGAAAACCAAAAACAAACAACCTACTGTTCAGGAAACTCCCACTTCATCCTCTGTGGCAGAAATTAAAACCAGACCTTCTCACTTGGAGCGTTGTTGTCCTCTCACATGAGCCAGGGAGGCTCCTGCTGTGATGTCTGACTGCCCCAACCTCCTTCGCCCTTCCCTGCCTCCTCCCTGGGCCTTTCTRAAGGGCCTGCAGGAGAGAAGCATCRCCCAGGACCTTTCTTGGTAGTTCCCAGCCTTAATTTCTCATGCTCCAGGAGGGTYTCACCCATGTCCACATGATGGGAAGGAGCTGGAGGGCAGCACAGCCCAGGAATTATCTGAAGATCTCAGTGTTGGCTGTGGCAGATCCCCACCTGAAGTTCTTCCCTGARCAGAAGCAATTTCTCTGTGACTCAGTGCAATTTGGTGGAGGTTCTTTTTTACAGTAGGAATGTGCTCGGAAGTAATGGCTGTCATTTGAACAAGAATCAACATAAATTCTGAATTTTTGATTGTTACAGATAAAAAAAAAAAAAAAAAGACAAACCAGTCATTTCTGTGTGTGGTTTCTATCCCTGCTGTCACAGATCTTACATCATGTTGGGTATCTCCAGCTTGCAGGAGTCAGTGCCATCGATCCCAAGTCACCCCAAATGTCTGTCTGTCTTCACTGGCAGTCAAACCCTGTGTAATGCAGGGGATGTTTTACTAGAACCAGCTCCCTGGGGTGTGTCTGGGAAGCACAAGTTGTTGCCTCTGGAAAAGGAGCTATTGATTTTAGCAGCTTCAAAGCCTTTGGACACCACTGGACTGCGGAAGATGGGAAGTGGGAGCGGAGCGGGGTGGCCTGGGAAGACTTGTAAGGCTTTAAGGGGAGATGAAGTTTGCATGGTTGAGCTATTTTTTAAAATTAAATTAAAAGTTTCAATTTCTTTTTTTTTCAAGAGTGAAGCGACTCCTGAGCCCTTGTCAGAAGATGCTTAAGTGACAGCCCAGTTAGACCCCACCATGGAGAACACAGAAGGTAGGGGAACTACAGGATGTTTATTTGTTCATTTTTCCTTGAAAAAAAACCCCAGCCAAGCTGTGGAGCAATTTCCTTACCAGAAATACTGTAAATAACCTGTTCTCTGTAGGTGTGGGGCCAAGAGATGAAAAATGCATCGTTCRTGTATTATGCAGACTTCCTAAAAACCACARCAAGGCAGCTCCCAGCTCYAGATCAGCACATATTTGTCCTCCTGTGCTCTGGGACAGATCCCTGCTCCCACCCTCCAGCTGTGACCCCATGAGGTGTCTTCCCTCTGTCCTTSCTCTGCTTTCCACGTGAACAGCACCTGCATCTCAGTGATGCTATGTGACCAGCAGCACCAAAATCCATCCCAAATTGTCCTGGTCCTCTCAAGCTGCTGCACCAGGATGGAGACAAAGGGATCAGCCATGGATCTGCTTCCTCCTCCTCCTCCTCCTCCTCACTGAGCCCAGCTTGTTTGCTGAGAGGTGCAGAGCAGCCCAAACCACTGTGATTTCAGGGGCTCGCTGTACAGAAAACGTTCAGTGATGCAGAAGTTTAACCATGTAGGCCCTCAGCTGAGGGTGGAGGGCTGTTGTTTCTGTGCTGGCTGGGTGGGCAAACACTCTGACACTCATTTGGGCAATGATTTGCCTCAATTCAGAGCTGTGCTGGGAGCCTGAGCCGGTCACCTTGGGATGCATGTGTTCCGCATGGCTGCGGCTGCTGCTGTCTGGGCCCTGCCTCTGCCTGCAGCCGTCATCTTCAAGGAATAATTTGTGACCTGGTGGCTGCAGGTGAAGCCAGGCAATGATTTTCCTGCTTGGTGTGCGCTGCTTATGCCACTGAAAAGTTAAATCCAAGCCGAAAGCCTTGAAAAATGTCATTGTCACAGATTGGTCCCACGTTCTGTTACTGAGCTGGATTTATTATCCATCAGGCAGCTCTCTGTACCTACACAGACAYGCAGCTCTGCCTGCAAAGCCTGCTGTTGGCTTAATTGCCAATTAGAGCCATGATTTCTGGAAATTTTTGGCTTCCTCAGTGCAACAATTACCTGGAAGCACCTCTGGGACACCGGATCAGAGCTTGGYGCGTGTCGCTGTGTCTGCACAGCTTCACCGCGAGCCCCCACGACGATGAGCTGCAGCCCTGCCTGCCCAAAACTGAGATGAAAACAGAAAAAACATCTCCTCCCTGCTCTAAATAATTTTAAAAAGAAAAAAAAAATCAATGATTTATTTTTTTTTGGATTGTTTCAGCAGATGGCCGGGCACCCAAACCCGACGGGGACAGGGAGCAGCCSCGCAGCCTCCCCTACTCCCTGGAGACTCCCTACGGCTTCCACCTGGACCTGGACTTCCTGAAGTACGTGGACGACATCGAGAAAGGCCACACCATCCGGAGGGTGCACATCCACCGCCGAGCCAAGCAGCCCAAATTCAGCACCCTGCCCCGCAACTTCAGCCTGCCCGAGAACGGCACCCGCGGCTGYTCCGCCGCCGCTCCCAGCAAGAGCTGGACGGCGAGCTGCTCCTTCCCGCAGCGCAAAGCATCCCTGGCGGAGGAGCCCCCCCGGGCCCCGCTGCCCTCCGAGGAGGAGCCGAGCTACCGGCGGCAGGCGCTGCTGGCCGAGACGCGGCGGCAGGCGGAGCCGGGCTGGCCGCGGGATGCGCTGCGGGCGCGGCCGCAGCTGCTGCGAGCCTCCAGCATGCCCGACGCGCTGCCACCCGGCCAAACCCCGCCCGGGGGACCCCTCCGGACCCCTCCCCAGCACTGCCGCGAACAGAGCGGCTCCGAAAACGCCTTCCCCGCCAGCCCGGACAGCGCCGCGGTCAGCCCGGCCAGGGAGGGGAGCTCGGAGCAGGAGAGCTCATCGTGGCATCCCGGCGGGGTGGTGCCGGGGCTGGTCCCCGTGCAGCATCCCCGGCAGAGCCCGCAGCTGCAGGTGGTGATGGAGAGCGGAGGGGAGGAGGGCGATGCTGCGGCACCGGGCGCSCTCCAGCTCACAGAGGAGAGCGTGAACCCTGCGGAAAGGGGGCTCAGCCCAAGTGAGGCAAATCTGAATGCACCGAAGAACGGTGAGGAGAGGAATGTCCAGGCTGGAGGGGACGAGGAGAGCGGTGTTCTGCAGGCTCCTGACGCCAGAGAGCCCGGCGGGGTCGTGGCACTGAAGCAGCAGATCGCTGACCTGGAGGAGCAGCTGGGCAAGAAGAAAGAGGAGCTTGAGCGGGTCAGGGCCGTGCTGGAGCAGCAGGATCAGGAGATCAAGGAGAAGGAGAAAAGCATTAAGCTGCTGGCCAGCTCCAAAGCTCAGCTGGAAGAGCAGCTGTGCCAGCAGAGGTGCCAGGAGGCCCCCGTGCAGTGCCTGGATGCTGCRGTGAACACCGAGCTGTCCCAAGTGACAGGGGCCAGGCAGGCCCAGGACAAAGCCATCAGYGTCAATCTCCCGCTCCTCACCAGGTCCATCGGCTGCACTGCAGACGGTGTGAGCACCCAGACCGTGGAGCTGGGAGTCTGTACAGAGCAGGGACTGGCGGGTGCTCGTGCACAGGGACATTTGGGTGAAGCCAGCGTGGAGGCTGGAYTTCCTGCTCCGTGCTTCACCCCGCTGCAGATCCACGAGAGCACCAGCGACGACAACCAGAACCACCGCAGCAGCTGCGACTCCTTGGGCTCGGAGGCAGCCCAAAGCAAGGCAAACTTTGGAGAAGATGAACCTTGGGAAGGTGCACCTGGCCACGAGGATCTGCCAGCTCTTGACCCCATTGGCCAATATGTGAAAAAGATCCAGGAGCTGCTGCAGGAGCAGTGGCTGTGTTTGGAGCACGGCTACCCCGAGCTGGCCAGCGCTATCAAGCAGCCGGCCTCCAAGCTCAGCTCCATCCAGAACCAATTAGTTAATTCCCTAAACTCCCTGCTCTCTGCCTACTCCTCGCAAGGGCCCGTGGATAAGGAGAATTCCAACACACACTATCAACAGTTGGGTAAATAATATTGCATAGGCTCCACGTGTCTGGGCCAAATCKTTACCTTTTTATTCCAGCGTGGAGCAGGGGGGATGTGGTGGAACAGTTGTTGTCAGTCAGGTCAGGAACAGTCTCTCCTAATCATGATGAGAAAGGCAAATCTCTGCTCATCACAAGTTATGGATCTGAGATGAAAAAAAAGCAAACAAAATTATGTAGGTGCTCCTTAAGTTGTTGCTAATTTATATTCAGGATCAGCTTTCAAAAGCTGCTGCACTGGTGGCTGTTCCATCCAATAAAYATTCTTTTTATTTGGATTGGACATCTCAGTTTACAAAGAGATGGGGCTGGTGCTCATCTGGGGTAAATCAGCACAGAGTTCTCCAGAATTCTCTAAAACTCAAACCAGTCAAACTAACTGAGCAACCAGGCTGGGAAAACACCTGTCCCCACTCACAGACCTATATCTAAAATAATTTTAGCTCATATAAAGATGAAAATCCAATGCCTGTTCGCTGGGGGAGGGTGGGAGGGGGCTTGCAAATAGATAAGTGACCCATTCCTTATAAGCAATACATAGGCASTGTTCAAATTCCAGTGGCAAGACTCATCCATGTAGTATTATAGGAGATTTATATARGAAATTTCCAATCCATTAGTACTGGAAAAAACCTCAAACTCAAACCAACCAGTGTTACAGAAGTAAAATCTACTTATATTAATAGGACAAATCTATAATTCCCAGTCACTTCCTTTATATTCCCAGTCACCTGGAGACATTTGAGTCCTTGATTTCAAGGTGGCAGGGCAGGTTCAGGTTGTGGCCAGCTGCATCCGTAGTTTTGCAAGACATCAAAAGACTCTTATAAGATGAAGTAAGATGCTYATGGTTGTGATTTGTAGCTTGTTGCTAGGGGTTGGGAATAATTATTGCTAATTGTGGCACATCTGCTTAATTAATCTATTATTTTGTATTTTGGTAGAAAACTCTCCAACCACAAGTCTTAAATCCATCATGAAAAAGAAAGGTTATGGTTTCCATGCAGGAGGCAATGGGACCAAAAAGAATCTGCAGTTTGTTGGGGTAAATGGTGGGTAAGCATCCGTTCAGAAGATAAAAAACTGCCTTTTAACGTGGAATGTCCTCCGTATCGCTGGAGAAGTCATTCTTTCTCCCCCTCTCCTCTCCTCCAAACCTCCTGATTAAAAGGCCAGTTGAAATGGAGCCTCTTTTCTCCCTTTTTAATCCAGCACTGATAACCTGTGAGTAACCCTGCCAAGAAATGATGTCGGTGTGTTCAGAGCAGCGGGGGACACGCTGGGCACTGACACTCTTTGCACACCCATCCAAAACCCAGCTGGGGAAGGTGGGAAGATTCCCTGGGAGGATTCTCTGGGAGCATTCCCTGGTGGATTCCCTAGGAGGATTCCTTGGGAAGATTGCCACTGCCTCTGGTGGGTTTTGGATGGTGCCAGCATTGCTGGGGTGGGCACGCTGCCACTAACCCGTCCCATGCTCCAGCAAAGCAATCACAAGTTGGTTCAGAACCTGGGAAGAGACTGYTTTGGTAAATAAGGAATTTCCTGAGGGTGAAGGAGACTCAAGGTTGTGCTCCAACACCCCATTCCAGGTGTGTCCAGTATCCAGCACTGCTTGGCCTGTGAGCTAAGCACCAGCAGCATCTTCTGCTGAGGCCCGTATGTGCTGGCATGAAGAGTGCAGGACACACGTCACTGTCCCCAGGCTGGACAGAAAGCTCTGTGTGCCTGTCTGGGTGCTGCTTGCTGCTCCTCACACGCTGCTCCTCCAAGCTCCCAKCTGCTGGGTCCATCAGCTGCTCCCACCAAATGGGGACAACTGTGGGGAGTGGAGGAGTCTTGATTGCTTTGAGAGAAGTGTTGGGATCCCTCAGAGTGAAACRTTCTGTTTCGTGGAAGATATTACTGATGCTTTTAGACAGCCAGAGGAGAGATCTCTGTCAGGGCTGCTCAGATGGTGGATTCAGCCCGGGCAAACACAGCTTTTGTCCCGTGCTCCTCGAGGCTGCCGACGCTGCCAGCCCCTCCTTGCCGCAGGGTCCGTGCTGCTGGCGGCTCCCTGTCACCGTGCTGGCAGCTCCCTGTCACCGTGCTGGCAGCTCCCTGTCACCGTGCCAGCAGCTCTCAGCCCTGCCAGGGCTCTGTGTGATGGACATCCCTCCAAAACCCTGAAGTAACCTTGCCTGCTGCTCATTAACTGCTTCTGTCACACTCCYGCTGCTTAAGGAGCCAAACAAAGACTAACCCCGACTCTGGCTGCGGCTCAGACCTTCTAACTTGCTGCTTGTCACCCTGGCTTCCCCCAAGGCGCATTGGGGTCAGTGAGCCTTGGCCAGGCCCCGTGGCTGCGGCTGGGAAGGAGGGAGTAACKTGTGGTGTCCTCAAATAGCTACGAGACCACGTCAAGCGAAGACACGAGCTGCGACGAGAGCGCGTCCGACGGCGACACCGAGACCGAGACAGAGGGCAGGGCCAGCGATGTGGAGCCTGGGCAGGCTGGGAGTGACAGCAGAGGGGCTTCCTCGGGGAAAAGGTGTGAGGATGATGGTGATGATGATGATGATGAAGGGCAGGAGGCATCAGCAGGAGCAGCGCCCAGCACTCAGCATGAGGCTCACAGGTAACCAGAGGTGACCGTGCCGTCCATCGTGGCCGCAGGGCTGGGTCGGGCTCTGTCTGCTCGRTGGAGGAGCAGCAGCAGTGCTGACCTCTGCAGATCAGGGAAAAGGCTTCAAAGAGYTGAATATTTTCTGAGTTACTGCAGAATCTAATGGGGATTGATTCAGGCCCTGGGCTCGGCACTGACTCATGTCTGCTGAGGGTTAGCTCATTTCTCCCCTCTCATGGAAAGTTGTTTGGTAAAGTTGTTTGTTGCCGATTCGAGAATAACATTTTTTTTCCCCCGACCTTAAGGATTCTTGTAATAGATGAAGTTGGCCACTCAAATCTGTGACTCTGGGCTTAAATCCTTACTTAAGTGCTTAACTTTGTACCTAAAATCTGTGTTGGGTCAATAGGACAGCTTCTGTCCAATAACTTCAGCACTTAAATGCGTTGAACATATTCCAACCCAATCTGCCTGGCTTGACACCTCCTGCAAAGTCCCATGGTGGATTTACCAAAGTCTTTTCCCTTTAGATCCAAACCCTCCGAAGATTTCCTTGCTGCCTGCCAGCTCCTCAGCGAACAYCTCCCAGAAATCAGGAGCACAAGCGACAAGCATCTGGTACAGACATTTCCCAATCCCGTTTCAGACACTGTTCCCWCTCTCTGTTCCCTTTGATGGGTGGGATTATCCCGATGGCACAGTGCAGGGCGTGCCCTGGACAGCTGTGTGATATCTGAGTCAGTTATAGAATAGCCAAAAAGGAAAAGRGGAGAAAAAAGGGAAGATGAAGGCTTTGTGTGGTTACTCATGCGAGCTACCACAGGAAATTCCTTTCCCCCTCAAGTTATAGCAGCAATCACAAAACCACCAGAAAATGGGGGGCAGGATCTGGGGCTGCCCCGCCTCGCAGGGACAGTCCTGGTGACACCTCAGTGTTCGCAGCGCCACGTGCTCAGCGTCGTGTCCCAGGAGTGGTTCCAGGTGTCCAGCCACAAGGCRTCCCGGCCGGAGGTGGTGGCAGCGTACCTGGGGACACTGGGGGACATCCGGCCCCCGCTGCTCGAGGCCGTGGTGAACCTGCCCGACAGGAATGGCAACACAGCTCTGCACTACAGCGTCTCCCACTCCAACTTCCCGGTGGCAAAGCTCCTGCTGGACACGGGTAGGGATGGCCACTCTGCTTTGCCAGGGCTTCTGTTGGGCAGAGGGTGGGAATGGGGCTTGCCAAGGGTCGTGGGGATGTGAGTGATGGGATAAAAACTGTCCTCAACACAGGGAATGGGGACAGGGACAGTCCCAGACATGGCAAACACTCACTGGGGTCCAGGGTCTTCCCAGGGGCTCAGCCAGGAGCTAAAGGAGGTGGGACAGAGAGGGGGCTGAGGATCTGCGAGCACCCAACCGCAAGGGAGCT
>NW_026623357.1:721954-723421 GCF_030028575.1 Malurus melanocephalus
TGGGATGGGGTGGCTCCCCCAGCTTCTTGCAGCAGCCAAAACCACGCCATGKCTTGGGGCAGGAGGATCAGGCCCCTGGGAGAGTAAGAAACCCCTCAAAACTCTGTGTTAAACTATTGAACTTTCAGCCTGTGTYGCAATGAAAGAACAAAAATCTCAGCTGAGCTTGTACAGGGCAAAAATGTGCTTGTGGTCCGAGAGAATGGAGGCACTTTGGCCTTTTCTCATGGGCCGGACAATCCGTGAAATGTTTGGAAATGGCAGATTAYCATAGAATCTATAACGCGATTGTTGCGGCGGGGGCGCGGGAGGGAAGGCTTGGAGGCAGCTGGTTCCCCAGGGCAAGGCTGGAGCTGAGCCCTCGCCCTCAGCCATGGCTCATTCCTCGTGCTGGAGCTGGAAACGGGCTCTTTGAAGTGAAAAATGAGTGAAACGGGGCCAGGATGTTTTCCACGCCCGTTGGGTGACCGGCGGCTTCTGCTGCTCCCCTGCCACGGGAGCCAAAGCAAACAGCCCACAGCTCCAACCAGCGTGGACTCCAGGCATTAATTATCCCTCTTTAATTTTCATTTGTTGTGGTCTTGGAGTCAATGGAGTTGACCTCAGCAGTTGTAATTAACTGCAGCACCAGGGGCTGTTTAACGCTGCGCTCACAGGGCTGGGTGTTTAACATGGATAATCTCCATCCTGTATCATTGTGGAGTGACTCCCATTCCCAGGAATATGAGATGCCACATATTGAGTGACCTCTCTTCCCTTTCTGTCCCCTCTGGGAATGGCTGGATCGCTCCCCTGCAGGCGTGTGCTGCCTGGACCTGCAGAACCGCGCCGGCTACACGGCCGTGATGCTGACACCGCTGGCGGCCCCCGAGACCCGCCAGGACATGGAGGTGGTGATGAGGCTGCTGAGGGAGGGGGACGTCAACCTGAGAGCTGCCCAGGTGTGTGACAGGGACAGCTGGGGAATCTTTGGTGTTCCTGGCCCTCCACAGCAGCGCCAGGCTGGGACTCGCAGCGGGTATCGGGTCGGAGCTGCTGCTTCCCAAACGTTCCCAAAACCACCTCAGTGGCAGCGTGGGCACCCGCCAGCTCCCTGGGAGGGGTGTGACAGCTGGGGACAGTGGAGAGACTAAAAAAGGCTGAACATTTTGTAAAAAAGTTTTTCTGAGGTAAAAATCAGCAGTGACACCAGGGAGGAGCAGTGGTGGGTGAGCTTCATCTGGGTCACACATTTTGGTTCAGGGATGAGAAGAGCCCTCATCCATCTCTGCTCCCAAACTGCTCCATCCGAGAGTCTGGATCTGAGTTAAACTGCCCAGGAGGCTTTGGGGACCCACATTTGGGTCCATGCTTCTGCAAGGACCTTCCTCAGGTGAAGCAGTGTCTCTCACAATTCCTGCTGAGGAGCCCCAGTGGGATTTAATGATAACGTTAATAGGATTATTATCACACATGTGCCATGCAATA
>NW_026623357.1:724261-736462 GCF_030028575.1 Malurus melanocephalus
ATTATCTCTGGGAGCCTGAGTGAGCAGGGCAGTGGGAGGAGGTGGCAGGGGGTGCTCAGCCTGTCCCTGTGACCCGCAGGGAGGCCAGACCGCGCTGATGCTGGGGGTCAGCCACGACAGGGACGACATGGTGCGAGCCCTGCTGTCCTGCCAGGCCGATGTCAACCTGCAGGACGAGGAGGGGACCACGGCGCTGATGGTGGCCTGTCGCCAGGGCAACGCCGACATCGTGCGGCTGCTGCTGGCCCAGCCCGGCTGCCAGGTCACGCTGACCGACAAGGTGAGGCTACACAGCTCCAGGGCGGGGAAAGTCCCCTGGGATCGTGGGTTCCCGGCAGCAATCCCCCACGGGTGGGTTTTGGGTGAAGAAGTGCAATTTCAGTACGTTTTCTAATCAGTGCATCACTGTTAGGAGGGTTCCCCTGTGTGCCTTGTGTAGGGTGGTAGTGACAGCTTCCTGCATCCCAGGATGGGCAGGAGCATTGGTGTAATTATAAAAAAAAAACCCAGATCAAATCCTGGACGTATGGAATCTGCAGAGTTTCACCTTCCGTAAATTAGCAGCGATTAACTCCTCCCTGAGATCGGAGGCTCTCCGTGGGGACGCGTGGGAYGGGGCTGGGCTGGGAGCGGCACTGCCGCGGGAAATTCCTCCTGCTGGCCACAGGAGTTACGGAACTATTTTCGAATTAAACTGTAATTTTATCTGAAACAAGCAGGCGGGCACCGGGGCCAGGCAGAGGCTCAGCCGGGCTGTGTTCGGGTGGGACGGGGTCTCGCTGTGCTGCGGGCAGGAGGTGCAGGGAGGGAGGTTCGGGATGGAGCGGGATTCGGGCAGTGATGCTGCTCCTCTGTCCTGCAGGACGGCAACTCGGCGCTGTCGCTGGCCCACGGGGACATCGCCGCGCTGCTGCGAGCGCATATGGAGCTCAGCCCGGTGTGAGCCGGCGGGGATGGAGCCGGGCTGGGAGCTGGAGGGAGCAGCTCCTCCCGAACAGCCCCGCGGGGTCACGGGCAGGAACCTCCCTGCGTTACTGAACAACCTTCCCTGTGTCTCATCCTCCTCCTTCATCCCTGTCACAAACCCCGATCTGTGCCCAGTGCCACAAACAACTCCAAACTCTCCTGCCCCGCTCCTCCCGGTGTAGATTTGGCAGCCAAAACGAGGGAGAAATGCACATTAGAACGGCAGCACTTACTCTTTTGTAACCTGAGGTTATGGGTGTCCTTTTAATCGACTGCTTAACTGTATCTCATTTAACTTGTAAGTTTGTGTCCTAATATTTATTATCAGCTCTTCTGCGAGTAGTGGCAGGCAGCGATTACTCCGTGTATGTAACAACAAACACAAGCTGGACAGATTACGGAACGCGTAAAATCCTATTTATGTTTGCTTATGCGGGTCTGATGCAAGAATTAAAAATTAATGCTCTAGGAAAATATTTGCCTATGCCAGACCCAAACACACAGACATTGTTTTGCCTGGATTTGGAATTACCATATGGCCCAGATTTTCCCCTAATTAAGTTGGAGCTAACGGGGAAGCGCAGCCACTGACAGGCTCGGCATCGCAGTGGGGCGGAGCAGGGCGTTCCAAACCCGGGAGGATCCCGGCAGATTCCCGTCACAGGGCGTGTCCGTGCTGTCCGAGAGCTCCGAGGAGTGGCTTTGCTGGCAAACGCCTTTTGGAGCAGCTCTCTGCTCGATTTTAACGTTCCCGAGCTCCTCCTGCAGAGCCACGCCGTGATTGAGCTGCTGGAATCGGGGCTCCCCCACCACAGGGTACAGCACCACCCCAAATCAGGGGTTTCCCTGAAATCCTTCTGCTGTTGATGGAGAGGGAGGCAGAGTTCAGGTCCCACTTTCCCAAGCATCCTTATTTTGCTGCATGTGGACCTACTGGATGCTCTCCCTTGGCTTTGGTGGAGATGGAGGGTGCCAAACTCACGTCTCCCTGATCAGCTAATTGCTCTTTCTTTTTGTAGAAAAAGCAGAAGTGAATTCCAGACCACTTTGGTGGTTGTTAAGTCAGTTCACATCCTGATAAAACATCTCTTGAGCTGCCTTGAGCCCCCATCCTTGCAGGGAGGGGAGAAGAGCCCTGACCTCTGTTTTCCATGGAAATCTGCCATCTGCTCCACTTTCTTCCGTTTCTTCACATTTTCACTCCAAAGCATTCACAATCTCAAACTCCTATCTGCCTTTTTTTTTTTTTAATCTGTATCCCAAAATGCAGTTGCCTCCTTTATGGATAAATAAACTGAGTTAAACCTTTCCCTGTGTGTGCTCCTGTCCCCATGGCTGTGACATTCCTAGGGTGATTTCACACCCCTGCACGGCCCCAAACCACTTTTTGGGCTGTTTCTTCAGATCAGTGACCTGCCCTTATCCCCCAGGGATGTCCCTGCACAGACATGGCAGGGTGTGGGTTTTTTTTTTTAGCAGGAATTCCCCCAATTTCTGTAAAATGGGCATCTCTGTCTGGCCCCAGCTGCAAACAAAAAGAGCCACAATACCGTTTTGTGGCAGTTTTCACTGAGWTTTTTTCCTGGCAGCTCTGGATCTGTGTTTGCAGACAAGAACTTGACTCCTGAGGAAGGCGAAAGTTCCAGCTTCAGCAGAAATGTGGGAGATTCTGTGCTAAGGATCAGGGTGGTTTGGGAAGTGCCTGCTTCCTCCTCGATTTGGGGACAGGGAAGTTATTTTTGGGGGGTGCTGCAGCTCTGCAGACTTTGCTGMCTTTCCTGCCCCACTCCAATGCCCCTTTCCCTCCTGTTTCCATCCCTCCATCCCCAGGATGTTCATTTTCATTCCTTTGCCTCAGATTTCCTCTCTGCCCCTCAAACCCTCTGCTCCTGTGCACCCTGAGGGGTCATGGATGGGCTGATGCTGCCCTTGGCATTTCCCAGTGCCCAGATTCTGCTGTCAAAGCAGCAAATCACACCAAAAAAAATCATCTGTGGGATCTCAGTGCCACAAAGAGCCAGCCTTGATTTACATATTCCAAGATCAAACTAAATATAGGAACACAGGCCCAGCGTGAGCCCTGTGCAGCAAACGCAGAYAATGGAGGCACAGCAAGGAAAGGAATGAATCTGATGATCTCCACAGGCTCAGCATCCAGCAGTGGAAGGGAAGGAATGATGAGGAACTTGGCTGAGCATGAAATTTCCACTCTTTTCATGGGCATTTATAGGGAATCCTTTTCTTCTGCTGTGAGAGAAGGGGAGRGGGCTCTGAGGGTCTTGGCTGAGGAACCTTAGAGGTCAGGGAGAGGCACAACACTCACACATCCTCAGCATGAATGGGCAGAGAGGATTGGGAACATCCAGTGTGGACAAAAGAAGGATCCTGGAGTGCTCAACGCCCCTTCCAGGCCCTAATGTGGCTCCAGGAGAGCTGGAGAGGGACTGGGGACAAGGGATGGAGGGACAGGACACAGGGAATGGGGTCACACTGCCAGAGGGCAGGGACGGATGAAAAATTAGAGATAAATTCTTACCAGTGAGGGAGGTGAGGCCCTGGCACAGATCCCTGGAGGTGTCCAAGGCCAGGCTGGATGGGGTTTGGAGCATCCTGGGACACTGGAAGGTGTCCCTGCCATGGTAGGGGTGGCACTGGATGGTGTTTAAATTCCCTTCCAACACAACCCATCCAAAGAAAACCATCTCCCTTTAATTTGATCAGCAGCCAGGACCTGCCCCCTCAGCAGCTCAGACAGCAGCACTGCAGCAGCTCTCAGGAGAATTTAAAATTCTTAGAAGAAACAAATGTTGTGACAGATTTATTTGCTGCAGGGGCGCTGTGTGGGGCACAGTGACTGCTCCTGTGCTTTGGGGCCTGTGGGGCCCCTGTTCTGACCCCACAGATTGCTGTGGAAGGGCCAATTTGCCCTATTTTTGCCAGAATGGAAGGCAATTAGCAGCAGGAGCGAGCTGGGCCATGATTTCCTTCCCTAGAAAACCTCCTGTCACCGTGTCTCTCTTTTTTAGCGACCATATATATCCCTAGGGAAAAGGCCAGAAAAGGCCGGCTCACCGTGTGGGAGTTTGTCTTTCCCGGGCTGGGCTGAGAAGGTGGAGAATCCTCAGAACATCTCTGTGGGCAGTTCCGGCAGCTGAGGGCTACAGAAATGCAAGATTTTGTCAACTGCTCCATCTAGTGCCGTTTCAGCAGAAAAAGAACAAACCCCGGAGCTGCGCTGGGCCTGGGCCGCTCTCCCGGCCTGCAGTGCTGCCCTGCGCTTATCTCCTCACCCACAACCAGGAATCCTCACTTTATCCTGCTTTTCTCATCCTCAAAAAACAGGATTGTAAAGCTTTCCATGCTCTGGATAACACAACATTCTTTAGGAGCATTTTCCACTGTTAAGGAATCCCTCAGGTTGGATGGGGCTTGGGGCCGCCTGGGATAGTGGGAGGTGTGGATGGGGTGGGATTTAGGAGCCCAACCTAAATAATTCTGGGATTCTGGGATTCTAAATAAAAAGGGAATAAAAAAAATTATGCTGCCATTGCGTGTTTTCCCTTTTTGTGCAGGATTTGGGAGGAAACTCTGCTTCAACCCCACCAGACTTGGGAGGGCAGCAGGGCCCTCAGAGCCCGTGTGGGAAAGGCTGAAAGCAAAGTCAGGGTGATCCTTGTTCCTTTTCCTTTTGGGATGGTGCAAAGCACGATCTCTGGGATTTGCTGCCGTCCCAGAAGGCGCAGCTCTCCCAGGAATGTGATTGTCAGGGAGCAAACACTGCTGAGAAGCAACAATGGCCATGGCAGTGTTCAAGCAGGACATCAACCCAGCCCAATTCCCTGTGAAGGTGATAATGGAATTATGCACCAATGCTCAGCACAATGGTAAAAAAATTTGATGTTTTATACATGTGTGATGTTWAATTAATGAATTCCACTTCTTTCAGCCTGAGGGGCATGAACTCCTCCATGCTGGCATGATCATGTTACCCCACAGGCTCTGTGGATGTCACACTGCCAGGGTGGCAATCGCCATGGGATCAATTCCAGGGAATTTAGGGGTATTACAGTAATTCCTCRTGAGCAGGATAATGGGGTGGAACCCCTCATTCCTCCAGGCTGACCTGCTGTCCTCACCAGCCCACCCAACACCACCACTGGGTGTGGGTCAGCCAAGAAATGCCAGCAGCATTGAGATGGTGATGTCAAAGATGTCCTCGATGCTGTCACTGCCAGTTTCAGGTTATTCCTGGTCTCCCCAGGTGAGGAAGCTGCTGGAGGGATGGTGAACAGCACTTGGCCCTTCTAAAGGAAAGATCCTGACAGCTGAGTCCTCAAACAAAGGCAGGAGAACCCTGAGGACAAGAGGAAACAGAGGAACAGTTGTGCCAGAGGAGGTTCAGACTGGATATCAGGGAAACATCTCACACCACAGCTTTTAACACTGGCTTAAATTAAAAAAAAAAAAAATGCACGACTAGTCACGCAACCGAGCTTTATTCAGAACCTCTGAAGTCATAAAGCATCTCATTTCACCAACACATGTAAACACACAACCAGGAGGTTTCATTCCTTTTTCTCTTGTGCAGAAATAAAAGTTTTAAACCAACCAGAACACCTCCACCCAGACAAGCGTGGTGCAAATGGAATTCTCTGCCTTGGTCCTGCATGTGGAGCCTGGTCACCAGCTTACCCGTTCATTGCACTGTAATTTTTTGGCAGTAGTATAATTCAGACACACAAAGTGCAAATGATAAGAAGCAGAAAATGTTCTCTCTCCTTCCRAGCGATGAGAAGTGCAAAATATTTCAGCCCATAAATTCTGTTATTTATGTTTGTGAACTGTCACAGGCCAACAACCAACCTCGTGAAACCTCACGGATTAAATGTGGCAGCGC
This sequence comes from Malurus melanocephalus, assembly GCF_030028575.1. Classification (NCBI taxonomy): domain Eukaryota; kingdom Metazoa; phylum Chordata; class Aves; order Passeriformes; family Maluridae; genus Malurus; species Malurus melanocephalus. The sequence continues at coordinate 730,125 of NW_026623357.1, forward strand.
CTCGGAGCAGGAAAGGCAGCTACAGAGACACAGGGCGGAGGAATTACTCCCTCTGGCTGAGAAATCCCATACCCTGGGTGAAGGAATTGCTCCCTTTGGCTGAGAAATCCCAAATCCTGGGCAGAGGAATTGCTCCTTTTGGCTGAGAAATCGGAGGAATCGCTCCCTTTGGCTGAGAAATCCCACACGCTGGGCCGAGAAATCCCAAACCCTGGGTGAAGGAATCATTCCCTCTGGCTGAGAAATCCCACACCCTGGGCAGAGGAATTGCTCCTTTTGGCTGAGAAATCAGAGGAATTGCTCCCTTTGGCTGAGAAATCCCACACTCTGGGCCGAGAAATCCCAAACCCTGGGTGAAGGAAATCGTTCCCTCTGGCTGAGAAGTCCCACACCCTGGACAGAGGAATTGCCCCCTTTGGCTGAGAAGTCCTACACCCTGGGTGAAGGAATCGCTCCCTTTGGCTGAGAAATCCCACCCTGGGCAGAGGAATCCCAAATCCTRGTGGAGGAATCACTCCCTTTGGMTGAGAAATCCCACACCCTGGGTGCCTCAGGCACCTGTGCCACCCCAGCAGTTTGTGAGGAATTCTCCCGTGGGGATGTTCCCGTGTCTCTGTGACCCAGATCCCACTCACAGCTCGCTGGGCAAACCCAGCAGGGCACTGGGAATCCACTGGAAATGAGAAGTCTCTGCCAGGCACTGTTAAGGGAATACCCACCAATGGTTCCAGCAGACTAAATGCACTTTGTGATTACCTAAAGTTATGGAAAACTTTCCAAGCAAATAAGGAAAACCCTTTTCCGTCAGAACTAATTGCAGCGTTCCTGTCTCAGTGTAGTTCACCTGGCTTCAGCACCTGTTTAAAATGGGGAAAATTCCACCAAATTACCCACAACAAATGTACCTTTAACATCCCCCTGTGCTGCTCAGTTATTAGACTGCAGATTTTGAATCTTCTTTCCATTTTCCTGGAACTTTCACACAAAATAAGAATACAATTCTGACCCCACCCTCCCTTTTCATTTCTCACAGCTACATCACCATTATAAATTATGCCAAATAGTCCAAATCAGACTGGGTTCCTGCTCCTCTGGATAGAAAGATTAACCCCCAATGCCCTGCACTGCCAGGAATTTGCCTGCCAAACTCATCTGCTACATCACTAAAGCCACGGCCACATAATCACTGCAGGGTGGCTGGGACATGGAATGAAGTTGGGAACTTTTAGCTGAATGTTCCTGCACACCCCCTCCACAGTGGGACTGACCCAGAGTGGGAGCAGCCTTGGGATGGCTCCTCGTGGGCTTCAGACCCCAAAAACTTGGTTGGGGGTTTCAACTGAGCTGGAGGGAACTGAGGAACATCATCCTAAACGGCTGCATCTGGCTGTGGGATGCCTGATGTTATCCCAAAGTGACTCTGCAGCCCTGAGAGGGGAGCATCCCCTGCGACCCATGAAAGCCTCTTCCTGCACCACCTGATCCTGGGGGCACTCTGGAAAATGGGAACCAATTTGCTGGTCAGGATGAGCCTCATCGAGCCGGAGGGATGGCTCGCTGTCACTCCTGGAATTATAGGATCCTGTTCTCAAAACAAACTTTTTGTCTTCATTAAAGTTTSCAGATGAACGATGCTGCAGCTTGGCACGACAACAACTGCCTTTGTACGCGACATGCCCGACACACATCAGCACATTTCTTCTTAAAAAATAGAATTAGAACAGAATGAGCTATGCCATTGTTGTTCATGCTGCCTAAATATCTGAAAAGGCCCAAACGTTTTAAAAGCCTAAAAAAATAAATTTCCCTCTCCCCCCGTTTATTTTTCATGCTAAAGGCTGCAAATTGACACATCACAGTAATTACCTCTGACTGACTCGCACAGACCTACCCAAAGAGATAAACATGAGAAGTTCACATTTGACTATCAGGCTGACTGTGCCGAGCACAAATAATTTCCCAGAGGAGAATTTGATATTTCATCATTTGGAACAGCGGTAATTTAATTACATTGCTAATGTTTTCTGGCATACTTGAAAGAACAATTAGCATAAGTAAATCATGAGTGAGATGACAAGTCACTCGGCGTTTATTTCTGCCCGTCAGATGGGATCAGCCGATGATCTGAATTCTCTTTTGTGCGCGAACCGATTCCAGGTTCAGCAGCYGCAAGCGGGGCTGGGACCGGCGGGGATGAACCGGCGCCTCCAATAAAGCGGGACGGATCGTGTCCTTTGAAGTTCCTCGATAAACCTGTCCAGAGAAACCCCCGGAGGCACCAGAAGCCGCGGAGGAGGGCGGGGACAGATGCGGGAGGCGGGATGAAGCCGGAGATGCGCGCTGCCCTGCCGGGCGGAGGGGATGCTGCTCCGAGTTTGCCGGGCTCTGCTGGGGCTGGGCGGGGTTCAAAACAAACTCTGCGTTCTGGGATGCTCAGGACAGCACCGTCAGCGTCACCRTGCCCCGCTGGCGCTTCAGGATGGCCACGGCTTGCTCGTGGCTCACGCCTTCCAGCGCCTCCCCGTTGACGGCCACGATCTGGTCCCCGCGCTTCAGCCGTCCATCGTCCGCCGCCGCGCCCTGCAACGGCAAAGATGGGGTCAGCCGTGGCTCTAGAGCCTCCCAGAGCCTGGAATACTGACTGGAGTGAGAGATGGAGCACTGAGAATCTCACTGTCACCCTTCAGGAACCCAGAATGCCACCTGGAGTGAGAGATGGAGCACTGAGAATCTCACTGTCAGCCTCCAGGGCCCGGAATATTGCCTGGAGTGAGGGATGGAGGTCTGGGAACCCCCCTGTCAGCCTCCCAGAGCCCAGAACACTGCCTGGAATGAGGGATGGAGCACTGGGAACCCCACTGTCACCCTTCAGGATCCCAGAATGCCACCTGGAATGAGGGATGGAGCACTGGGAACCTGTCAGCCTCTAGGAGCCCGGAATGCTGCCTGGACTGAGGGATGGAGTTCTGGGAACCCCCCTGTCAGCTTCCTGGAGTCCAGAACACCACCTGGAGTGAGAGGTGAATCACTGGGAATCCCACTGTCAGCCTCCCAGAGCCCAGAACACTGCCTAGAATGAGGGATGGAGCTCTGGGAATCTCACTGTCAGCCTCTCAGAGCCCAGAACACTACCTGGAATGAGGAATGGAGCTCTGGGAATCTCACTGTCAGCCTCTCAGAGCCCAGAACACCACCTGGAATGAGGGATGGAGCTCTTGGGAATCCCACTGTGGCCCCAGAATGCCCACCCTGCCAGCTACACCCCCAGGAAGAAGTGGCTCTTCCCTGGAAAAAGGCACTGGTTCTGGATTTTATAATCTTGGAGTGGCTTCTAAAACAGCATTTAAATGGGCCCCACAACTTAAACAGTGGGGAGGGAGAGGGAACAACCCTGGCATTGCCCCAGACAGAGATGAAGGAATGGCCTTGAGTTGTTTAGATTGAACATCGGGATAATTCTGATCCCCAAAAGGTGCTGAGCATTGGAACAGACTGCCCAGCAGAGACCYCATCCCTGGAGGGATTTAAAATCCATGTGGATGYGGTACTTGGGGACAGGGACTGGCAGTGCTGGGGAATGGCTGGACTTGTGAGCTCAAAGGGTTTTACAACCTGAAAAAAATCCTGTGATGGTCCTGAAAAGCTTCCACAGACCTTTAGAAATGGCCCTTACCCCTACAGAGGCCCCAGTGAACCTCTTTTACCCAAATCCCAAGCCCTGCCTGCCCCAAGGTTGGCTCATAGCTTCTCTTCCTGCCCCACCAGTGACTTCAGGAGCTTTAGGTTCCATTTAGGATTTCTCAGCCTTGCTCACATKGAGAAACTCGCAACCCCAAGCATCAGTTTAAAGCCACAATATTTTAACAACTGAAAATTGTGAAGAGACCGTGTATTTGTGTTTTGAGCYCTGGAAGGARCAGGAGGTACAGCTCTTATGSCTTCAGACWAARCTTTCTCAGCTCCATCCTCTGCCCTGCCACCAGGGCTGGCACAAATGACACCAAGGCAAGCAACTGCAAAATTATTTTATGGGAAGTTTTCCTTTCCTCCCCTCCCATTCCCACAACTCCCCTCACGTGGCCATGCCATGGTTCTTCCCCAACCCCCTGCACCTGGCAGGGACCCCCAATTCCCCCAGGGCTGGGATCCCAGATGAGCTGATTCCCATTTTTTCACCAGGACACAGCACCTCCCTCCTGCACAGCAGGGTAAGGGTGCCTGAGATCCCTCCTGGAAATCTCTCAGAGATTTAGGGACAGAAAACCGCCTCATAAATATTTTAATGGACAAACCCAAGTTTTCCAAGCCCACAGAGTGATTTTGCTGAGACCAAGTGTCCTGTTTCATCCATCAGGAATATGAAATAGGAGCCGAGGAGCCAGCTGTGAGTTCTGGGCCCACTAACTCACAGCAGCCTACTCAGACAGAACATTTTGCTTTCTGCTATATGATATATTATTCCAGACAAATTTGAGGTTTATTTTTAAAGATAATACAGGAAAAAAAAGGGGAGAAAACAAAAAAGAAAAGATACCTTGGCAAATATAGTCTTGACATAAATGGGCAGGTCTCCATGGGGACTTCCATACCCCCCTACAATACTAAATCCCAGTCCATCAGAGCCTTTCTCCAAAGTAATAATCTTAGGTTGAGGTGCTCTGAAAACACAATAAACATCACTTAGATAAGCAATGTCTGTCTCTGGGGAYTTTATGCAGAAGTAACACTCAGAGAGACATTTATCTGTCATGAGTTTCTCACACAAACCATGAACATTCCTGCTCTGGAACATTCTTGCCAAGCCCCGAGGTCAAAGGTTGCTCTGTGTGCTCCAGCTCCTCCTTGGGATGAAATTTATTTTTAATAAATTATATTATTTTATATTCTATCATAGCCACATCCCTGTGCTCACAACCCCAGAGCTCATCCCTTGGAGCCTGAACTCTTCAGGGGGTTTCTCTGCCTACGCTGAGCAAAGCAAGATTTTTTTTTTTTTTGGTGGAATTTAGGCCACTCATATGAATATATCCATCTCAAATCCCAAACCAGTAATTTGTACACATGGTAGAAAAAACTGTTGTGGGTAAAAGGTGGTCAGACATTGGCACAGCTGCCAGGGCAGTGGTGAGTCCMCATCCCTGGAGGGATTTAAAAGYTGTGTGTTTGTGGCACTTGGGGACACAGGGCAKGGGTGGCCCTGGCAGTTGGAGYTGATGATCTGARAGGGTTTTTCCAACCYAAACYATCCCATGGTTCTGTGAAAGCCACTCCCACCTGTCTAAAGGTGCAGCCCAAGCTGAATAATACCCAGACATTTTTTAGGACTGACCTAATTCTGCTTCGTATTTTCACTTCCAGATTTCCCTACAGCTTTGATATGAAAGAATAATACAAATCCTTTGGTAAAGCATGCAGTTCTCCTTTGAGAGCAGCAACAAAACCAGCATCTCACATTGTAAAACCAAAGAGTGCAGCAAAAGTAGCTCAACTTTTACACTCAACCCCCCAAGGCAAGGCAGCAACTCGCATCTCAGCTTCTTAAAATAAATAAAATGAGCCAAAGAATGAAAATAGAGAACTTAATGAAGATGAYGAGCTAAAATGGAGACCAAATGAATTTCAGAATGGGAACTGGGATGCTACAGGGTGCCCCTGAAAGGCTCATAGAGGATCATGGCAGGGTTGGATGTCCAGCTTCCATCACACACACAAGCAGGACTTGTTTTAATTGKATTTTTTYGAATTGTAAAGTTAAAAAGATTCAMAGGACAGRGGAAGTGCTGGGACACRTTGTGAAAGGTGTTTTTAACACCTCCTGCATCAGTCTGCCAATACCAAATTATTACAAATTGCTGTGATCAGAACTCCTTCCAGACAGGGGCAGAACCACCACATCAGCACATTAGGGGAGAAAGGGGGTATTTTTCTCTCGAAAACACCCAGAAATAGTGCTTGAAAACACATTTTGTGCTTATTGACTCAAACAATTTCTGTCAGCAGGCGAAGACAGGCACGAGCCCATCRTCACCTTGGGGATGGTCACGGGGTTTTCATTTCAAAGGTGATGGAAAATCAAAGAAGAGAAGCAACAGGAGAGGYCTCCTTGCACCATTTCCCTTGCCCAGAAATCCACCCCAGATGTGCAGGGGAGCAGGAACTTACTCGGGATCCTCGGAGGGATGCTCGGAGGGCGCGCTCAGGCTGCAGCCCGTGGACATGCTCTCCAGCTGGCTGGCAATGGCACTGATGTTGGTGTCAGCCACCACCTGGGCAGGAGGGAGGCAAGAAAACACCATTTGGAAAATCAGCAGAAATGGCACAGTCTGATGGTTTGATGA
>NW_026623357.1:736469-741494 GCF_030028575.1 Malurus melanocephalus
AACAAATTAATCCTCGGTTTCAAGTTTTCTGAGTTTTCAGCATAAAAACTTTCTAGTTCTGGGTTCTCTGTAATCCTGGAGCCATCACGAAGGATGCTCTGAGGGCTGGAGCACCTTTCCATGGAGCCAGGCTGGRAGAGCTGRAGAGGGACTYTGGATAAGGGGAACAGCTTCCCACTGCCAGAGAGCAGGATTAGAAGGKATATTGGGAAGGAATTCTTCTTGTGAGAGTGCTGAAGGCCCTGGCACTAACTTTATTTTTTTTTTCATTAATGCTAACTTTTCATCTGCTTTTTTTTCTTTTTCTGGAAAAACTTCAAGGAAACCACCACGAAGTGGTTTGGGTTTGAAGCATTTCCAGCTGAAAGGACATCGATTTCCCAACAATTACATGCTGTGGTTATCCCCTAACTCCATCTCCCTCTGAGCAGATATTCCTCTCTGTCTGATGTTTACTGCAGCACGGGAGCTCAGCTCACAGACAGTGAGGAACAGCCAGGGAGCACAATTCCAATATTTCCTCTGGCTRTGGCCTTATTTTATCAGACTGAGCAGGTACTTTTTCCCACTCGTTGCTCTGAATTTGGCTTTAAGGAAAAAGTCCCTTTTCAAAGTAAAAAAAATCTGTTCCATAAATCAGTTTTAAATGTGTGCTCACAATTCTTCCACAGTGATATTTCCCTCTTTCCAATCATTTGGAGCCAGGAGGTTTCCATGCAAATTCTGCAYCCCAGGACTGGGGTTGCAGGATGCCCCAAATGAAGGGTCCAGCAGGTGAGAGCTGCACCTGGCTCAGCCAGCAAAGATTCCCTTCCCATGGCATCAGGGTAAGGAATTCCAGCCAGGATTTATCATGGATTTTCAATAAAACAAGGGCAAAACCAAAGCTCCATTCAAAAACCTTCAGCTGGCAGCAAGAACGTATCAGAGTTCAACAACCTCACCAAAAAAAAAGCTCCCCCTTATCTCATTACTACACCTGCAGAAAAGAAATTAAATTAAGCCAAGGCATCAAAAGAGCCGAGAGGGATGATTGTTCCCCCGAGAGCTTAATCTCCCATTTGCAAACAGCATTTGCAAACTCCTTCCCAGGACGTTCCCATAATAAGCCTTTCCACCCCACTGAACACAATTATCTGACCTTTCAGAGCAGTTTGCCACGAAGTGGTCTAACTTGATAATAAATAGAATTACTTAATGGCACATCAGTCACGATTATCACRGCGATAGGGTGATGCCATTTGGATTGTTTTAATAAAAAAAAAAAAAAAAAACTCAAGCAGTAAAAAAAAAAAAAAAAAAGAAAGGTTTGGTGGTGGACGTTCCTTTGGTTGGAGGTTAACTGTCTCCAGGTCTGGACACTACAGCAGGGGTTAAAGTACAGCATCCCACCTTCCCAGAAATGGATTTTTAATAGAGAAAAACAGAGTTTATTCTATCCCAATAAACCTCTATCATCTGTAAAGAGCATCGAGCTCATTTTAATGAAAGAGGACTCGGAGAGCCAAAAAGTAGCAGAAAAGCAGCCAACTGCCAAACCCAAGGAAACTTCCAGAAGAAGCTCTTTAMCCCAGTGGTGTTTCCAGCAGAATCTCTTTGTTTGTGTGGGTGACCCAGTGGCAGAGTGCTCCATCAGGAATATTTTTAAATTCATGATGAGGTGCAACACTGAGCTGTATTACAGCTTTCAAGGCRAGCAATTTGGGGTTCTGCAGCAAGCTTTCATTTTCTATTCAGGGAATAGTGTTGACACGAGAAGTGGAATTACTCCACGTTAGTAACAATATGAGAWCTGTAATTTCACAGAGAATCCTCAGCTGGTGTAAATCTGTGTGTTTCCTCTGACTTCAATGGAACCACACAAAACACCATCTGCTCTGGAACTGGCTCATCACTTACAGGGTCAGCAGTTCACRGGCAGACAATACAAAGAATGAGCAAATCTAAAACTAAGTTTATTATCATTTCATTGCCTCCTTTTTCCCCCCCTTTCTTTCTTTTCTCCCCCCATTCTTTATTGTAGCATTTGTGTCATAATACAAGCAAGAAGCTCGCAAAAAWCCCTCAGGATGTGTTCCAATCCCAAATGCTGTGATGAAACAGAGTTAGAGTAGATTTTAGTGGTGTCTTCAGCTTGTTTCCCAATTGTTGCAATAATTCTGCAAGCGAGTAAAATTCTGAATTCCAACTGGCAACTATTTTCCCCATTTCTYTGTGTAAACATAAAAATAAACTACGGATCAACAGAGAGGCAGGCAGCAACTGGAAGCAATGTGGCAGGAAATGTCCCTTTTAGCTACCACAGAAACACAGCAGTGACAGCACTGTTTTCTCTCTGGAGTGGTTTTACTCTTTACCTGAAGAACAATCAATTCCAGGCAGCACTGGAATTGATGCCATCATTTTTTCCTAAATTCTGCTGGAATTCCTTTCAATGACAAGGAAACTGCTCTGTGGGTCTCTGTCTCGTTACATCACAAGYACTCACACAAATTTTCTTGTTCCTAGTTAACCTCCAATTGAAAAAAAACAAACCAGCCCTGAGTTTTGGAAGCTTGTTGATTTATCACGTGTGGCAACAAGTTATTTTGTTCTCTTTGTTCTGCTTTTACAGAATCATGCTCACCAGCCTGTATGAATGGCAACGAAGAATTTTTGAATGGAAATGATTTCTTGCTCCCTTTYTGTGTAATTCCCACGAGCAGAGCACCCTGCAATTCTGCGATGCCTCGTGCCAGGGATGCTCAGGGTTTATTTTATTTATTTTTTTTTTTCAATTCCTGAATGCCATTTATCTACCCTGATGCAGCTGCATGTTCAATTTATCACCATACCTGCAGGATAATGCTCCCATAAGCATTCTTTAGTAGATTAACTGCATCTGCATGAGACAGCCCATCCAAAGGTTGCCCATTAATGCTGACAATCCGATCTCCAACCTGAAAGTACAACGGCAACGGAAAATTACCAGCATTAGGGAAAATTAAAATTAAGAATGCTKAAAAATTCCTGGTGAACTTGGCACTGCACAGTCACGCTCCTCTTTAGCAGGATCCCTTTTGTGAGGATTCTGCACTGCCAGTGATCATTTCCCATTCTTAGGAGCGAGGACAATGCGGATTTTTTTGATGCTAACAATATGATCAGAGGAACAAAGATTATGGGTTGCATTTTACTCTTTCTGTTTGCAAGCAGAAAGAAGGGGAGTTTTTCACTGCTCTCCTCCCATCCAGAAAGGATTCATTCGTGTCTCMATGTGCAGACAAGTTCACATTCTTCCAGACCGTGTAAAGCACATGCTGTATGTTGTATAGGAAAGTGGGAACTTCTGATATTAATCCAATTAACCTGGATGATTTYTTCTTCCTACACACAAAAATGATCYTGACCCTGCYATTGTTTAATTCCATTAGAGACAGGGCAGGAGTGTAGYAGCTTGTCCTAATGAATCTCATGGGCCAAGGCATGTGGATCTGCATAATAAATTMTTTCCAACACTCATGATTCCTTGAAACTCCCTCCAAAACTGAGGTACTCACCATGGCCATCCCTGGAACCCCACAYGTGCTGTGGGTCTGACACAAGTGCCTTATTCTGCTGTTTCTTTGTAAGGCCTTAAGATCAAACAACTCATTTCTGATCTGGTTTGTGCCTRCTTTGAGCTCTAAATGATGCCCAGTCTGGAGTTCCCAAAATACCTCTTGTTTTCAGAGAGCCTCCTGCTGCCCTGCCTGGGTCTGGATGAACAGGCATCCCCTGACCACTGCAAATAAATTTAAATTCCTTCTCCTGACATCACTTTTCCAATATGGCAACAAATCCCATTATTCCCAAGATGGGAAGAGAAGGGCAGATCTGGCTTTTGGGGTGGGTTTTTTTTTGTGTTTGCTTTTATATTCAAAGAGGCTGAGCAGCCTGTGAGAGATTATCAGTGACAGCAGACACAGAAGTGCTGGAGGCTTCAGGGGACACGTGGGGGATGAARAGGGAACATTGAGGAGCCCTGTACTCACTCGGAGCCGCTGTGTCCGAGCRGCCACTCCGCTGGCCTGGATCATGGCGATGAAGATGGGGATGTCACCCAGGGGACTGCCCTTCCCTCCGGCTATGCTCACACCCAGAGCATCGTTTGGGCCCTGAAACAAAGCAAAACCCAACACCTGCAGTCAGGGCAGCTCACAGAGATCAGGGTAAGGCAATAACTGACTCCTTTGGTTGGTGGGACAGGGAGAAAATGGGTTTGACACAAACATTTCCTCACCCAGAGCACAGGCAAACACGAATTGTGCAGCCTGACTTGCAAGAAACGCCACAAAAATGAACAATTTTGGGGAAAAGAGTCAGCTTTATGGATGGAAAAAAGAAATAACTCACTGACCCTCATTATCTCCACAGTCCTTGGGCCCATATCGGCTCCTCCTAATAAAGAAACAAACAATTAGCTTCTGTAATTAAGAGATAATAAAATGAAGAGATAAAAAAGGGCTCCAGGAATGGTGAGATTCCAGGGATTTCCTCTTCCTGTTTGTGCTGGGCTGGTAAACCGTGGACAGGAGGGAAGTTTGGCTGGTGTGCATCCAGCCATGGGGCATGGAAAAGTACTCAGAGTATGGGAAAAGGGAAGGGAAAAAGGGATGGAAAAGGGGAAGGAAAAAGGAGAAGGAATAGGGGAAGGAAAAGGCAAAAGGGGAAGGGAAAAAGGGAAGAAAAAGGGGAAGGGAAAAAGGGAAGAAAAAGGGGAAGGGATAAGGGAAGGAAAATGGGAAAGGAAAGGGGAAGGGAAAAAGGGAAGGGAATAAGAATTAGAGGAGAAGGAATAGGAGAAGGAAAAGGGGAAAGGGGAGAGAAAAGGGGAAGGGAATAAGGGTGAGAGGGAAAGGAGAAAGGGAGGAGAGGAAAAAGGAATAAGAGAAGGGAGAAAATGGGAAGGTGAGAAAGGAGAGGAATGAAGAAAGGAAAGGAAAGGAAAGGAAAGGAAAGGAAAGGAAAGGAAAGGAAAGGAAAGGAAAGGAAAGGAAAGGAAAG
>NW_026623357.1:741509-772333 GCF_030028575.1 Malurus melanocephalus
GGAAAGGAAAGGAAAGGAAAGGAAAGGAAAGGAAAGGAAAGGAAAGGAAAGGAAAGGAAAGGAAAGGAAAGGAAAGGAAAGGAAAGGAAAGGAAAATAYATCTATAGGCCCAATATATAAYATATAAGCCCAATATATAACATATAAGCCCAAATACAGAACAAATCCCACTCAGTTGCTCCCAGCTGGTACCTGAGTTTCTCTGAGTCGGGTCTGCTGAGGATCTTTTTGTGCTGACAAAGCTCTGTAGGGTGGAGAGGACGGGAGCGAGCGCGGGGTGGAAGTGGCTGTGGACACCCTGTTGGCTCGCCTGAGGGTGAAAATAAATAAAAACCCATTGAGTCAAAACCAAAAGTGAACTTTAAAGCAGAGCCTGYGACAGATGGGTGCAGCTGTGCCCTGGAAATGCCACATTGGCCATGCTGGGCAAACCCTTCAGGAGGGGACACCGACCAAAATCTGCCCGTGGAGGTGCAGTCACTGCCCCTGGAGGGATTTGGAGGGATTTAACAGCAGTGTGGATGTGGCCCTCGGGGACAGGGGTTGGTGGTGGACTTGGCAGTGCTGGGGGTGCTTGGATTTGGTGGTCCCTGAGGGATTTTCCAGCCCCAGTGATCCCTCKTGTGMACATTTCTGGGGTGCTCMGATGGGTTCTGGAGCRCTTGTTCCCCTTTCTCAGGGGCTCYCAGGGTGTCCTCCACACCTCAGGAGGAGAAGAAATGATGGGGATGTCCCTGCAGGCACGAGRAACTCAGGAGGTCACGAAAGAGCTGCTGTCACACGAGGAGGGGATAACAGTGACACCCACCCTGTCACCTGGCAGGAGTCTTGCTAAATAAACTGTAATCGCCCCTGCTCCTTCTCCTGGCCCCAAAGCCTACTCTCATTTCCAGAAGAGCAGGGAGAGCCTCCCAATGGAGCTGCTCCTCCTGCTGCCCCTTCCATTTCCAGCCTTTTCCCTTCCCATTCCCAGCCTTTTCCTTTTCCCTTTCTATTTCCATCCTTTTCCGTTCCCATTTCCAGCTTTTCCCTTTCCCTTCCCATTTCCAGCCTTTTCCTTTTCCCTTCCCATTTCCATCCTTTTCCCTTTCCCTTCCCATTTCCATCCTTTTCCTTTTCCATTTCCATACTTTTCCCTTTCCATTTTCAGCCTTTTCCTTTTCCATTACCGTCCTTTTCCCTTCCCATTTCCATCCTTTTCCCTCCCCGTTTCCAGCCCTCCTTTTCCCTCTCTCCTTATCTGCCTTTCATCCTCAACCTCTGCCTCTTGAGGGAACTGAATTATCAATTTCAGAAGTGGATCTGAACAGGCTCCAGACCTTCCCACCTTGTCTGCCTCACCCCAAACAAAGATCTGATCCCTCCACGTCCCTGCCCAGCAGGGATTTCTCCCCAAAACACATCAGCTGGTGACTCCAGAGCCGTGCCACGTTGATCCCACTGCCCAGGGAGCAGCCAGCAGGGACAAACACCAGGCACAGCACAATTCCCACCCCTGGGTGCCAATTCCTGCCCCAATGAACAACATTTGACATGCACGAGGAAGGAACCCCTGTCCTGCACCAAAGAGCTTCTGTTTCACAGCTCAGGGGATTCAGGGGGCAATAAAAAAGCCAAATGAGGACAAAAGTTCTGGATGCTCTTGCCAGCACTTTCTGCAGTTGTGCAAATCATTCAGGCTGGTTTGCTGCATCACCTGCCAAGATTTTTGTAACTCTTGGAAGGGTTTGGGTGAGAAACGTTTATTTGGTTTTCAAAACTGCCAAAGCACCTCGGAGCAGGGAGATGAAGGCTCTCAAGCGACTCTGCATCAAGGAGATTAGGATTTCCTCTATTAACAGAAACGCAGGAATTACCAGGTTCCTGCAAAAGCCTCTTAGGCTACAAAAAAGGGGATGATGTCATTTGAGATGAATTTTTACCTAGGCCCATGCTGGATATGATGGCATTTTGCTCCCCTTTCAGATGGAGCTTTACACAATAAAAACAGGTGGATAATTTTCAGCTGTCACCTTTTTGTGACCTTGCTCTTGCTCAGGCTTCTYGTTGATACAATGACCAAAACAAAATGCAATTAATGCAATCAGTGCAATTTCCCTCTGCTAAATTTGTTTCTCCTTCCTTTCTCCTGCACTGCAGATGTTTCTCCAGTGCTATTTTAGCCATTTTTGTCAAATCTGGGCTGTTCACACACAACTTTGGCCCTTCCTGGTACCTCACCACCTCCAGCCAGCCCAGAGCACTGCTGGCCTTTAGGAAGAGAAGAAATCACACCATGYTGCCATAATTTTGGCACCTTTTTGGGYTGTTCATRGATCCACAGGTGCCCTTTAASGTGTTTGCCAMTATTCTGTCAACAAAATMATCTTTTATTTCTWAATACCAAAACATATCAGTACTTAAGACTTTTTTTAAGTCTCTCTAGGAAGTAGCATGAACTGTAACAGAATAATCACAAATGTTGATCCACTTCCAGAAGTTTTAAGGCAATGATAATACCTCTTAGTATTTCTAGACATGTAAAGCTACAATCATGTCTGATTTTACATTAAGATGATTAATCTTTATTCTCTGCATGCTTTCGCATCAATTCTACACACATTTATTTATGATTGTGTCACTGCCTGGAGTCAATCCCTCTTGCAGACCTCCTTAAAAGCTCTCCTGCTTTAAYTTCCCCCTCCCCTGAGCCTCCCACAGCTCCTCCTCTCCCTTTTCCAAACAACAAACCCTTCTTTCAGCAGAGAGGGGCCAAACCCCTCCCCAGCATCACCCTGCAGTGATCCACTCTCTAGAGACACTGGCAACTGCAACACGATGGCAAAGCAGTGGATTTTCAGGAGGAAAAACCATTAAGAAGTTTTTTAAGTCCCTGTGCCTGGTTTCTGCCCCTGCAATCCTCCAGGTTTGGCACCAGGAGTCGGTGTCTGAGCAGATTTGGGGGCACAGCAAGAGGGGAAAGGCCCTGCTYGGACTGAGAAATGAATTGTTGTCCTCGCTTCAGGTACAAAGCAAGTGAAGCAGGAAATTGCTCTGTGTTTTCCTGCAGAGGAGGCAGCTCTCCCGTGGTTCTGCTGTGAGACAGGCACAGATATACACTCTGGTTTTGTTAGCTCGCTTTGAGAGACAAAACAGCTGCAGAAAATACATTGGAGTGGTTTGTGCAGGTCTTAAAACCAAATATTTCTGGGCATCATCGCCTGAGAAAGATATMACAGATTTTTGGTGTGTCTTGGGAAGGCATTCCTTCAACAACAAATAAATTAACCAGCTCCTGTACTCTATCAGCACTTCAGCTGCAGYTCAGCACAGAAAATTACGGGGATAAAATATTTTGTGTTATAAATAAAAACTAAAAAAAATAATTTTGCCCACCCTCAGCAGGTGTGGGCAAAATTTTGCCTGTGGAAGGACTGAGCTTCAGGTGCACCAACCTGGTGCTCTGCCCTTCACAGCTCCAATTTAAACAGAGGAATTTGCCACTGACCTGACTATTTTGGGATGTTTTCCGTGATGACAGCCATGATCCAGCTCGCAATCTCCCAAGCTCGAGATGCACCAGGCCTTGGGCACACTTGGGGGAAAAAAAAAGTGAAAAAAACCAAAAACAAACCTAAAATGTACAATTTAAGTAGACATATAACATTTCATGCTCTCCTGGAGAGAATTATGTTTATATTCAGCACCACAAGTCCGTGAAGAAAACCGCAAGGAATGCTCCAAACATGAACATTTGTATTTAGACAATACAAAAAGTGGATTTAGGCTTGTCCTGAAGGTTTCTCCTGCTTGCTGAATTTAATATGAATCTCCCCCTTGCAAACTGATGGCCCATTTACTCAGGAAAAACAAACAAAAAGCCCCCAAACTCTTTAGCAGACATTTGAAAAACCCTTCAGAGGAAAAAYGCTGCAGAAAAGGGTGAATTTAACCCATATGGATCCTACTTAACAAYACTCGCTCGTACCACCGATTTCCAACCCTTAAATAGGTAAACTTTTGGCAAAGTACCAGCCCTGAATGGAAAAAGCAAGGAAATAATTAGCCTTCCCCTGCAAGAATGGAAGAAATCATGTGCAGAAACACGGGTGGGGATGGCAGGGGGGAGCCCCTGGACCAGATGCAGTTTGGGAACAGAAATGGATCTTCGGCCTCCACGGGCATTGGTGGCCATCCCAACCCAACCAGCCATGGAAAAATGCAACCTCTCCCAGAAWTTCAGCGTGAAATCCCTCCTGGAAGATGGGAAGCTGTGCAGGAACAGATTTAAGCTGTCATTTCATAGCTGCAGGTCAGCACAGCAAAGCCAAAGATTTATTTCAGCTCTGGTTTGCACTGCCTCTCCCCTTTCCAAGTGTTTTGCTAACACAAGAGACACATTTTCCATTTTCAAATCAAYGCCTAAACACTAAATGTGTCTTTGTGCTCCTGCTTCACATCACCCAGTTCCTGGGAATAGATGGAGAAGTGACTTTAAATGAACCTCCCAGTTATTTCAAATGAAATTCTTGTCTCAGCAATCAGCTGGAGCTGTCCTGTGCATGGCAAGCAGCACTCCAGGATAATTACCTCTCACAGTGTCAGTAACTGCAATTCAACATCTCCAAACGTGCTCTGTACTCACCTTAAGAATGGTGGCAACAGTCTCTTGTGAGGCATTTCTCATATCCTCCCCATTTACAGACAAAATCTGATCTCCTTGAATTAATCTTCCATCGAGGTCTGCAGCTCCTCCTTTAACAATGTCAGAGATAAACACTCCACTTCCATTTCTAACAATGCAAGAAGCATATGGCTAATTACACCATCCAATATTCTTTGGGAGACCAATTTAGAGCACTTGYATTTAAGAGACATTAAAAGAAACCTGTGAGCAGAGGAAGAACCYGTTTTACACCCCACTCAGCCGTGTAAAAAATGGATGAGTTTTAAAACCACAGCATGTTTTGATAATATTTAATGCTGTCTTTCCCCTTGAACTGCTAGTTCTGACCGTGTGAAATGTAAAGATTTATGGAAAATGCTATTTATATGAATAAAAATCTGAATAAGGTTTGGTCTAGGATGGAGTTAAGCTATGTGGGACATGGTTGAGTGGTGGACTGGTTGGTTAAAGGTTGGTGACGATCTTGGAGGGCTTTTCCRACCTCAGTGATTCTGTGATTCCATAGTGTGAGCTGTGCCAGCTGCAATGCCAAGATCTGGCATTTTTCATCCTCCACCTGAAGGACACAACCCTTCCCACCCTGAATTACACCCTTTTAACAGACTGGGCTCTCCCAAAGGAGGGAATCCCCACTCTGAAGGACTCAGAAAGTTCAGCACAGAAGCGAAGGCAGCAGGGCTGGAGGCTGCCATTACCATCTGCAGGATAATTTACACAATCCAAATTAATTACCCACCCCAAAATATGCTCACAGCACCCAGGATAAACACTGCCACCCCAAAAACTGCTATAGGAACCCTACTGACCACAGGCAGGCAGGATCATGACACGGTGCTTCATAACTGCAAAAGGAAATTATTTTTGGCAATACCAGAGAGCAATTCCGACACTGAACAAGTGTCATGCCATAAATCTCTTTTAGCAAAGGGAGATTAAAACTATCAGTGCTCTGGGTTGAGTGATCTAATAGCAGTGGTTTAGAGATGTATCAGGAAAAAGTCACATTTTATTAGGCTGCTGGTACCTCGCACTGATTGCTTGCTACAGGAAGGTGGAGGCAGGACAGGACAGGAGGAAACGGCCTCAAGCTGTGCCAGGGTTGGGTATCAGGAGGAATTTCTTCATGGAAAGGGTGGTCAGGCCTTGGCAGGGGCTGCCCAGGGAGGTTTGGGGTCCCCAGCCCTGGAGGTGTCCAGGGAAGGAGTGGAAGTGGCACTCGGAGCTCTGGGCTGGGTCACAGCGGTCACAGGATGGGCTCGATGACCTGGGGGATGATCTTTTCCAATCTCAGAGATTCTGAACCCCAGGCTGAGCCCAGAACTGCTCTCTGCAGCGTGGCACAGTCCCTCTGAACTGTGCAGGGCTGGATCCAACTCAGCCTCTCCCCTTCTGCTGACCTCACTCCCTGTGAACCAAGCACARCTCAATCTGACTCCCAGCTCCCTCTGCAGAGGCACATTCTGCCGTTTGGAAAGGGAAACGTTTACACCTCAATTCTGAAACCAGAAAAGCCAAGGCCAGGGCCTCCAAGCCCTGAGATGAAGCCACCCTGATGGCACAGGAGAGTGAGCCCCAGCTCTGCAGTGCCACATTCCCTCCAGGCAGGATGCCCACTCYGTGCCCGGAGCTCTCCTGGGCACCACCAGCCCCCAGTGCCCAGCTCTGTTGTTCTGATACAAGAGCCAGAAATATGGCCCCATTGCATCCTGGAAGATATTTAGATACAAAATTCTGCTCCTTAGGGAGTTTTCCCTTTATTTCATATTCCATTCAATGGCTACAGTCATTTGTTCATACATCAAAATCCCAAATATCTCCAGTGGAAGCGCTGTCAGGTCAGAGCTGCTCTTACCGTTTCCCAGCTATGCTGAGCCCCAGCCCTCGGCCCGTTTTCTTCTGGATATCCACGGTGAAAACCTCCAAGTTTTCCTCATCTTTGTAGTGTGCTTCATTCCTGTAAACCACCAGCTGCACCTTCTGGGGTGTCTGTCTCAGTGCTGTGATGGCCTCCTCGTGGCTGGCACTGCGCAGATCCACACCGTTCACCTGCAAACATCGGGGTTTGCTCTGCCCATGGAATGAAAAAACGACCTCTCCATCCCACCCTGCCATGGGTGACAGCACAGATTTGTCACTCTGACACCCCTCAGTGCTCTAATTGAGYGCTGCCACCTCCACTGTGTTTCCTACAGAGCTTTGTGCCACTGCCTGAACTCAATCTCAACAATCAGAACTTTTGGCGGTGGAAGTTTTGGGGTGTTCTTCCCTTCCTTTGAACCCCAAGCCTTTGGAACCTCAAGCAATGCTTCTTTTTCCAGCTACACAAAGTGGGATGTGCTCTTTTGAGCTCCCTGTGAATCTCAGTACTCAGATTCCTCCTCCCCTGGCTCTGTAACAGCACCAAGCTGAAAACTGAAGGAATCAGAAACACCAGAAAATAAATGGCCACAGAGAATCCCAGGCAGGATGGATTAAATGGTGATTTTCCCTTTTTTCCAATAGATGGCACACCAGACCGCTCCTGGAGCACCCAGCTGCACTTTCTTACCAAAACCTGAGAAGGTTTCAGYGTTTTAGTAAAGTCAGACAGAACAAGAAGTTCTGCTTCAATGTTCCAGTGTTCCAGCATTAAAAAAACCCTATTGCAACTTGAAACCTAATCTCCTAATTTTGCCAAGCCTGATCCTCAGGTGCCMTTTAAGGTGTTTGCCAATATTCTGTCAACAAAATCATSTTTTATTTCTTAATRCCAAAACRTATCAATACTCAAGACATTTTTGAAGTCTCTCTAGGAAGYWGCATGAAYAACCACAAACATTAATCCATTTCCRTAAGTTTTAAGGCAATTGTAATAGTTCTCAGTATTTCTAGATATGCAAAGCTACAATCATACTAATTTCACATTAAGGTAATTGAGACTAATCTTTATTCTCTATATTCTTTTGTGCCAATTCTGCACACATTTATTTATAAGTGCATTGTTATTCTTTCCTCAACACAGGCATCTCCGTGCGCTTTATCACACTAACCTGAAATAATTCAGAGTCATCTTTGTGATTAATACAGCTTTTAAAAGCTGAAATAATAACAATATTATGGCCCACAGACATTAGCCYTTTCCTGTTTGGCCAGAGCAGAATTAATTAACCTGCCCCATTTTTACCCCCTAATTACCGTGCTCTGTTAATACACCGTTATTTATAAAACCAAAACAACATTCRGCCTCAACGCTAACAAAAATATTTGCAGTGCAAGAGCCGTAAAGACAACTCCCCAAGCACCCCTTGCTATTTTCCTAACCCTACACACCGAGGCCTTAATGGCCATGCTGGGAATTTGTCCTGAGCTGACAGCAGAGCTGCAAGGCAGCTGCGCTCAGTTTGGTCTGCAGAGCAACACTTCTCCCTTAACCCTTTCCCTCCACCTGCTCCGTGCTTGTCCAAGAGAAAAACACCACATTTTGTTCACAGCAACCATTCCCCAGCTGGGGAAGAGTGGCCTGGGGGAGATGGGGGGAGATGCAGGGATGCTGGGAGGGAACTGGGAGGGGATTTTCACTGGGATACTGGGATGGATGTTCACAGGGATAATGGGAGGATGCTCACAGGGATGTTCACAGGGATACTGGGATGGATGTTCACAGGGATACTGGGAGGATGCTCACAGGGATGTTCACAGGGATACTGGGATGGATGTTCACAGGGATACTGGGAGGATGCTCACAGGGATGTTCACAGGGATAATGGGAGGATGCTCACAGGGATGTTCACAGGGATAATGGGAGGATGCTCACAGGGATGTTCACAGGGATACTGGGATGGATGTTCACAGGGATACTGGGAGGATGCTCACAGGGATGCTCACAGGGATACCGGGAGGATGCTCAAAGGGATGCTGGGAGGGGTGCTGGGAGGGATGCTCACAGGGATAATGGGATGATGTTCGCAGGGATACTGGGAGGGAACTGGGAGGGATGTTCACAAGGATAGTGGGAGAGGATGCTCACAGGGATGCTCAAAGGGATACTGGGAGGGATGCTGGGAGGGGATACTCACAGGGATAATGGGGGGTTGCTCACAGGGATAATGGGAGGGGTGCTGGGAGGGATGCTCACAGGGATAATGGGATGATGTTCGCAGGGATACTGGGAGGGAACTGGGAGGGATGCTCACAAGGATAGTGGGAGGGGATGCTCACAGAAATGCTCTGGGGGGGATGTTCACAGGGATACTGGGAAGGACGCTGGGAGGCATACTGGTGGGATACTGGGAAGGATGCTCACAGAGATGTTTACAGGGATGCTGGGAGGGATGCTCACAGGGATACTCACAGGGATGCTCTGGAGGGATGTTCACTGGGATGCCCACAGGGATAGTGGGAAGGATGCTCTGGGGGGATGTTCACAGGGATATTGGGAAGGATGCTCATAGAAATGTTTACGGGGATGCTGGGAGAGATGCTCACAGGAATGCTCTGGGAAGGATGCTCACAGGGATACTCACAGGGATGCTCCCAAGGATACTAAAAAGGATGATCACAGGAACAGTGGGAGATGTTCACTGGAATAGTGGGAAGGATGCTCTGGGGGAATATTCACAGGGATACTGGGAAGGATGCTCACAGGGATGCTCTGAGGGGATGTTCACAGGGATGCTGGGAGGATGCTCACAGGGATACTCACAAAAATGCTCACAGTGATACTGGGAGGGATGTTGGGAGGGATACTGGGAAGGATGCTCACAGAGATGTTTACAGGGATGCTGGGAAGGATTCTCACAGGGACACTCACAGGGATGCTCACAGGGATACTGGGAAGGATGCACATAGAGATGTTTACAGGATACTGGGAGGGGATGCTCACAGGGATGCTCTGGGGGCATGTTCACAGGGATGCTCACAGGCACACCCACAAAAATGCCCTCCCCTCCTCACCCCACATTACCCCAGCTCAATATTTGGATTTCAGGCAGAGCAGAGAGGTCGGGAGCGCAGGCCTCCGAATGAAAGATTAAAGAGATGAATAATCCTGAGCTATTGGACATGACAGCTGAACTATGTAATTCARGAACTGCCTTGCTCAATTAAATTTAATGTATTCTCAATTTGTACSTTCAGTTTATATGAATATATAAGGAAATATGAATTTTTCAGGATGTTCTCAGTGACAGAAGGGAGGCCTCAAGTGTGGATCCTACAGGAGACCTCTGCTGAGCTGAAAACATGTATCCACAACCAAGCACAGACACAGAGAAAGGCTTTTACCTCCAGAATCTGATCACCAGCCCAAAGTCTGCCATCTCGGGCTGCAGCCCCTTCTTCATAAACTTCATGGATCACTATGGCATCCTGTGGGAAGAAAGGGGTGGTATGAGTCCTGATCCCAAATAAACCCCAAACTGGCCACCATGACCCACCCCACAATCCCCACCAGCTCCACAGCAAACAAACACAACACTCCGAGACAGGAGATGCAAAACTGTATTGCAAATTTTAAAATTTTTCAGTATTTTGGGATAAGAAAATGACTCCTGCAATCAAAAGCCGGTAAAAAGGCACAAAGGATTTTGTYCTCCACTTCAGAATAGTCTTGTCCAGAGCTTCTTCCATCATTTTTATGCATTGGCATCAGCAGCACGTGAACTCAGTGTGAACTGTTGTATTAATATCGCCTACTTTTAATGACATTATTTAAAACCAGATTCTTTGGAGCTATGAATATTTTTAGGGACTTGGCGYAGAGCTCAGCTTTAAGCAAGAGCCGAATGCCTTGTGGTAAACAGAGCTGGTTAAATCTGTAAGAAATGAAATCCAGAAGAAAGGAACAATGGCAAACGTTAGTTTATTACTGAGGTTGGAAAATGTAGGCAGTGGCAGATGTAGCTTCGGGGAAGGTTTCAGTGATTTAATCTTATTGCCAGCAATAGATGTCCCCAAAGAAAAAGCATTACAAAGAACACACTGTTCTCTTGCTGGTACTTTCCCTTTGCATTGTTCTGGTTTGTTCCTTTTTAATTTTTTTCCCTTTTTCCTTAAAAAAATACAGGTGAACATCCTGCTACAGTGCTTCAGCTTGAGGGATGGGATTTCCAGGGTGCAAAACGTGCTCCTTGGTATCACCAGCGAACCTTTGGCCTCAGAACTGAGCCTGGGTGCCTTTTAATGGTGATTTTTAATCAGATATGGGATAATCCATCCTCAAATAAAGCCTCCAGAGCTGCTGTTGGGGTGTCACCCACCAGCTGGATGCACAAAGAGGAGCATTCCCACAGTAATTCCRAGGAACACCGGTGAGGCTGGAATGTGCCAACCCCACTGCACCCCAGAGCAGGGGCAGGAAAAAACTCCTCCACGTTTGGGAAACACTGCTGGACACCACATCCCTCATCACCAATTCCCCCCCTGCCCATGCAGCACAGGAAGAAACCTCAAATTCCCTTCAGGAGATGCTCAGATCATGACAGCACCGAGAGCACAATTCCCTTCCATCCCCACTGCAATTTATTTAATGATGTGGATTTGCTGGCACCTCTGCCAGGGGTTCCCCCTGATGCACGGACACCAGTCCATGAAAAAAGCCTGAGGATTGCAATCTCAAATGGATTACAGCTGATATGAGAGTCCCAGATYGGGGAAAAGAGATTTCAATCTGCATAAACAAAGGGGAAACACCATGAGCAGTGTACCAAGTAATTAAGGCAATCAAARGAGTGGTTTGATTAAAGAATAATAAAAAAAATATATATATATAAACACACCACTGGCAACTGCAGGGTTTTTTTGCAATAACTTGAATATGAGACAATATTTGAAGTAATAAACACTAAGAGAACAGAGCAACACGGGCACGTCCATGTCAGCAGCCTCTGTTTGTGTCTCAGATCTCCCTGTTGTGGGGTTTGGGTTGGTTGGTTTGGGGTTGGAATATTTTTTACCTTGGTTTTACAAATGAAGCTGTTACTCCTGATTAAACTAGGAGACTTTTGCTTGGGAGAAGTGGCCAGTGAGAGAAAACACAAAATATTGRCCAGCTTGTTAAGGCAGCAGAGGATAACCAGAAGGTTTGGTAGAAGACTGGCCATGAAACTGTACACACAATGGTCAAATTACACATTTTCAGACTGGATTTCATCTCACATTTCCTACCCTATGAGCAAGGACCTTTCAGCCCCCTTTCTTTAGGTTCATTTTCCATCTGTGGTCACTGTAAAAGCACCCACCAACMCAGAGCTCCCAGCTTTTCCCAGTGCTGCTTTATCAAATGTAGAACTGCACATCCCAAAGCTTGGGCTCAGGATCCACAGAACATTATCAGTTTGGATAATCTGCATCATCTGTTTGAAAAGGCAACACTTGAGCCTTGCACTGCCCTTCCTGCCTGTGTGGGAAGGCCTGGCACTGAAAATACCCATGGCATGAAAAGGTGCATTCCTGCTCGCCCTGTGCCTGCCCTGCAGGAGGAAACATCTCGCTSACCTGCCAAAACACTGCTTTTCTTAAGCAGTTTTTTCTTTTTTAAAGTGGTGTAGCTGAACCAGGCTTATCAAATCGATTAAAAACAGAATGGAGCAACATGTCTGTGATGCACTGTGAGGATTTCTAAACAGTCCATAAGCAGAAATATCAGTTTATGYTTTCCTCAGCTTATGGACCATGGCAAACAGATCTCTTTCCTCTGATACTTCTGCGAGTAGCTCAAAATACACTTGGTAACTTTTTTCCAGAATTCATTTTTTCCACTGGATCTAGTGGGATCTGGGTAATACTCAGCTGGTTTTGATAATCTGTGAAAGATCACTGAAACAAAATTATTTAAGTTAGCAAAGAGTTTTAATCACATCAACACTTTACAGMAGTTTATGCAGTGATGAGCTGTCATACTCCAGTCGTCCAACCAAGTCCTAAGCTGAAATGACTCTATCAAAGGGAATGGATTGAAGCTGGAACAGCCCTCTCAGTGCCTCAGGAAAAAMCAGGATCTATTATGACTAAAACCACACATTTATTTAAAAGATTTGGTTTCTGGACATCTGCAGCTCCTGTTCACTTCAAATTCAATGTGTGCTCGATATCAAGGCCTAAATAGTTCAAAATCCATCAGTCAAGAGGGATGCAGAGAAAGTGGTGCCCATRTTCAGCTGGAAGTGGTGAATTCATGGTGGCTCTGGGCAGATTTTCCCATCCCTCCCCAGCTCTTTTCAGCCCCAGTTCCACAGAGATTGTGACTCTCCATGGTCGAACTTGGCAGAGCTGCAAAAGCTGTTCGTGCAGAGGGGAAATACAAACACTACCGTATCAAGAACACACTTGTTTAAAAAAATGATACCCAGCTGCTGAAAGCACATATTTCATAAAGTTTACAAATCCATTCAGCAAGCTGGGCCTTTAATCTTTGTATATTTTGACAAAGAACAGTCTGGGACCTCTGCAGTAAAAGGGAATCAGTGCTGAGCTGAGCAGCTCTTGCACAGGACAGGAGGATGGGGAACACCAGCCYRGCCACGTGAAAAGCATTTCTCCACRCTGAAAGGKGGAAATTGAGACTGTCCAAYCCTGAAAACACTGGAAGAAAAASAGATTKGAAGGAATTTTCTCTGCTACTGCTGAGATGGCTGTCATGGGCTCAAAAATGTTCATTTTGAAGGGYCTGCAGCCTGAGGAAATGAAGGTGAATGCACTGACACAGCCCTGCACTACCACAAAAATCAGCTGCGAGCCAGAACACTTCCCAAATGTGGCCAGAGCACGTCTGGTTGGGATAGGTGTGCCCTAAACCTGCTAAATGCAGAAATGGTCACCAAACTGGCCACAAAGAGAAGGTAATTTGTAGGGTTCARACCTGAACTGTGGGACAGCTGCACCCCTGAGCAGCAGAGCATCGCTGTGACTGAGAGAATCATTGAGACAGAGAATCATTGAGATCGAGAATCATTGAGACTGAGAATCATTGAGATAGAGAATCAGAGACTGAGAACAACACTGAGACAGAGAATCACTGAGACTGAGAATCACCGAGACAGAGAACATCACTGAGACTGAGAGATTCACTGAGACTGAGAATCACTGAGACTGAGAGAATCATTGAGACTGAGAATCAGAGACAGAATCGCTGAGACTGAGAACATCACTGAGACTGTGAGATCACTGACAGAGAACATCACTGAGACTGAGAGAATCACTGACACTGAGAACATCACTGAGAATCACTGAGACTGAGAGAATCACTGACACTGAGAACATCACTGAGAATCACTGACACTGAGAATATCACTGTTAATGCACAGCTGTGGGGCAAAGGGAAGTGAGAAAATGAGGATTGGGCTGAGGAAGAAGAGGCAGAAGCTCAGAGGAGCTCATGGAGCTGCTTGGTCGACACCTCAAAGAGTGAAGTCAGCGCAGAGAGAACAAAAACAGAGCAGTGAGGGCAAAGTGCCTGACAGGAATTAACACAWACCTCTGAAAACACAGCCTGTGCACTGTCTGCACTGCCCTGCCCTTCATCTGAGCAGGAAAAGATCCCTGAGCTCCTGGGCACTCTGATCTCAGCTCCCTCCCCAGGCTGGGGGGATTTTTTCTGCTTGATTTGTAACMATTCAGAGAGCTGTGAGGGGAAGGATATCGTGCTCAGCCCTCAGCAAAGGGCACAAACAGATGTGTTAACGCTGAGAATTAAATTCAGTCAGACTGACAGCTTAATCTTTGTATCTTAAATGTCAGGAATGGTCAGGCAGAGACCCCGGGCAAGGACCACAGCACTGCCCKGGCTGAGCCTTTGGGAGAAAGGTGGGAAAAGTCAGCACCCTATCGAGGAAAATCACTGACCAAGGATCCTTAAAAGCCTGCAGCAGCACAAAAAGGGTGAGAAAGGCTCACAAGCTGCTGGCTTTGACTGCTTCACGTGTTTTCTGCAAATTTACAGCTCCTGAGCCAGTCTGTCCAGYGTTTTTCTACTGTGCAGCTGTTCTTCAGTGGGACAAGCAGCAGCTTTCAGCTGAAAATCCACTGCAAAACATCCCTAGGCTGTTTTTGGGAATGCTGGGAACAGGGAGTGAGGGAGGGAAAGGACAYGAGACGTGAAGGAGGCACAAATATTRAGTACCAWGRGTATTTTGATGAAGYTGTSYCCTGTGRTAAAGGATCAGAAYGCAAAAAYGGGTGAATKAAAAGAAGTGGAGCAGAGAAATCACCACAYTGACAWRGAAAAAAAAAGGTCCAGATTGTGGYGAAGGAATTTCCTGCACAGCACTGRATYATCAAYAAATTGGAGCTTTAATCTTTGTAAATTTTTGTCGTGGTGGATGAAACCACCCCRGAAACTGCTGAGGGGCTGAACAGCCCTAGCACAGCCAGAACTCGGTGGTGGAAAGACCTCGACAACTCCCTCAAAAATTAGACAGTTCCTTCCAAAAAGATGTAAATTCTCCTACCCCAGTTAAACCTAATCTGATCCCTCACTCTGCCCATCCCTTCTCCCATTAGCCATTGTATCCCCTTTACTCTCTCCATCCTATTCCTCATGTGATTAGTCCCTGTATATCTGAAAGTAAAAAATTTAGCTCGCTCCCTTTCACCTCTAAAACCCCTCCAAGAATAAACTTCTGAAACCTCCACGTAGATGAACCTTCTAATTCTTTATCTCTAGTAACATACAAGCTATAAACATACTGATTGTATATATTTGCCTTTCAGCAGCAAAAATATYAGAAAATTCTTACTGTACAGCACCAAYGCAGTGGTAGCCAAAGTGASCCCCAAAAACTGCAGAGACACTMMAAATATATGTAGAAAATTCAGACCACATCAACACCACCCCAAGTGTATATTTTGACAAAGAAAAAAGGTCTCTACACTGCTACAACCCCTGCTGCTCTAAGTGAGCCAAAGTTTGCTCTGAGTTTGACTTTTCTGAGCCATTTCAGCCCATGAGCTGCAGCCTTTTTTTAGGATAAAATCCACTGAGGATTGCAACAGCAGCACAGGATGGCTGAGAATAAATCTACCCCCAACCAGAAACACGGATTTGTGCAGGGAATAATGGAGTTTTCTGCAYTTTTCCTGAGAAGATAAAGAGTAAACCACACAGAAAACCATGCTCTGGGAAAGATGTTTTCTGATTCAGTCGACAAGTTGTGTTTTCCTAAGCTAACATTACACAATTCCAATTCTAATTTCCTCCACAGCTACAAATGTTACACTAAACCAGCGTTATGAAGGATAAAAACACTGCCAGGGGTTTTGCTGACTGCAGGATCAGGGATTTATCTCTTTCCTARGGCAATGCCATGAGTTATTTTCTTTTCAACTTCTGTTATACTTTGTCTGGAGCAGCAAAATGGTAAAAATTTCATTTTCACATTTTTTTACTCGTTTTCATCAGTTTCACAGATAAAAGCAGAAATCAAGTGGCTGCACAGTGAGTTTCACTGGAGGATTAGCAGCATGCAGGAATCCCTCAGTATTTAAAATAAACCCAGCAGAGGAAATAACAACAGTTATGATCCACAATCTTCCCCTTGCAGATCCAAAAGGAATCTCCAAGATAATTCAGCGAGGGAGCGGGAAGTTCAAGCCCAAGAAAATCACTTTTTAAAGGGGTTTATCTCAGGCATGGTGCTGCAGATGCCTCCTGCTGGCGCTCCCAAACCATGAACAGGCACCCCAAWCCCTGAGCCAAACCCAAAATGGGCTGCAGAATGCACAAATGTATCACTGTGCTAATGGAAAAATAAATGTATCGCTGTGTTAATGTAAAAATGCTTCACATCTCAGCAGACCCAGAAACCGCCCCGCTCCAGGTCAAAACAAAAGGTCTGTTTCCCATTTCAGAGYGAGCCCTTGCAAGAGGTGGTGTTCACTTGCCAACTTTCATAAAAAAGATTAATCCACAATATCAATATGAATATAATTTTTCATACTAAAATACAGATTTATTTTAAGGAAGCGGATAGTATTTGTATTACATTTTATAGGCCCCTATAGTTACATCTGGTCCTTATTTATTTAAATTTTATTCAGCTTGCATAATATTTTTGCTTACAGTTATATTCTCTAAGATCAGAAAAGCTAAAACCTGAAAATTCAATGGCACTATTCATTAACATTCCTTCGCTCTGCAGTCATAGACTGCAGTCATTTGCAAGCTCTCCTTTGATTCTGAAATAATAAAACGAAGGTAATAAGATGTTTAGTGTAAAAATATATGACTTAAGTCAGAATGATAGAAAGAGCAATGTTCCTGTGAATCACGTGCCAAAGCAAACCCAAGTTTTTCAAAAAAGTATCCGTGCTCGTTTTAGAGGGAATAATAAAACACAGAATGACATATTAAAACCTTAACTCGCTCACTCTCATTATTTTATTAAGTTAAAAAAAGWAGGAAAGTTTGCAGTGTCCAGAGCATGGCCCAGGTTGTAAAGAATGCATGAAGTCCTGAATGTTTGTGACACAGGGGCTGAAACCAGGAGCAGCCAGGATCCTCCTGAACTCCTTCCTGACAGCTCCTGCTGCTTTTGGATATTGTCAGTTTAGATTTCACGCCTGATTTCCACTCCTGGAAGGCACCGGCTCCTCCAAGCAAGGCCCTGCTACTCCAGCAGCCCCAAACCCTTGCCAAAGACCCATCAAAGCCATGATCTGCAAAACTCAGTGCCCTAAATCCTTTTTGGGACAGCCCATGTCCGAAGCAGCCTGGATCTGTCACTCTTCCCGTGCCCCAGCGTCCTCCTGGAACGATGAAGAATCCACAGCTCGGATCTGGCCTCATCCAAAGCCATCCCGAGCTGCCCTGTCATGAAATCCCCTCCTGCTTTACAAATTTGGGCGAGGGTTTAGGAGGGATCACGTTTTTCTTCCCTATCCCACTGCAGCCTTTCCCTCTGCAATTCCTGAGCCACGATCCCAAACTCCAGACCCCTTTCCCATTTCTCATCCCATTGCTCCATTCCTTCTGTGTCATATTTCACAGCAGCATCTGCAGCTCCCGAGGCCAATACCTCCCTTTTCATTTTTTTATTTTTGCTTTTTTTTTTTCAATGAAATTTTAGCGTGTTTCACCAGAATGCTCTCAGACTAGGTGTCTGTGGCATCGCTCAGCCTTCAGCTGTCTGTACCTGATAAAGATATTTTTGCCTGGATTTTTTTCTCCCCTCTTCCAACTGCAGCCTTTCCCTCCGCAATTCTTGAGCTGTGATCCCAAACTCCAGACCCCATTCCCATTTCTCATCCCATTGTTCCGTCCCTTCTRTGTCAGATTTCACAGCAGCAGCAGCAGCATCTGTAGCTCCTGAGGCCAATACCTCCCTTTTCATTTTTAATTTCGCATTTTTTTCAATGAAATTTTAGCTTGTTTCACCAGAATGCTCTCAGACTGGGTGTCTGTATGGTATCGCTCAGCCTTCAGCTGTCTGTACCTGATAGATATTTTTGCCTGGATTTTTTTCTCCCCCTCTCCCAATTGCAGCCTTTCCCTCTGCAATTCCCGAGCCACAATCCCAAACTCCAGACCCCATTCCCATTTCTCATCCCATTACTCCGTTCCTTCTGTGTCATATTTCACAGCAGCATCTGTAGCTCCCGAGGCCAATACCTCCATTTTTATTTTTAATTTTTATTTTGCTTTTTTTTTCAATGAAATTTTACCGTGTTTCATCAGAATGCTTTCAGACTGGGTGTGTGTATGGTATCGCTCAGCCTTCAGCTGTCTGTACCTGATAAAGATATTTTTGCCTRGATTTAAACACAACCCAAGTGGGTTGGGTGGGATGGAAGSTCAGCCAAGGGAAATGCTGTTCAGCAGCACAGGAGCCACAGRGCCTGGTGTTCAGGAGATCCCCATCCCGAGTGGCAGCAGCAGGGCACAAAGCAGAGGATTTTTTTGCAGCAGGAACAGCCTGATTTTGGCAGCCTGGAGCCCTGGCAGGGTAATTATCCCTCCCAGCTCCAGGGGCAAACACGGGGCTGTGAACAGCTGCAGTTTTGAGGCACAGTTTTGTTGATTATTCCCTCGCCCTTCCTTGACAGATGGGGTTTGTTCAAGGGATGACTCACCTGGACTGAGAATAAATCGAAATATTCTTCTGTCAGACTGCTGCCCACCCTCAGGAAGCTCCTCAGGAAACCTCCTGGGCTCGCCCAGGTGATCAGGAAAAGTGTTTTCCTCCCCAGCCATATTCTGCTATTTTCAGTGTTCCACTTCCCTGGCTTCATGGATCATTTTATTTTACAGAAGGAACACCTTAAAATTTATTAATTGCTTTTCACTGAAGTCAGCCGAGAGCAAAAGCACAAAAAGAAAATTCACCACATCCAAAGTAGCCATGAGAGGTTTGTTGCTGTTTACAACCAAGACACAAGATAAATTATGTTTTTCTCCCTTTCTGTGGAGGGTTGAGATAAAATGACCACCCCTTACCTACTCCACCTCCAGAGAGCCCTGAGTTACAGCCCCTGCAATCTTCTTTTATATCTTAATATATCCCACTCTGAGGTTACTTTTACAAGTTTGATTGGACTACAACCAAAACAAAAAAAAAATTAAAAATCACCAACTGAAAGGGCTGTGCTTCAGCCAGCTCCACTCTGCACTTTAATTGCTTTAAAGCAGAGGCCATGTGTTGTGTTCTCTCAGGGGTCCAAGGGAAGGTGAAATGAAAGTGAGGGAAATAAAAAAATACTTAAAAAAATTTTAAATATCAGGTTTTTAGCCCCCAAGGACAGCCCTTCTCTCCCCACACCTTTCCTGSAGGCACATCCTCCCTGCTCCCCCAGCACAGAGCCCAGCCCTGGCTGGTTGTGCATCATGGAAAGGGTTTGGAATCCATTGGGATGAACATCTCCTCACCAAAAAACATTTTACAGGGGTTGAGACATCACTTCCCAACCTCCTGAACAAATTAACCTCCCTGCTCACAYGGCTGCATTTTCCAAATCTCTGCTTGGTGATTGCTGAGGAGATTCCTGAGGTTATGACTTTGAACTTGCACTCTGCATTTCATTCTGAAGCAGCCCCRTCCCTGAATGCCTGATTTATTATTCCAAAAGCTGGGCCTGTGCTCAAGGAAGATATCAAACATTCTGAGAGAGCTTTCCCACCCCATGTGAGCACCCGTTGAGCACCCTCAGCTCAGCATTTTTAAATCAAGAGTGGGTGATCACCACGTGGGTGAGGCCCTCATGTCCATTTTAGACTGGACACATTGTGAGAAACATTCCTGGCTTCTCCCACCCTGGTAAATCCCTTTTGAGATCCCAGGAATTTGGGGTTCAAATCCTCCAGGGGTTTGCAGGAACTTCTGCTGAAGCCAAATATGATTTACTGCAATTTCTCTGCACTGCAGCAAACAGTGGGCCTTGCACACAAAACTTCTGCCACACCATGAGACCTTCAGAACTGATGAACTTATTTTATCTTGCCTTTTTTAAAATAAAAAGATGTCCATTTGTGACAAATGACAGAGTAAGGCAGATACACCACTCAGCTCCACGGATCTTTGTTCTACTTCCTCTCCAAGCCATGAAACTCAGAAAAGCAGAAACTTTCCTACAGCCCTGAGCAGTATTTGCTTTTACTCCTCATTATGTCACGTGAACTTCGTTTCAACTCTTTTTACAAAATTGTTTTCTGACTCCAGGGCAAAAAAAAAAAAAAAAAAAGAAGGCATCAAAATAATTTGGAGAAAATCAGGAGCAGAAAGTAGACAGAAAAATGGGAGATGTCCTGCCCCAAACAATTCCAGGATTCTGTGACCCCCACCAGCTGTGTGCCTTGAGAAGGGTTTGCAGGGACTGTTTTGGGGAAGAGAGAACCCCAGAGAGGGTCCCTGCATGCTCAGGTGAGGCTGTGGTTTCCCAAAAGCAGCTCATTTCCTATGAAACACCATTTCTTGGCTTTCCACGAGCAGGCTCAGAATTGTGAAAAGAAACAGGGACTGGTTTGGGTAAACCCTGTAAGCTGAGGGTCTGAAAGTGGAGAGCTGGACCTCCCTCCCTTCATGGTTTCAGTTACTGCTCTCAAGTGCACAGACTTTTAAAATCAGCTCCTAGGAGGGCACTTTAATGAATAAACTAATGAAAGTAAAATATTTAAGCAAAACCATCGACTMCATTTAAAGAATAAAACCCTCTGCRTTTTGTTTCTCATCTGCTTGGTAAAGCAGTTATTTACAATTTTTTCTTTTATTTATATTAAAATCTCATGAAAGACACACACCACATTGCAGTCTGACAGACTGCCACGCATTAYTTCCAAATTCCAGCTAAATGAAAAAGCAGGGAGATGATTAACACTGAGCAACTTATTTGAATTTACTCAACACTGAGGAGCTGGGAAAAAAAAAAAAAAGAGACTGGGGACAAAACTCTGCGTGGCTGGAGAGAGTGAAAATGAACTCAGATCCATCTCCACAGGAAACAGAGCAATTCATCCCAAATTTACATGACTGCAGATTGGGATAAATGGGACCAAACCCTGAACTTTTTCCAATTTCAGCTTTAAAGTTGTAAAAGGTCCAGCCTACACTCTGC
Organism: Malurus melanocephalus; assembly: GCF_030028575.1. Lineage (NCBI taxonomy): Eukaryota > Metazoa > Chordata > Aves > Passeriformes > Maluridae > Malurus > Malurus melanocephalus. The sequence goes on from NW_026623357.1 coordinate 762,694, forward strand.
AAAACAAAAGTTTCATTTTCCTTACTTTCAGGTTTTTTTTTTTTGTCTGGCACGCCCTGCACTTTGATGCACCCCAATAATATTTTGGGGAGTAACTTCAGGTACCAGAGCAGCTTTATCACTGAAGTGTCTCTGTGTCAGGAAACTGAGGAAAACCCAGCAAAGCCACCTCTGTAACAGACTCGTTTGCTGAAAGAGCTGGATTTGACATTTCAAAAACCCAATCTGGCTCCTCTTACACCGCAGCAAATGGAAAGTGGAGAGGAGACAGCCAGAGGAGAGGCAGAGAGGGTTTGGCATCGTTAATTTGCTGAGCTCACCCTTGAACTGATGTATTTTAATTCATCTGAAGATAATTTTTTTAAAAAACCAGCATATCCAAGAGGCAGATTARGCCAAAAGACACGGAAAACAATAAAAGATTACCTTTGGTTTACCTCTGCTCTGYAAGGGCTTTTGCTGGCAGGCAGATAAATCACAGTTTGTTTAAACAGCTACTGAGCATTTCTGCTCTCCAGACACAGGAGTTATCCTTGCTGAGACAGCTCTGCCTCTGCAACATTAATTTCTGCTCCAGCCACTCTGTGACTTACCTGCCTCCACCTCCTAATTCACAGTGGTTAAACAAAAAAAAACCACATTTACAACCTCTGACCACAACACTACTGAAACACAAATTACACAGGAACTGCAGATCTGATACAAGGCAAAATTATCAATTTTTTAATGGTGATTACAGCTGTTGGTTTGTCCTCCCTGTCCTGAACCATTTATTAGAGCAATCACACCTTAAGGGCATTATTATTTTGGATGTTTTCATTGTGTTTGCCTGCAGCAAATGTGATTTGAACAGGAACTCACCAGGGGAGTGTCTTTGCCCCCGACGATGCTGAGCCCGAGGCCGGAGCGGCCCTTGGAGATCTCAATGGTCATCTCCTGCCCTGCAATGATGGGACAAGTTGCTGGATCCATGGGCACTGGAGCTGGGAAGACACCTGGGAATGTGAAAAGGGAAAGAAATAAATCCCACAATACAATAAAAAAAAAAAAAAAAACACCACAGAAGGAATCGTACAACAACAACAAATGACACTCCTATTTTGCTCTTCACCTCAACAAAACTGAACTAAAGGATCACTGTGAGTCAATTCTGAGGGCTCCAAATCACAGTGAGTTCAGTTSTGGGAATAAATGCTCACAGTGAATGCATCTAATTCAGTTTTAACCTATGCAATTCATGATGGAAAGGGATATTCCCTTCAGGACAGGTAAGGCCATATTCCAGCACCATGGAATGAACAGGATGTCCCAAACTGTMTTTCCTGCTATTTCAGTCAAAAAAAGAATATCTTTCTGTGTAAAAGTCAGGAAAAGCAAGTGAAGACACCTTTAAACTCTCAAAAAACGTGAAAGGAGAGGAAAATACAAACAGTTTACAAACAGCTTAGAACAGTTCATTGGATGTTCAAGGAGCAAAATTTCAGCAAAAATTATCTGGAAAACAAAATGAAAAATCCATTTTGGCTTAGGGCACTAAAAATACACTGTGCTGTGGAAAAAGCACTGGTTCTTACCACGGCTGGAGACTTCTGCCTCTGGAGCAAGGTAAGGAGGGGCTGGCTCCAGGGGAATCTCCTGGGAGCTCTCTGGGGCTTTCACTGAACCTTTGGGCTGCTTCATCTGCTTGAGGACCTAAAAACAGAGCAGAGGAGAGAGAAAACAGGGATCAGGCACAGAAATGAGGTCACATCATCACTCAGTGGGATGAGATTGTCAGCATCAGCTGCTGGTTATTGTGACTCACAAAATCCTCACAATCAATGGAAGGAAAACGAGCAATATTTCAAGAGGAACCATGAGTTTTTTTAAGTTTTTGTCAATAAAATTATTTTAATGCCTCCCCAGTTAACGCCTTCCCCACATAAATCACTCAATCCTCAAGGAGATCAAGCCCTCAGAACCCTCCCTTACTGATTTAACACAAACAYACAAACATTTCCCTAAAAACACGAACATTTTCTGGGAGCTGCTCCTCTGTCTCCTGCTGATCCTGCTCTGCCACCACCCCTTGGTCAGCCTTACATTTCACATCCTGAAAAGACAAAAAAAAAAAATTAAAGTGAGGTGTTTCGAAAACATCCCATCAGCTTCAAGAAAATACCCTCCAAAACTCAAAATGATGATTTTAGGCAAATGCAGTGATATTTTGGAGGGACAGGACACAGGGAGTGGCTTCCCACTGGCAGAGGGCAGGGTTAGATGGGATTTTGGCATGAAATCCTTCCCTGGCACAGGGTGCCCAGAGAAGCTGTGGCTGCCCCTGGATCTCTGGAATGTCCAAGGCCAGGTTGGGTGGGGTTTGGAGTACCCTGGGGTGGTGGAAGGTGTCCCTGCCCATGGAATGARGTGGAATGGGATGAGCTTTAAGGTCCCTCCCAACCCAAACCAGYCTGGGATTCCACGATTTCTTCCATTTGTAGCTCCAAAGCTGAAACCCAAAACTTAAAAGAGGAAAAGCCACAGTGAACACAGGGAATATCAGGAATTATTAAAAGCACAGCCCTTGTTTTGAAGGCCCAGGTGGGATTTTTGGGGAGGGGATTGTCACACACTCTCTGCATCGTTCCAGAGCAGTACAAACTGTAGCCTCATTGCTTTCTGTGCCCTTGCAATCCACTAAAATATTATTTTTTATCTCCTAATTCTACAATTATTTCCAGACAGTTACAGTGCCCTCCTTTGTCAGCTCCTCACTAAACCTGGGCCACTTTGATCCCAGTAATAGTTAATCATCCCTATCCCAGATTAAAAATCCTGATAAAGCCTTATTTTGCAGAAAAGATGAGTTCCAGCTTCCAAAGATGATTTCAAAGCTTTTTCCAAATATTCAAAAGATATTCTGCAGCTCAAAAAGAAGTTCCAATTAAGATGATAATTTATAAATTTAAAAAAAAAAGAAGAATTGTAGGTTACTCAGGCTTGGAAATACTGGCCTTGCTTGCTGGAGCTTTATGATGTCAAATCGTGCCAACCCCCTCAGGATCTTTTTTTTTTTCCCTTGAATTTTTCTCCAAGCTTGCTSTAACTCTACAACTGCAACTATTATCCAAAAGGATAACAGGAAAAAAGATAAAGTGGTGATCTCATTGTATTATCAGAGGTGTCAGGGGAGAAATGGGAAGCCTGCTTTGTCATTTTCCGAGAGATTGTTTTAACGAGCAGTGAAAAATTACTTCACACTTCCCTTTTTCACTGGGATCTGTGACTGGAATCGGGAGTTTCATCTTGCACAGTAAAAAAAGAACCAGGCACCACCCTTTCCATCCCTCTGAGCTTTTCACTGAGGCAGTGCTAGAGGCACCTGAATAAAACAAGCACCAAAAACACCCAGAATTTGTCCAAAGCCCACAGCCCAAACTGTTCAATCTGATTCAAATCCCTCAATTCCATCCCAAAGCACTTTTACACAGCCCCTCCTCTCTGCCTCTGCTCCAAGGATGTGTTTTCTACTTGTGGTAAAYCCAGATTATTGTTCCAGGTTCAAACCTTTCAAGGTAAATGAATCCACTCTCAGACCATTTCCAACTTTGTCGAATTAGAACTCCCAAAATATCCCAAATTTGARTTTCCAAAATATCCCAAAGCCCTTTACTCATTCTTTTCCAAGGACATCTTGGAAAGCCAGGTTTTTCCAGCCCTCAGAAACCCAGGACCTCCTCTCAGGCCACCTCCAACCTCAGCTGATGAACACAGAGGCTTTGCCCAGTGCTTCCACTGGCTCCAGTCAGAAATAAAGTTATTTTCCTTCCCCCTCCTTATCATCCAAGCCAACAATGATGTCCATTATACAACTTCATGGCTTTTAAAAGTGATGAAGTGACAACAATGAGTATGTGGTGAGAGACTGACAAATTTATCAGCACCAGATGAACAGAGAACGATGTGAATTTTTWAATTTTCCTTCCATTCCAGATGAGACATCCTGCCCATGCTCTGAGCTGTGTGTACTTGTGGAAGATCTCTGCTGATAAGCACACACTTTTGATTTACTCAGGGAACTTGATCTTGCTTGTTGAGTTCTATATTCCTGATTTCTCYTGACAGATGGCTGAGAAATTCAGTAAAAACAGTGGAGCAGCACCGAGGCTCTGGTAGAGACCATGGTGATGTGAAAAACCACACTCTGATTTCTTTTGCTCCCAAGCTTTCTACAAGACTGCAAAAGAAATCTCCATTCCCCAAAATACTGATTTCTCTCATGCTGCACTGCAGAGTCTTAATGCCAGCTGTGCCTGAAAACCAATTTCCTTCTGGCCAGAAACATCAGCTCTCCCAAAACTGGGATCCACTCAGAAATATTTCCCACATAGCTTTAAAATCCTAATGTTAAAAAAGCTCTGAAATCAAAAACTGGCTTTTGGTACTATTCTTTTGTCCATTTATACCCCTAAACCAAGGGCTGGCCCAGCTGAAGGTGCTCTGGAATGATCTGCAGGTATTTCAATTCTTTTCCAAGTGCAGGCCTTTGCCTTCTCTCACCTCTCTGCCATTGCTCTGTTCTGGACAACTCTTTTCCTTTGTTTTTATCTTTCACCTTTGGCTCCCCTTCTTCCTTCCCCCAAGTTTGAAAAGAAGCTGCCAAAATATTCTGGGTTTCCTGTGGTTCCAGAGGTATCTTCCCTCCACAATCCCTTGGATTGATGTGATTTCTCTTCCCCATTAAATTCACCCCTCMTCTAACACCCCTCAAAAAGCTGCACAGCACAAGAGCTCATTTTTGTATCACATATTTTAAGATATTTTTATCTGCTTCAGTCTTGGAGAAATTCATCACATTATCTTGCAATCCCTCTAAAATTTCTGGCCAAGCTGAGCCAAACAAGGTGAGTGACACCTGCAAATCCATCCAGTGAAACTCTGATCCATTTTCATTCCAGCCCATCAGAGGAATCTGCACGAGGCTACCAAACAGCAATAACTCAACCTTTTTGTAATCCATCAGGGACACAAATCAATCCACGGGTGATTAATTCTGATGCTGGAATAGCACAGAACACTTCCYAACTCTGAGAATTTGCAGACTGGTTAATGAAACAATTCCTAGCTACAGAGCRTTGTGTAGATTCAATTTATATTTGCAAACCTCAAGACACTCCTTGCAAAAGAAGAAGACATCTGAGAGGAAAAAAAACACCCAGAAATGTCAGATTTCCTCAGCTGAGGACACACACACAGAGACTGTGCACACACAGCAAGTCCTGCACTCCTTGAAACCCGAGCAGGCAGCAAAAATTCTCTCTCAGCAAATCTGAGGTTCCTCCAGCTCAGACGTGTTTGGTATTTTCCATTTTAAACCCTCAACAGAGTCCAAAGAAAAGAGAGATTAGAGCTGCACCCTGAAGGACTTTCAGATTCCTGATAATGCACGATCCTGACCTACTAAACAACAAAAAGCTCCATCTGTGTAGATGAGAAGCTCAGTATTTATTACAGACAGAACCACATTAAACCACAAGTTATGGCCTTAATGCAGAAATCACCCAGAGCAACTCTATAGCTGTGTTATTCAGGAGGCAAGGCTAGATTATGGTAATAGACATTTTGGCCTGAGAATTTATGAAGCTATGAATATAAATATGATTTACAGAGCAGGCTTTTTCTGAAGTTTGTCACACGTGCATGGCAGGAGTGGAAACGCCACCCCCTCGCTCACCCAGAACCCAGGAGAGGGCCAAACTGCTCCATGAGAACTCTTATCTTGGGATTTTAACAAGTTCCACTGAGTGTTTAGCTCATGAGAGCAGGCTGTGCATGGAAAGCTGAGCTGAATTCTGCTTTTCCAYGCACTGGACATTATTTGACAAAAGCGCTGCGACACTCCAAAGAAAAGGCAGAGAAAACCAACCAAGCCAGCGAATTTTCTGAACTCTAAATCATTCAATAAATACTAATAATCAAATAAATATTAAAATTCTGAACTCTGGCCATCGTTAAACACTGATTTCAGTCACTCACAGCTTTGCTGGGTTCCTCATCAGCCAAGCTCTTCATGACAACTTCCAGACTCGGCTCTTCCTCGCCGCTGGCGGGGTCGGTGCCACTGTGGTCCTGGAAGAAAGGATTGACAGCAGCTTGAAACACAGCTCTGCTCCCCCATAGTGTCTAAAAATCAGTTTTACCCTTTTTTGTTGTTTTTTTGTACAAGGGACAGCGTGACAAGGTGGAAAGGTCCCCAGTTAAAGCCTCCCAGGATCAGGGGAAAATGGGTGAGGAAAGTCTGGAAGGGCAGACCTTGGTCTGGATGACACAAAGGACCACAGGGAATTCCCAAATCTGCACTCAGGGCCATCTCTGGGGCAGCTCTCAAAGCCAGACGGATCCCTGTGAGCTGGGAAAGCTGTGGAGTTGGCAGGAAGAGGCTTTATCCARATCTCTGTCCCATGCTCAGCACCTCAAAGGGGCTCCAGTTCCCTTCACACTGAACAGGTTGGGAAAATCAAAACCATGGAATGSTTTGGGTGGGAAGGGACGTTGGAGATCATCCCATCACACCCCTGCCATGGCAGGGACACCTCCCACCATCCCAGGCCTTGGGCACTCCCAGGGATCAAGGGGCAGCCACAGTTTCTCTGGGAATTCCATCCGAGCCCCTGCCCACCCTCCCATGGAACAATTCCTTCCCAATATCCCATCTAAATCCACCCAATTTCAGCYTAAAGCCATTCCCTGTGTCCTGTCCCTCCATCCCTTGTCCCCAGTCCCTGTCCAGCTCTCCTGAAGCCCCTTCAGGCCCCAAAAGGGGCTCTGAGCTCTCCCTGGATCCTTCTCCTCTCCAGGTGAGCATCCCCAGCTCTCCCTGCCCTGGAGCATCTCCACGGCCTCCCCTGGACCCTTCAGCCCCAGAAACAAAACTATTTCTGAATTTTCATCAGACATTTTACATTTGAGTAACATTTTACATTTGAGTAACATTTTACATTTGAGTAACATTTTACTTTGAACAACTCAAACATCTCAACTGCCCCTAGGGTGGACAAAGCACCTCTGCTCCCTGTCACAACAAAATCTCTCATTCTGTGGCTTTCTGGGGATTTGAAACTTCTAAAAATGTATTTTACAGTGATTAATATTTCATATACTTTGCTTCTGGTGGCTTGCCCACAGCATCACACCACAACACAGCTTTAGCCTGTCCTGAAACTCTGTGCGATGAAGCCAGACACTGATTTAAGGTGAATTTACTGTTCATCCCTTTTCATATTAAAATACATTAATAAAGATAAAATGAAGATAAAGAGAAAAGATAAATATATAAGATAAGATAAAGAGATAAAATGAAGATAAAGAGATAATATAAAGAGATAAGCTGAAAAAACAACCACCATAATACATGGTAACTGTGGCCCCCTGATATTCCATTACACCAGCCAGGCTGTTTAATGCAGGGTGCACATAACACACCATGTTAAATATTTATGTGGTGTTTCARAGATATTTGAAGATATAACTTCAAGATATAAGGCTGTTTTTTAATTTATTTAAAGGCAGGAGGAGCTGCCAAAGAAAGCAATGTAAACTTCTGTGTAACATCACTATATTTGGGGTTGTTTATTTTATAGAATAAAAAGATAAGCAGCCAGAAGTAAAAACCTGCATTTACTTATAAAACAAACATTGTGTAAATAGTAAGAACTTGCCATTAATGCATGAAACTCAACCCACAAACATCCACCCTCAAAGGCAAACACAAGAAATGCTTTGGGAGRGTCTGATTACATCCACCTGACCACAGCACAGAATGTGCCCAAACAAAGCTTTGTGCTTCGTCCTGAAGACACAAACATTACACAAAGCTAGGGACAAATGCAGGTATTAAAGAATCAACAAAATTTAAAATGAACTCTAAATTGTAGGGTAACRTGCAATGCGCCAGCTGCACCTGGGGTGTGGAGGGGAGAAGGAAAAACCAAAGCACTGCCCAAAAATGACTCAGATCTAAATAAAATCTGAGCAGCTGTAGCACCAGGCCTGTGAGGAGCAGACAGCAGAGGAGATAAAATCTGGAAAACAACAGCAAAGTGTGCAAGCAGGAGATGCATCCAGCCTCACCTCCCAYRGCCCCGYGCTGAGGGATCCCAGCCACRCTCATGRAAATACCAGGAGTTCAATGCACACRGATTTATYGAGGCAAGACAAACCCCAATCCAATTACAAAACATTTTTTGCTTTATTAGCTCAGGTAGGAATAGAATTAAAAAGCAACAGCAAGGCTAAGCATGTAGTTTATCTGGAAAATTYAGTTAGAGCGTATTGAGATGTCAAAATGATAACGAGTGTGGTGGCTGCAGGGATTCCTGGGGCACGGGGGATGATCAGTCTGCACCAGGGCTGAGGGAGCAACAAAAATCCCTCAAAATATTGGCATCATCACCACACTGAGATGGGTTTTGCACTGGAAAACTGCTCCAGGTGAAAATTCCTCACCAGGACTTCTCCAACTGCTGAGACAGGAGCAGGACAGGAGGTGGAGAGGTTTTAATGTGGAGCCTCCTCTTCCTCCTGCTCAGCACAAACCTGTTTGATGCCTGCTGGGGACACCACAATTTTATTGATCTGCAGCAGCAGCCAGATCAATAAAAAACAGGCAGAGAAAATCAGCCTGTCAGGCCAAACCTCTGCCCAACGCATTTCATGATCCCCCAACTTTAATTAGACAAGGTGCTCCAACTTATCACGAGCTGCTAATTATGATTAATCTATCCAATTCAGCAGCCTCTAATTAAACACAGCAGCCCAGGAACTTTACCTCAATGGARGGGTGGGAGCCTGCAGGCAGTGGGAAGGGGGTGACAGCCATCTGGTTGACTGCATCTTCACTTCTGTGAACAAAAAAAAAAACCCAACATGTTACACACCAAACTGGGAGGGACAGAATTTCCTGTGAGCTGGTTCTGCCCATTAAGGAAATGTCCTCACCAGAACAAAAACTGCTCCTTACTGGARTTACAGCTCAGAAAATCACTTCATTTCTGCTCTGGGCTTTGCTCCCCAACAGATCCCATCCCTCCACGGGACCAGGGTAGGTTCATCTGGCACACAAGGACACTGTGTCCTTTGGAAATCCAATTTTGGGGGATTATCAGAGGATGCAGATGGAGTTTGTGGTCCCTACACATCCACAGCAGTGCTAACATTTAGCCTCTTTTAACATCTGTAAACTGCTTGTTCACAGTCTCACATTCACATTACCGAAACACAACGCCCCTTTGATACAATAGATTGCTTTTCTTTTTTTGTTCACTTGAGCTGTGGTCTTTTCCAAAAAACATCAATTATAAAACTTGGAAGAGATTTTTATAAAATGCAGGGAGAAGAGGAGAAGAGCAGATGAACATCGATTCTCTCTCCACATAAAGGGAATTATTTTTCCCAAACACTTATGATGTATGGCATCTTCTCCTCTCTCTTTAAAATGCCTCAGAAGTTGACATCTGAYTACTCTGTTACTTTTTTCTTTATTAAACATCATTCTGCCTTGCTGATGTTTTTCCTCGACTGCCATTCAGACTGATTTGTTTTCTGGGATTATTCGGCATTTTTTTGCCTCTCTAAATTGACATCAGGTAACAGTTTGCTTCAG
>NW_026623357.1:773563-788224 GCF_030028575.1 Malurus melanocephalus
AATAAATCAGCACAGGAGATTTTTTTTCCTTGACTGCAGAGGTTTTCCTAACAATATTTTATTATTAATAGAAAATCGACAACTCTCTGCAGCTCTCAATGCAAAATGCATGTTGTGCAATTAGGGGCAAACATGGGAATAAAAAGGAATATATATGTATATATATATAAACCTTGGTAAGAAACACCCAAAAAATTGCTTCATGTCAAACTGGCGTGCAATTAATTTTCCAAACTTCATATACACACACCTTCAGGGTTTTTTTTTTTCCCCCATCAGTGGGTAAATATCTTTATGCAGCTTTATATGGATGGTCATTTTTGTTCCAAGCAATAAAAAAAAAACCAAACAAAAACCACTTATGGTAATTCCCTGGGGGGAAAAAAATGCAAAAATATAAAAAAAACCCAAGGTTACACAGTGTCACAACTTGTAATCTCCCCCTGCTAGGACTCGTACATATTTAAATACTTTAATGCTGCTTCAAAGGAGAATGCTTCAAAGCAGAATCAAAGTGGGAATATATTTTAAAGTGACAGATCTAATAATAAATTGCTGTTTCTGCTCTCYACTTCCACAAGTGTCCTCGACTGCAACGTGAATTTATTTACAGCTAAAAGGAGCAATCATTTTCCTTTGATGCAGGGGCAGACAGCTCGGAAGTCTGAACATGATATTCAAATTACAGYGACTGCAAACGAGCATTCAACAGATTTGCCAAGAGTTGCTCCAGAACCACCTCCAAAAAAGCTGCTCTCAGTTACTGGTGCTCAATATTTCTTGGGGTTAAGGGCTTTTTAAGACTCAGCCTTCATTCCTGACTGCATTTTGCTTCTTTCTAGTCTGAACAGGAGCCSTGGACATTCCCCATCCTGTCTCACAGACCAAAGAGGAAAACTCCTGATGTGCTGCTCTGTCTGCACCTTTGCAGCTCAAGCAAAGATAAATACATTTATTATTGGCTTAACTGCCACAAAAACTCAGTACAAAACAAGCCTAAAGACAGCCACATGTAAATATAAATCTGAAGAGAATACCCATTTCTTGCTGCAGGAAGGAACACTGAGGTGATGCCTCAGGATTTTATCTTCTCTATTTCCATATCTCTGTACCCCTGTGATCCTTCAGTGTTTAACTCCAGACTCCACAGACAGTGCTGAGCTCCTGCTCTCCCATTTTTACACAAAACAATTCCAGTCAATGACTGCATTGGCTGCAGCTGCAATTGGAGGATTCAGTCCCAATGTGCAAATGGACAAAAGTGAGAAAGGGTGAAAAACCCGTGAGCCATTGTCCATTGTGGGTGTGGGGGGACTGCCCTGAAGGTCCTGCAATAAACAGAATTTATTTTATTCTCCAAATTGTGTCCAGCCTCTGTTCCAGGTAAGCCTCACAAGGCATACAAGGGAAGTTGTAGTTGGATGCTGAAAGGCAAAACCAAGAGAAATCCCAAACCAGACTCACCCAGAGGGGCAATTCCAGCACCCAAAGGACCTAATTCATCCCAGGACACACTGAATTGCTCTYTGGGGGCTCCTGACAGCTCTGAGAYRTCACAGACACCCAGATGTCCTCAGGATACCTGAGCTAAGGGGGATGAACATCCCCTCCTGCCAAAGCATCTGCAGCTACAGAGCCTAAAAACACTGAGGGAGAATCTGACAGCACCTTTGCAAGGGGCTGGGGGTGCTTTTTGGGGATACAAAGTACACCCAGAACCAGGAGAAAACCCCAAAGGCTTGAATGAGGTGACAMAACATCTTGGATGGCACAGAGCTGCAGAACAAGGGAACAAATATTTGCTCTGCAAGTTGACAGCAGGACATGAAATCCTGCAGATTATTGAAAACTTATACTGTCCATATCCTGCTTGTTAAATTAGTTTAAAAAAAAAAAAAAAAATCAGGGTAGGATCTCACATTTTCTCATCTTTGCTTTCACTCTAGAAGTTCCTTTGGCAAAGAGGAGTTGCAGGTGACAGAGGGTTTGTTGGGTCGAGGCAGCAGCTTCCCAAAAAATCCCTCCTGCAGCAGCAAGAGCCGTCTTGTTCTCCACCTCCTCCCCACCCCTCCAGCCACAGGGACTCAGATATTTTAAATGAACAGCTCATTCTCCTATAAACTGAATTTTAGGTCAGCAGAAGGAGCCCAAACCTTCCTGAACTGTGTTCTTGTCGCCACATGTGTAGGACAGAGAGGAGGAAAAGTTCAAACTTGCACACACACAGGGCATGGCAAGAGCTGATTTTTAAAGCTTCCCCACATGAAAGAAGTTAAACAATCAAAGCAAGTGAAAACAGGAGTTTGTGCTCTGAAAACACGGCCAATTATGTCGGTTTGAATTTTGAACAAATGTAAAAATAATTTCTAAAGCGTGACAGGATTTGAGAGAGGCACTAAATGTAAAATGTCTCTTTTAGAGGCTCTGAAAGCACAGAATCACAGCAATGGGGAGTGCTGAAAAACCCAGGACTGCCCTGGCTTTCCCAGTCTTGGAGTTGAAAGGAACTCCCTCCTTTGCACATCACCACAAATAAAGGAGATTTCACCTGGAAATGGAAGAGACAGAGTCCTGTGGGYTGTTCCAGAGAGCTGAAACCCCATCAGCAAAAATCAAAAATATCAGAGCAGTGGCTGCAGTGTGGGAGGGCTCCGGACAGATAACAGATGGTATTTAAATCACAAAAATCCCTTATTAGGAAAGCATTTCTTGTGTTCCATCACAGCACAAGAGAATTTTATTTAAGGGATAAAGGTAAAGCAAAGAGCGACTCTCAGAACCAAATAATGGGAGGGTGGTTTGAAATCAGTGGAATTCAYTTGGATTCAAGCATTCAGCTACACTTGATGTGCTTATTACACCAACACTGAAGCACCAAACCAGATTAAAGGCAGTTAATTGAGCATGGAGAAAACATTGAATTTGCTGAATCATAAAATTCTCACTGCAAAAGAGCATTCTGACATAAAGTGGATTTCCTGTTGCAGATGTAAAATCTAATTATATTGTTTCACGATGCACTTTACAACACACGAACAAAACCCACAACGGGTACAAACCCATCCTATTTTTGGGAATTGGGGCACAGATAATCCTACAAAAAGCAAGTCCCTTTCTCATTTATTACCTGGCTAATTTTTCCTGGAAAATCAAACCAAGAATTTGAAAAGGTAACTGAGACATTACATCCCTTACTSCTCCCTGAAAAAAGAAAAGTGACACCAGAACTGCAAACCTTTCAGATGCTCCTAGAAGCTCAAATAATTAATGAGACCACTGGGAGGCAGGGCTGTGTTAAGACCTATATTTTGGAATCTGGCCAAAATCAACTGTTTTAAATAATCATCGTCAACTTAATTGAGGAAAAGATGCTCATAAAGCAGAGTGAGAAGCCTTCAGACAGAAGGGGATGTCTGTGATTCTCACAACAGCTCCTCCACTGTGTCTCATCAGCAAAAAATTCCAGGAAAGGGTGGGAATGCAATTGGAACATTACCTGGGTGTAAAAAAGGGTGGACAGATTTTTTTTTTTTAAGCCAGGATTTTAGCAAAAAAAAAGTCAAAAAGGCTGAGGACACCTTTTTTATCCTTTATCTTTTTCTAGAGGAAAAAAAAAAATATTTGGGGTTGGAAGTGGATGATCTTTAAGGTCCCTTCCAACCCAAACCATTCTGTGAAGTTGTTTAATGACAGTTATTACAGCTCTCACAGAGAGGCTTTTCCGTGCCCAGGAATTTCTGGGCTTCTCCCACAACTGATTAAGGAGTTTCTGGAAACATCCCCCTGCCCTGCACATGAACCAAAACACCAGCAATGGGAAAACCTCACTGCTGTGTCCTGCTTCCAAGAGGAAAGCAGCAGGTTTAGCTCTCAGCACCCTCCATTTCAGGGAAAAAATGTATCACAGAGGGCTCAGGAATTCCAAAATTTGGCTTTTTTGCCTCAGGTCAGCTCAGTCAGGACTTTTTTAGGCCGTGGATTGATGTGTTTCTGGAAAATTAAAATTTTGGAAAATAATATCATTCTGGAAAATGATTATCCACTCAGGTTTTTCACTGGTGAAATGAGAATGTTTGTATTTTTATAAAGACCAGATGATTTTTTTCTCCCAGCTCCTGCAGTCCCTGTCATTTTGCTGTGGTATAAAGTAGCCAAAGCTCATCCAGAGGCACAAAAAGGCCCCAGCTCATGTTTTCACCCAAAAATCATCCACTGGCTCTGTGGTCTGAGGTGGAGGGAAGGCAGGCATGGAACAAAATTGGCATGGAACAAAATTGGCATGAGAAGAGAAAATAACTCTCCTTTCTCCTTAAAACCCACATTTGGGAGAGACAGCTTAATTTGGCTTTGCTGAAACCACACATCAAACCCAAGGGATGTTGGTTTTCTCCCCACATTTGGGGCAGTGATCCAGTTATTGAGGACATCCTCTCAGTGGGAGAATTCCTTTTTATGGCTGTTCCAGAGGCTGCCTGGGCTGGGCAAACAGACCCATCAGTTGTCAGTGAAAGGCTGAGAGCAGAGACCAAATGTGCTCCTGGGAGGATAGAACTTTATAAACCTCAGCAGCAGCATTTTAAAGCAGAAATTCGTGTTTTTTTTTTTTTTTTAAACTCCAGAGAAATGGAAATGAGAATCCCTCAATGGGGTATTTCTTCCTGGTATCTCTTGAATATTWGAGATAAATTCTTGCCTTGAAACCCACAATCTGAAAAGGAGAATTTTAGCTAAGAACCTACATGGCCTTTATGACATAAAACACACACCAAGGGTGTTCAGTCCATGGAATTGGAGCTGGCAGAGCCCATTCCCTGGAGCTCTGCTTGGAGCACCAGGCTTGGCTCAGGCTCCCAAAAATTGTGGTTTTTTTGCCTCTGGAACCTCCAAGCAGCCACATTTTCCACAGGCAGTTAAATAATGGTGTGGGTGGGATGGGATGCTGAATTTCTGGGGGAGGAACATGGGAGCTGCAGGCAGGAGAATCAATCTCCTTCAGATCCTCTGGGCTGCCAGGGACAGCAGCTCATTCCTCAYGGTGCTAACGCTGCTCCTCCATCATCCCCAGGCACAGCCACGGCTGTAAACTCACACATTTATTACTATTTCATTATTTATTTGTTATTTATTACATGCATTCACCCCCCAGATGATTGCACCGTTCGCAGGGAGGCTGTGGGTGAGCCAGGAATGTGAAAAAAAATCAAAAAAATCAAGGATGATGGAGATGTTGGTGGGAAGATCACCTCATAAAATGGCACAGGGGGTGAGTGCCCACAGAAAGTCAGAGCTGGGATTTATTCCTAAATACACATMTGGGAAATTCCAGCCTTTTAAAGCATGAGGAGTCCTGAGAAAGAGGCAGCCAGGGCCACAAGAGCAGCACTGCTGAGGCAATGCACGCAGGTGTCTTCAATTCATGTACAAAGGGGAAAAATTTTCATGCTCAGAGCAAAAGGAAAATGCCCACATGTAATTTCTATGCAGATGAAAGGATGTTTTAGCATATTCCCTCCCACACAATCCATCCCAGAGCTCCTTGGCAGAGCCAGGCTTCCCCTCTGCACGAACAAGCCCGTGCTCACTTCCAAAATCCTCTTTTGATGCCCACACAAAGGTGTCCTTCAGAATTCCACCCTGCCCCTGCTCTGTGTGCTCCATCCTGCTCCTCTCCCAGAGATCCCAACCTTCTGCACCATTTCCAGCCCCTCATGGCAGTCTGGGAGATCAAGCTGCACTCTCCATCCCAGTGCTGAACCATCCCAAAGCACTTTAGGAGTTRTGGGAGAAGCAGCTCCAAAGAGGAGCAGCTCAAGTCATCAGCAAACACCCCTCAAATAAGCATTCAATCCCACTGGATTTATTTTTTTTTACATTATTACGGAGAACTTTTCAATTGTTCCAAGAAGAATAATCAGGGAAAAGGCTTGTTCAGCTTCAAAGAGAACTCAGAGAGTTCAGCATGTGCAGAACAGGCTAAATATGTAAATATGGCATGGAATAGGCTAAAGTGCAACAAAAGTTTTGATCAGAACTGTTCTTACCGTATGAAAACCAGCTTGACCTTGGATGGGGCCGTTTTAATGATTGCAGAAGCGTTCTGGTGGCTCCTTCCATACAGTATCTGATTGTTTATCTGGTAAAAGAAAAGGATTTTCATGTAAGTGGGGGAGTTACACACCTTGTTTGAATTTATACCACCAAGACTTCCACATTGACTGCGGGATGATCAGGAGATAAGACTCAAAGAAAATGTGGTCAGCAAATCACAAAAATGTGATCTGTATGAARCAGGAACCAAGGCAAAGCTGATTTACTGTCATTAGTAAACCACAAATGAGGAATTTTTTTTTTCTCCCTACAGATCCCTTGAATGGATTTTCAGGATTATCCCCAGATTTTTGGAAAACAGCTTGATCTGAGGAGAAGCATATAGATGTGACAGCAGCACAGATGTTTAGACACTCACTCCTGGCCATTTAGGAGAAATGGCTTTTGGGATTGTGCTGAATCCTCAGCTCTGCTGAAGGAAATAGGATGGGGAGGCAGGGAGATGAGGATTTAAARTCCCTGAGGATGTGGCAYTTSGGGACAGGGATCAGTGGTGGCCTTGGCATCAGSTGGACTCGGTGACYRAGRGGATTTTTCCAACCTAAMCAATTCYSTGCTTCAACACTGCAGTTTTGTCCTCCCACTCTGAATTTACACYGTAATATTGACATTCACATCTGATACACCAACGCTGCTTAAAACAATACCGACAGCAGAGCCCAGCAACAATTCAGAATGGCTACAGAAGGGATTTTTGTTACTGCAGATGTTTGTATTGGATTCTGGGTTTGTGATCTTAGAAGTTTTTTTTTTTTTTAATTCAAACAAGAAGGAACAGGCCAAGTCTTCCAGCCTGGTGTGATAGGGGCCAGTCGGTCACACTGGGAATATTGACATTATTCCTATTTTATTTTCAGTGGGTCAAAACAGGGTGCAAGGTCATCAGTTAAATAAGGACAATGCAGGGACAAGAATAAAGCCCCCAACACTTGTTACTCACTGAGATTGAAGTGCAAAGCTTTTAGAGGGACCCCAAAAAGGTCTGCAAGGGAATAAMACCAATAAATCCCAAGGGATTTAGAAGGTTCTGCCTGCAACTGCCATGGTGGCAACATCCTGCTCATGCTTCAAACATCAAAGATCAATTTAAAAACCCAGTGGCAAAAATGAAGAATGCCCAGCTGCATTCTGGCTTCAAGCTCAACTTGAAAATTTTTGGTGAGTTTGTTGACTTAATTTCTCTAAGTTCAAGAATAAATTGTTCACTGGGAATGGTGTATGTTTTACAAATTGTTTGGATTTAGTTAAATTACCATCAATTTTCCTAAACAGCAGACTTCTTAGATTAAAATTTATAGCCTTTACTCTGACTAAATTAATCCTATTCACTACATGTATCAAATAGTCCAAAATTTAATTAGCTGTGAGCTGGGTCTCTAAGTTATAATTATTTAATTACTCCAAAATGAAAGCATAATCAAAGTAATATATCTCCACAAGGTTTTGGACTGTCCTACAAAATTATTACACCCGGTATTAATTTATCTTTCTTTTTTTTTTAAAGAAGTACACTGTCTTTTGCAAAATAAATTAATGTTCTGTTAGCTGCAGATACCACAGTAATGAGCAAAGTACCAAAGCCTACTTAAATAAAACAAAAAAAAATAAAATCCAGGATTCCAGAAGAAAAACCATTTAAAATCTTTCAAATTAAATAAAGTAACATGTCAGAATAACCAAATAATACTCTGTGAGTCAAAACCCATAAATCTGAGCTTTACTTTCAGATTAGAAAAGATTACTTTAGAGATTAGAAAAGAGAAGCAAAGCCTCAACTTAGCAGAAGAAATAAACTGATCTAAATCAGCCCCAACTCTTCTTTAAATGTCTTTTTCCATAACTCCTTGRGAAGTCAGCAGAGCTCTGAGAAAGATAAAAACAGGTACGAGGTCAGGGCAGCACACAAKGTCAGTGTTTAATGGAATCACACATTGCTTTATGGCAGATTTAATCACAGATCCCAAATGTACCCCTGCCTTCACCTACAAAAGTTTGGGTTTACAGTTTCAGGCCCTGAAGTAGCAGAAAGTACAAACTCACTGAAATCTGAGCTCTTGGGTTCAGAGGAAAAAATCTCCAGGATTGTTTGCTTCTCAAACTTTAATTTGCAGAAGAGAAACATTAGATATGGATATTAAAAAAAAAATCCCAACCCACACTGTTTTTACTACGTGGCAGTAATGGCAACCCATAAAATTAGTATCATCTGATTTTTATGAAAATCAAGTTAAATGATACCCCAAAGCTAGTAAAAATACTGGCTGAGCTTTCTGTAATAATTATTTCTTTGTACAATGCACCGGGTTCCTTCTTACCACAGGAATTGCAGCGTTTCGAGACACAACCAGACTCTCTGAAACAATGGGAAAAGTTTCAAACCCTTTTTTTATCAGTCAAATTTTATACACTGGAACCCCATAAAGTACACCAAATAATAAAGCACGAGGAAAACATTGGAGAGAAGAACTAATTAGAATGCGAATTTCCCCTTTGCTCACTGAATTCCTCCTGGGCACAGGCTCAAACATGTGCAGCATCTGAAGGGATCAGCAGACCATAAAATCTGTAAGGACAGAAAATATCCTGCTCTGAGCTGGCAGCTGATCCCTGTGGCTGCCCCACCTGGGGAGAGAGGAGAAAGGACACTGCAAAGCACAGATTGCTCAGAGACCTCCCCCTCTCAGCTTTACCTGCTGGTGATTTAAAATCACCACCCAAACCTGAGCTGAGCCAGGAAACTGCACACAAAACACATGAAAAAAGGGTTTGTAGCCCTTTCTGAAATGACCAAAAGGATGCTGGAGAGGTTTGTCCAGAGAAGATGTGGCTGCTCCATCCCTGGAATGTTCAGGAACACCCTGGGATGGTGGGAGATGTCCCTGCCCGTGGAATGAGATGAATTTTTTAAGGTCATTCCCAACCCAAACCATTCTGGGATGGTGGGAGATGTCCCTGCCATGGAATGAGATGAATTTTTTAAGGTCATTCCCAACCCAAACCATTCTGGGATGGTGGGAGATGTCCCTGCCCATGGAATGAGATGAATTTTAAGGTCATTCCCAACCCAAACCATTCTGGGATGCYRTTCYACGATTCCACAACAAATAAASTGAGAATGAAATGCCAATCCCCCACATCTCAGAGGGGAAATGGCACTGTGAATTTGGCTGAGTGGCTCATTTACTTGGGCACAACACTGCTGTGTCTGTAGTGTTATTACAGTGTAACTTCTATTTATCTAAGCACCTTAAAATAAAATAGCAATAAAAATGCATTTAGCACAACAGCTCTCTGGCTTTGAGCTATGACAAAAATGGCATAAAGAAATAAAATGTAATAATTGTCTCTCGGGCAACAGCCCAGAATGGACAACAGCAGATTTTCACAGCGATTTTTGACTCTAAAAATGGCTTTTGCTCTTTCAAGAGGTGCTGTGGGCTCACAGAATAAAACACAGGAAGGGCTGGGTGGGAAAGGATCTTAAAACTCATCTCATCCATGGGCAGGGGAAATTCCACATCCAAAGGTGGGTCTTGCCCCATCCTCAGCAGGACAGAAGAGGTGGCAGAGCATCCCAGCATCAATCCCTGAGCACACAGCAGTGCTCTGAGCAGCCAGGTTTATTAACAGAACTCAGCTGACTCCCTCATGGAGAGATGATAACAACAATAAAAATAATAATGATGATGATAATAATGGTGATGGCAGGTGGATTATCCAGTGTGAATAAAACCTAATGGCAGGACGGGCTCAGGGACAGTTCAGGTGACACTGCTGGGCCATGCTGGGCACCATCACAGCTCAGGGACAGCTCAGGTGACCTTTTTGGGCCATGCTGGGTAGCAGCAGCCCTAGGATTCAGCCCAGACAAGGCACGAAGCAGGGCAGACACCTGCACCAAAGCAGCAGGAGAGCTGGAGCACCACAGATGGCTCCTTTGCTTGGAAAAGCAGTGTTTGTGCCCTGTAAAAAACACATTCTTCTGCACATTCAGACCAAATCCTGACCYAAGCTGGTTTCCCACATGTATAAAAGCAAGATGAAAGGATCTTCTTCCCTCAAAAAGCTGTTTTTTTTCAGCCACCTACCCATCCAAAATACATCACTGAAGGGAGATTAAAAAGTAATGCTCACACGCAGGTTTTTTATGTGACCTGCATTTTCCTCGATGCTCAGGTTGTGAAACCAAGCCTGGACCATGCCCCCATGAAGAAGATAAAAGTGAGCTGCTATTTCAGCAGAAGATTCCATGGATAAGGGGCTGAGCAGCCTGGCAGCTTCCCACACCCTCCAATTAATCCAATCAAACTCCAGTTCCAAAGGAAAACGAACAGGTAATATCCATCAGCCTGAATGGCCACCCCATTAACCTCAGAGCCATCAAAAGCTTCAGGGAATCATCTGCACAATAATCTAGAGGGGCATCCTGGGATTTAATGGAGCAGGACCATCCCTGGGGCATCCAGGACAGTGCAGAAATGCCAGAGGCTGCTCAAAGTGTGAATTCCTTTCCTCAATGACACAATCCAGGACCAAAAACTGAGGTGGAATTCAAGATGTAGACACAAATCTACCAAAAACACGCGGTTAGGTGAGAGCCAGACTGAGTTCTGTCAGCTCCCCACTGCCCACCCTGTTGCTTTGTAATGCAGGATGTCTCAATTTATCCTTTCCTACAGGAATTTTGCACACCTTAAATCGGACTGAAAAGATAAACAAGCTAGTTATCAAAGTCTCCTCAATTTTTCTTATTCAAAACTTGGCATTTTTGAGATGGAGAATATAATTTTCCTTCTACTGAAGGAAAAAAAAACCTCCAATTTATGAGATTATTATTATTATTATAATTTATGAATGAGGGCAACACCACCACTTTGGGGAATGCTCCTTGTACCATGGCTCACCCATGCACATCCCAAGGCTTGAGGGACATGGGATTAATCCCAGATTCTGCATCTTCCACGAATTTAACATTAGATCCTCTGCTCTACCAGGAACATGGTAAAAAGGTAAAAGAGTACCATGAGTTCTTTCAGCACACCCAAAATTCAACGATTTTTCCTTTTTTCTCACCATTAGAATTCAACATCAGGGATAGAAAAAAACTAATCCTGAAGGAGAAGGCAATTTTTCTACCCTGCTCYATTATGGTGTAGAACTTTGTACCTTTCCTCACGCTTAAAATGAAATATATTTCAGGTGATGGTGCTTTTACAACAAAAAAAAAAGTCTTTCTAGTACTCTAGAACTACAGAACTGTTAGACAATAACAAATGCTTGGACAATTCTGACTATTCCCAGGGTATCYCCAGGCTGTCAAACTGCTCTTTCTCAAGACAAGAAATGGGAAAAAAAGGTGGTTTTCTGACTGCACAGAGAGTTGCTGAAAGATCAAAGCAGCACCACCCACGGGGAGCAGCAGGTCAGCAAATCCCTGATTTCAGTGAGTCCCCCTGCCAGGGGAAKATCCCCAGGGATGACGAATTCCTTAAACCACTGAAACAACCAGAACGTGGGGAGTCACTGCAGCAAAATGTCATTTTGCAGCAGCCCCAAGAGCASATGAAATGAAGGAAATGCTGCCTTTCCAGGCTGAAGGTGAAACAAGGAGACTGGAGAAAAAGTGRAGACAAAATCCTCCTCCTGCTAACGAGCTCCTTTGCCTCGTGGGTGAGCTCCTGCCAGACACAACTACAGAAAATCAGCTTTTTAAATCGCAACAGATCAAAACAGACGATAGCATGAAATTTATTTCCAGGACGGGGAATATCCCTGTCATCTGTAAAAACACATATGGTAACCTCGAGGGGGTTTGGGCTTTTTTTTTTTTTTTTTTTCAAGGAAAGGTGTGAATTTGCCTGTAAAACCACATATGCACTCTGAGGATTGATTTACTGTGCCCTTCCTGCCTTTCAGCAGGGCTGTGAACATGCTGGGAGCACAGACCTCGCTGACAAGACATTGCTTTTCACGGGCTGGTGATTTTCCTTTCSCTGCAAACTTGTTCACCTGCCAAAGGCCGAGTTCTCAGCTGGCACAAACCTCACCCAGCCACCTCGGTGGAAAATAGTCCAGTTTAAAAAATTGTTTTATATAATTTTAGTCAATGATCTGGTTTGCTTTTGCCCTGGGGGGAAGGTGTTGAAGTTTTTTTTGTAGGGCATTGTTCCACCAGGTGAAGCTTGATGAGGTGAACATCTCAACAGAGAGAGAGTGGCACAAAAGATAAGGGCTATCAATGGCCATCAGTGACCACCAGTGACCACCAGTGACCATCAAGAACATCAGCTCCAAACCTCACCACTGGAATGGTCTGAAACCCCAGGGTTGAGAAAAGAAAGATAATGAGGAGGACCTAATTAACACTGGAGGCAAAGAAATCCAGATCCAACAGGAACCCAAATGCTGGACCAATGAACATTGAACCAATAAACTTCTCTGGGTTTTGACTGTATAAATTTTGGGGGAAAATCTTGTGAAATCTTGTGTCACGGAATGATTTTCCCTGCATATCTGGGTTATGTGAGGATGAAATGATTTCTGTGGCATGTCTTGGCCAGAAAATAAAGTAATGCCTTGACTCTCTAACAATAAAAATGTTGTGGGAGTTTTTGTTTTTCCCGCAGTTTCGGTGACAACCTGGCTCCTCTAAAAGGCTTTATTTAGGGTTGCAGGTGAAAGGAGTGAGAGAAGGGAGTGTCTTTACAAACAGACTCTGACTCTGGGGGTAAGGCTGATACTGGGAGATAGAATGAAACTATGGGAAGGATTTCCATGGGAATTCCACTATTGACTGACCCCAGACTGTGTTAATAGACTACAAGAGCAGAGACACAGAGATGGATATTGAAAGGGGGCAATGGATGATAGAATGAGGGGTTTCATCAGGTGTTCTGGGGAGTCTGTGCCTCTCAAGTACCTCAGCCAAAGGGGAAAGAGAGAGGGAACTGCAGTGGGGAAATTTGGATAAAAGAGGCTGCGTCCTCTATGAATTTGAGAGACCCCATGKGAAATGCCCASGACCTCTCCCTTTATTCATTARTAAAGTTGCAGGRCTCCTCTRTYTCCTTTTTGTACATAAACCTCTGGTKTTTGTGGATTAATTCTCCTCACACAGGGATGCCCACGAGCCCTGCCTGGTGCAGAAGGGAGCAGTTACCTCCAGGAGCTCATCCCCGACGTGCATCCGCCCGTCCCTGCCCGCGGGGCCCTCGGGGTTGATCCCAACCACGAAAATGCTCATCCTGGAGCGGTCCTTGTTCCCAGCCAGGCTGAGCCCCAGCCCATTCTTGTCCTTCTCCAGCTCGATGATGTGCAGCTCGCCCGGGAGATCCGCATATCTCTGCCTGATTTTTTCTGGGAAGGTCAAACACAAAGGGAGTTAGGAYGTAAAATGGGCTCCACGCAGATGTTTTAACACCGCACACAAATATGCCAGAAATTTATGGCTTTCTCAGCAAAGAGTGTTTTTTAACAGAGGTCCGTTCAGCACAGGCTCTAAAATACCATTTCTGTGTATCAGCCACACAGCAAAATGCAGCATCAGCTGCAAATACCATTCACATTAAACCCACACTATTTTAATTATTTGTACAACAGCCCGGTTCCAAACCAAAACTTTCCTGAGAGGAGGGTAAACAAGGAAATTCCAGAGGCACCTTTACCTTACAAAACCTATCAAATTCAGGAAACTCTCATAAAGTTCGAGCTGGTTAATTAACCACTGCGGGGAAACCGAAGCACTTAATGGTTCAAACATTCCTGCAAGCTCACAGCTCAAGGTAAAACCTTCTGCTCCTGCCTGGTGACTCAGGAATCTTTCTCAGCACGCTCTGCTTAGCACGACGGGCTGATTACGCAGAGCAGATGTCAGTGACAATGGAGATGAGTGATTGCATTCTTAAAYGCAGCTTCACCTGATATTAAGGCAGTTATTTGCCTTTCATCTACGTTCCTGTGACAGAGCTGGATATATTTGCGGAGTTGTTCGGAGCACACGGCGTGGCTGTGGATGCTGACAGGTTAATCTGAGTGACTTCTCACCACTGGCACACAAACATCCATCACCGTGCCTGGGGAGGGCAATTTTTTCCTGTCTGCTTTCCCTTCACAGATTTTTTAAAGGTGGTTTAAAACCTCCCAATGCTTCAGCTGGGCCACACACTGGAAGAAGCGAGTCGAAGTAAATCCCTGTGGCCGGGTGTCACCTTCAGCACAGAGCCCAAGGTGAAAGAAACCGCTGCATTATGCATTAAAAGGAGAAATAGGGGATATTATAGGTTCAGCCATATCCCTGAGTCAGCAGCAGGAGCTAGATCAATATTAGCTCCCACCACTCTCATGGGAAGCATATTTTAATGGTGTGATTTAACTAGCATAGTGAATGTTCCCATGACAACGAGGGAGAGGGAAAAGAGCCGGGGAAGGTGAGAGGGAGGCRACTGAAAGTGAATAAAAACTGCTGAGAAGAAGGAAGACGAAGCAGAGATGTCCCTTCCCCAGGCTGAGCTGAGCACAGGACATTCCCAGGGCTCTTCTCTCCGAGGGTCATTC
>NW_026623357.1:789073-855240 GCF_030028575.1 Malurus melanocephalus
ATCCAGGCACACACACCTGGTTCCTTCACCACCCACATTTCATTTCTCTGCCCATGACACCAAGCTCAGATCTGAAGAGCACCGAGACGTTCGCTGCCCACCACAATTCGACAAATAATTCATGATGATGTTAATAACAACCCCAATACAAAAAGGTTTTTTTCTGACTGTGTTTTTGTGGTTTAAATGAAACAGCAGCGCTGGAGGGATGCTGTCCATCACTGCCCACCACGCTGCCTGTTGTACATGGCTAACACATCCCCCTGCTGCTTGCCAGGAGCCAGAACACGGCCAGAGMAGCTTTAACAATCCACAGCCGGCTGCACACGCAGGAATGCGGCACAGATGAARCCACAAATCGTCAGAAAACGCCTCAAAACACACTCCTGGCTCGTCAGGAAATCCACTTGAGATTCCCCAGCACGAGCAGCCCTGTGACACTGCAAACACGCACTGCTCCAGCCTCTGAGATTGATAGTAAAGATGGAATTCTGCAGTGCTGCCTCCCCAAAATGAGTTTTCTCACATGGGAGAAATGTTGGCAGCTTGGAAGTGCAGGTATACTGCTGATCTGACCTGGGCTGAAACTAAAATAGAGATTTAGCCCTTAAAAATCAGTAGTTTTGGGAATGGTCCTACTGAAGTTCCTGGTCTGCCTGTGCTGGGCCAGGACTGGAAACCTGGTGAGCTGAATCCCAGCTCTGTGCTCCAGCTGTGCCAAAATCCTCCTTGTGGGAACACATCTTTGGGTAAAAAACAACTTTATCTGGGCAAAAAGCAGTGACCAACTCCAGGATTGGTCAGTTTATCTGTTAAGAGATCAGGCTGTTTTCTTTTGGGATTTTTTTAAAGTCTTCCCTATTGTGTTACTTGTTGGAAAAAATCCTTAGAACAGAAGGAAGCCTCTGTGTGGACCGAGCCCTTGCTTCTAAATTATCACACTCAAAATGAGCACACTGAGCTTCCAATGCAACTATTCTGTGGTTTGAAATGAGGGAAGTGATAAAAGAGTGGGGAACCAGGGATGGAGTACCAGCCCCATCTCCATCCTGGTGATGCCTAATTCAGGTTTACCTAAACGAGAGGACAAAATTCAGAGAATAAAATAAATTCTGTTCATTGCAGGACCTTCAGGGCCATCCAGGGCAGTCCCAAACCCACAATGGACAATGGCTCACAGCTTTTTCACCCTTTCTCACTTTTGTCCATTTGCACATCGGGGCTGAATCCTCCAATTGCAGCTCAGCCAATGCAGTCATTCACTCCAAGTTGGCTCCCCCCAGTTCTCTGGGGGGGAATATCTTATTTTGAGGCCTGGCACGGGGAGGTGTCCTTGAGTTTGGGGCTGCAAAGGAATTGTTTTGTGTAAAAACGGGAGAGCAGGAGCTCAGCACTGTCTGTGCAGTCTGGAGTTAAACACTGAAGAATCCGAGGGGTACAGAGACAGGGAAATAGAGAAACTGAAATCCTGAAGCATCACTGGCAGGAGGCACCGCTGTCCTGGAGGAGGGACACAAGTGTTGATGGTCACACACGAGGGGACAARCAGAGACACCCCTGCTTTGCAAACCAAGCCTCCTCAGCAGGGCTGCCCCTCCCTGGCCAGCAGAAGGTTCTGGCTCTCCCCAGTCCTTTCTCCTGCCACTCTGCCCTTGGGAACGCTGTCCTGACCAGCCAAGAAATGACACAAATTCCCAGCAGTGCCTTGCACAGAAATATCCTCTCGTCATCCAGCTGAATTCCTACACTGCTGCCATGGCAGGCTCAGTCTGCTTCTTCCTAAGAACCTCATGAGATTATTTTAAACCAGTATTCACTGCTTAAGCAAACGTGCGTCTACGCCGTTTTCAGCTGGTTTTCCTCCCCTCCAGCTGGTATCACTTTCCAGCTCTCTGCCTGGGGTCGGCGAGCCAGTTARCATCTGCTTTTGCAAAGAATTCCATTATCTGCCTTCATTACCAGCCCTCTACACGAGGCAATTGTAATTCTGCTGCTGCTGCGTCCCACATGGGACACGGCGGCGCTCCTTGTTTTGGCACGGCTCGGTGACAAACGTGCCCAACACAGCTCCTGCAAAAATACCTCACTGAGAATGTTGAACCAGCTAATTCTGCAGGAGCTTCTCTCAGAAACACCACTCAGATGTAACACAGACCAAAAACAGGAGTAAACACTTCGGCGATCGCTGCTGCTATGATATTTCCCCGTTTTACAACCAGATAATTACATTTCAAAGAGAATCCCTGGCAAKGGAAAGCAACTGCTCTCCAACAATTTACTGTTGTGCTGCTGCATATGTTTGCCTGCCTCAGCCMCTGTTCCCATTATATTAAACAGAGAGAGAAAAGAAATAAAAWGGGACAATATGGTCGGGATATTGGAACTTGCATGATCCAGTGTGGCAACAAACAGACAATTTATCTGCAAAAGCAGACGTGGCTTCTCAGGAAGGGAAAAGCTCTTGAATTGTCAGATGCACAAAGAACTTGCAAAGGGCTGAGGAATCCTTCCCAAAAYTGCTGAAATCTCCAGTTAAATGAGCTGAAAGGGAAGGAGTGTTGCTGTGGGGAATGGTGTCTCTGCGTGATGCAAATGAGAGTCCATCCAGAAGAGGTAAAAGGAGGAARGAAAAAGCTCAGGATGACTCAGCGAGGTGATTTGGGTTCAGTACCAAACGCTCGGTATTAAAAACACCAAGGTGGAATATACAGAAAAGGGGGAAAATGAACACAAAGGGAGCTGACAGCTGATATTTGTATACAGAGGGGGTGCTGGGGGTTTCACATCCCTCTCGTGTCGCCTCAGATCTCCATTAGCAGCATTTGCTGGCCCTTGGAGCCTTTGCAGCGATCTCATTTATCAGCTGGGCTTGTTCTAATGTGCTCAGATCCCGTTTTTATCGCTCTGCACAAAACCTGGCTCCAGCAATTCCTGCAGCCCCAGGGCCAGCGCTCCTCCCCGGGCAGTGACAGCCATCAGGATGCAGGCAGCATCCCCTGCACAGAGCCAGCCCTGCATACCAAGCAACCCACTCCCTCCTTGATTTCACTACAAACACTCAAAAAAAATTAATGTAGGAAGTCCCCTGAAAGCTCACCCCGGAGCTGCGAGGGCAGCACGTCTAATTTACTGATTACAATTTACAAGAACCTAAATAAGCACATTGAAGGGACCATAATTGAACAAATGGGGTTTAGAATTCTCCCACCACTAATAATGTAATAAGCTTATTGTTTTAATCTTCCCACTAGCCCTCTATTCAGCTCCAAGGAGACAGACAGTTCTTCAAACCTTATCTCAAAAGYGATGCACTCCTCTGTTTTCATAAGCTTTGAGCTGAAAAATAGAGAGAATTTCTGTAATGCTTTCCTAAATTCCATTAAATCTTCGCAATTCTCCTCTTGGTGATCAGCAAGCATGAGAAAAATAGGGCAAAAAAAATCCTAAATGGGAGAGGCAGTGATCCTGTTCTGAGCAGCCCCCCTCCCTCAGGTGATGAGASAGTGATAAGAGAACATCCTTCTGAGCGCTGTTATCCACAAACTCTGGGGCAGAGAGAATTCCCCACCTGATCCCGGGACCCAGCATCCCCTAAAATTTCCCTTTAGCATCCTCCACAACCTCCCTTTAGTGTCCCCTACAATGTCCCTTTAGCATCTCCTACAACCTCCCTTTTGGATCCCTTACACTATCCCCTAGAAAATCCCTTTAGCATCCCCTACAACCTCCCTTTAGCATCCTCTACAGTGTGCCTTTATCATCCCCTACAACAACCCTTTAACATCCCCTACAATGCCCCTTTACCATCCCCACAATGTCCCTTCAGCATCCCCTATAACCTTCCTTTAGCACCCCCTACAACCTCCCCTTACCATGCCCTACAACCCTTTAGCATCCCCTACAAAGTCCCTTTAGCATCCTCTACAGTCCCCCTTCACCATCCCCTACAACATCCCTTTAATGTCCCTTCAGCATCCCCTACAAACTCCCTTTACCATCCCCTACATCCCTTTACCATCCCCTACAAAGTCTCTTTAGCATCCCCTCTATCCTCCCTCTGACATCCCTTTAGTTTCACGTGCACTATTTGGAAATCATTCACCAAACCTGAAGCGATGATCTGCAGAGACAAACAAACCTCAGCCTCCCCATTTTCCTCTGGCAGACCTCAATTAATGCTCCCATCTGAAAAAAAAAAGAGCTCCATGGCTTCTTCCCCCCCAAAAAATACTGTCAGCCAAAAACCTCAAGTGAAAAATAAGCTGGCATTAAACTCTCCTGAGACAACATTCTTACAGAAAGTCCCATTTTTCTTGTTTTGTGCGAAGGATTTGGGATTATTTGGGATCTCCACGTTCCTCTCCCTGTTCCCTGCAGCTCACAGGCTCCCACTCTGTTTTTTCTCCTCTCACTCTTAGCTCACAAAAGCAAAGTTTCCTTCTGTCCCCTTGAACCCCACTTGTGCCTCTCCTGGCAGAAGGTGACAATTCCCGCTGGTGCTTGTGAACTCCTCCAGGAAGGAGGGCACGATGAGAGGCTCCACAATCCWCCTCAAGCACCATCTCCTTTGCTCCCGTGAGCAGGTGGCATTTAGAAACTGCTCTCGTTGATTATTTCTCCCTATAATCAAGGAAACATCACACACACCCCCGAAAAAAACCAGAGAAAAGAGGGAAAAGCAGCTGAAAATCAGGGTAACTGCAGTCCACCATCAATGCTTGCACATTCACACCATCATTTCACACAAATTGAGATTTTCCCAACAGTTTTTTTTTTCCTTATTCAGGCCCACAGCTTCATTCTGAGGCTGTGCTTTCATTACCCAAGATTGAAACCCTCCAAGGAAGAGATATTGCATGTTTTTCTTTTTTTTAAATTAGACGAGAAGGCTGTGATCAGTCTGCTCACACTCATGTTTATCTGGGATCCTTTAAATGGAGATTTAAGTGGAAACGTGGCAAGCAGAGCATCCTGATGTTGATAATTAGTGATTTTAAGGAAATCTGCCTTCCCCTGCACGCAATCCTTCCACTCATTTGCCTTTCAAATGATGCATTAACCCCCGTGGAGGCACTTGGGTTTCCTCAGTGACCTCCTCTGGGTGCTGTGATCCGGCAATCAGAGGCTCATTGGAGCTGAGCTGATCCTCCAGCATTTCTGCAGCCTTTGGAGAAAGCACAGGCAAAAAAAAAAAAACAACCCAAATTGGGGTGTTTCCTGCAGATAGGAGACACGCTGCTGGAGCATCAGACTGCCACTGCTTGATTAAACACAATCAAACAGCAACAAAGAGGTTTTTTTTTCCTTTTGATAAAATCCTCTGTGAGGATACAAATTGTAATGGGAGAAAGTGTATCACGTCGTGGTTATATCTGGGCTGAAGGCATTTTGGAGTGATTAAATCCTGAAAATGCGATGTAAGGTCCAATGACAGCTGGGGTAGACCCCGTTTTTAAGAGAAAAATCCCCTAAAAGCACCCTACTGTAAATATTCCAGTGCATTCTGTGTCACCACACAGCTGAGGTCACCCCAGGCCAGCACCCTGCACATCCTGGAGCATCCTGGAGATAAGGTTTGGTTATCTCAGCTGCACCTCCCCRAGGACAGCAGCTCTGCTCCTGCATCCCACAGCTCTCCTGGGTGTGTGAACAGGGCAGGAACACCAGGGAACCCTGCAAAACCCCAAGGAAATTCCAGCTGAAATTCATCATTTGACTGAATATTGGGAATTCTAACCCGCTGCTCTCCCAATGCAAACAAGTGAATATTGTGAGCTTTCAATTTTGTGAGAATTTAAATTCTCCTTCCCCTGACAGAACAGTGTAAGCTGATCCTGACAGTGTCTCATCTGTAATAATGATGTTCCCATGAAGYGACTGGCACAGCCATTATCTCAGAATCTTCCTGCACAGGGTCTAATTAAAGAGAAACGTGGCAGACTCTCATTAGGAACTGAGTTTGTGACCTAATGAAGATTTTTAGGGACCCAGCGATAAGTAGCTGTGAGAGGCAGCACAGACAAGACCTCATTTGATTCATTAATTTGAGAAGCTCAACCTCCTCCATCCAGAGTGGGGCTAGAGGAAATGGGAAGGCTCTGTGGATTTAATAATCAAAACTTTCTGAGCAGCAAACACAGCCTGGACTGTCCAGAGATCAACAAAACTTCCTTYGAGGAAGGTGTCCAGGGGAGCTGCCACCCATCATGAAACACAGAAAAAAAACTCAAACAACAGAAAACTCGAACAGATAAAAAATCAGAACAGTTGCACTAAGAAGCCATAAAAATAGAAAAATCTAGGGAGCTGGGGCAGGTGAAGAGGTGGAAATGACACTGGGATAGGAGATGGGGAAATCTCAACTCTCTCTGCCATGGCAGCACAGGCCCGTGACACAACAGAACCACATCACAGAGACTTGGCAACAACTGCCTTAAACTTTGGGATTAAAAACTCCACCACAGAAATCTTAAATTTGCTTCCACAGCAGTTTTTAAATTTGCTGTGACGGTGATCAAAAAGATTAAAGTTGGATGAAGCACAGGGACTGTAGAGCCCAGGAAAATGTCCCCAGAGCTGAGCTGGGAATTACAGCAYGAGTCTCAACAGCAAGAAGCCCCACGGAAGATTGATCATGATCAGCTGCTTCAGCTGTGAATTAATTCAATGGCAATCTTAATGAGAAATGTTAATCCTCTTTACTATTTTTAGTWGTTTTGCTAAAGATTGATTGTAACTGTGGAACTAGTTACTGCAAAAATAGATTTATTTGAACCAAAATATTGTATTAATGTTGCATGTTCCTTTTTCAGGCCAACTATGGGGATCTAAATATTTTAAGTATATATAAGGTATATAAACATTTAAGGAAATTTAAAATTTAGGATACATCTGTCAAAATGCTCAAGATTTATCATTTTAGATATCAAGAACAACTTTCCTTCTTCACTTTTTATTTTTCCTAACAACTTATACTGTTTTGCATTTGGCCAGAAATGAGAATGCAATTAAAACACAAACAACAGCTTTGTCATAAAAACACTCCACTCAAACAAGCCAGTTATGATTAATAAAGAAAAAAAATGGTTTTACTGCCATGTTTTCCTTTAAAAAGGGGGATATTTAACAGGAGCATTGTTATTATTCTCATGGCAGGTAATGGAGGYTCTGTGGTGATCAAACCTGTTTGGAAATGGTCTAATTCCCATTTTTGTCTGTGTCTGGGTTTCACACACAGCTCGTTAGTGCMGTGCCCTCCGAGGAGGCTCTGCCACCACCCCACGGCCACAAACACTTCCACAATTCTCCAGCTGACAACTCTCAGCTTCACACTCCCAGCTTTTATTTGCAGGCCAGCAAAGAAAAATATCCTTTCTCAGCTCCTAACAAGTTGCTCAGGGCTGATAAGCTGTTTTCTTTCTCACTGAAGGGCTTGTGGAGAGAAAAAGGTCTTTGTTTCARGCTGCTGTGGAAAAAGGCAAAAGCTGGATTTTTACTACGGTCAGYGCTGGGTCCAGATTCCTCTCAATTCTCTGGGTGCACACATATTTTCAATGAAAAAAGCTATTCAGGAAAATTATGCTAATGGGTCAGAGYGTGCTCAGATGTCTATGCAGATTGCCTTTTAAAGCTTCCAGTGCACGTTAAAAGCAGAAAATGTTTGATTTAAATGAACCGCAAAGCCAATTTAAATTAAAAAGCAGCTAAATATTGAAAAAGCTGCATATYTAGCTTTTAGAGGACATGAGGCAACAGGAGTTCACTTATGGAAAAGACCTGATCAGCYCCACAAAGCTGTTTAGATGGTTCATCTCCTCATTTTTTTTAAATTCAGGCAGATATCAGTATTTTGATGGCTTCATTCCTGCTTTGTCTTCCACCCAACTGATCACAGCTCCCCAAACCTTTACAAACAACCTGGTGACTTCTGAGTTTGGAGCTCTCAAATTGTACTTGAGTCACCAGGCTTTGTTTAGGTACAAACGTGACTTTCCCAATGTCACTTTTTGCCTTTGAGTGCTGAGGTAAAATGAGAAATGAGTGAAAAATGACTGCGACACCTGGCACTGCTGCAGATTTCCGTGCCCTAGAACAAAACAAAACAAAAAAATCCACGCCTCTTTTGCTCATCAACACACAATAATCATTCTTTTACCGTGTGTTTCCATATCCTCAGCTAGGATATCCCATTTGTGGTGTCTAAATGTGTTAATCACAGCTCAGAACTCTGATTTTAGGTCGTGCCTCAGCCCAGGAGAGGTGGGGATGGAGGAGAAGGTCCTTCCTCCCTCCTCTGTCCCAGCCAGACTCCTGCAGATCCATTCCTCCTCCAGACTCCTGCAAATCCATTCCTCCTCCCTGGAGGAGCAGGAGGTTTTCAGCAGGACATCAGAGAGGATGACAAAGTCAGCATTTCTATTAAAACACAAACTTCCAGGCTGAAAATACATTGCTGGACCCAGGAAGAATTTCCAACTGTCCTGCATGATGTAAATTGAAAATAATGGGTGCCCAGTGCTAACGAGGACACAGATCTTTCTCCAGCACTGGAAGTGTCAGGGAGACAGCAATTCCTGCATTTATCTGCCAAATTCCTCTCCCATCAGGTGAGCCTGGACAGAGGAATGGATAACAACTCCTCTCCACACAAATCCCCTGCTGAATAATCCCAGGAAATCACAGAGCAGTTGCAAGCTCTCCCTAAATAARCCATACATCTTATTTAATCAGCTGTCTCGAGAGTCTGTTGGAAAAGTTAATCAGGTTTGTGCTGCATTTATGACATCATAACACTTGACAGATTTGATTAAATAAAACAATATTTTGCATTAGAAGCTCCATTCTGATTATTTTTARGCTCTCCAAAGGTTGGAGCCTGGCAGACCTGTTTTCCTTTCCAGGAAAGAGTAAAATAAAAATGCCAGGGCCAGACACYTTTCCTTCAAATAAGAGGTGCTAAGCAAGGCATTCATTTTTCTGCAGAAGAAAAATAATTGCATCACCAAGAAGTGAACAGAGTTTTTCAAGGGATGATTTTTTTTTTTTAGTACCAAAATATGTTATTAGATAACAAATAGCTTCTCTTCTAATGTACTTAATGAAATAAAGATATTAATGCATTAAGCTTTGGGCATTTTTTGAAATGAACACAATTAGAATCAGGAAATTSATGATGTATGTGAGCAGAGACTTGCAATACGTCAAGCACTCTCTCTTTTTCCCTCTGGCAAAAGAAATCCATCTCCAAGGATTAATCCAGGAGGAAGAGCTAAACGGATAAACTTTACTATATTAAATAGACTCACTTTTTCCACTCTGACTGGAGGAGGAAATCAACTGAGAGAAAAGTTGAAAAATAAACGCCTGAGGGAAAAATAAGAGTGGGGTATGGTAATTTTTACTGTAATTCTTCTGGCTTGATATTCCATTGATTTTTTTTCTCCCCTTATGGAATTTACCCTTCAAATAAGATGATTCAGAGGCATCCATGACTTACTCCTCAGTAATAAACACTATCTTTTGGGTAAGCTGGAACTCTGTGGATCCTGCTTTCTATTTTATTTTATTTTATTTTTCAAATTGATGTGTCCACCTGACCTCTGGGGACTGTGGTGCTCCACAAGGCTCAGGACATTTTGTGTCTCCTTGACAGATGGCCAGGCAGGACACCCAACAGATGGCCACCAACCAAAGAGATGCCAGCTCCTCCCAGCTGCAGGCTGGGGGTTATGCTCCAGTGTTTATTAATTATACTTCAGTCTCTTAATAGAAATTAAGCTTAGTTCTAATAGGGAAGCTGATTTTATTCTGTTTTTCTACAGGAACACAGCCTGAAAACCATCCCCTGTGMAATCCCAGCTCCTGCCCCCAAATCTCATGGTGCTCCAGGCTCTCAAAGGGGCTGTAAAAGGTTTGTGAAAAYAGGCAGGAGAGAAACCTGATAAATGCCCTGAGCTAGGGAAAGGCTTTGGGGTGAGCTCACACTTTAATAAAGTCAGAAAATTCCTCGAGGGAAAGCCTCAGGAAGGTTCCAGCCACAGGAAAAKCTTGAGGCAGAGCTCACACCTTCATCAACACCCAAGGGAAAAGGAATCTGTAGGAACCCAAGTTCACCAGCTGCAGCACTCCCAGACCACTCACTAAAACCCCAAAACCCCACAGTGGGATCCTGACTGGGCACCGCACCACAACACCATCCCCATCCTCATCCTCATCTTCATCCTCATCCCCATCCCTCATCCCATCCCATCCCCATCCCAGTCCTCCTGCACACCCAAACCACAGCCACATCCCTCTCCATCCCCAAAATGCTCTGCTGAGCTCCTCATTCCTCACAAAATCCCTTCCCACCTCTTTCCTTGCACAGAGCTCTCCTGGCTCCCTCATTCATCCCATCCCATCCCATCCCTGTCTCATCCCATTTTTTCCCCTTCCACTCTTCTCTCAGAGACACCTCACTGGTCCCTCAGGGGCTTTCTGCCCTTGAAAAGCAGTATTTAAAAAAACACACCTTCAACACAATCAGTATTTCAAAAATCCCATCAACTAGATTCCTAACAACTCAAAATCCTGAAATGAACCCTCCCTTTAAAATTACAGCATTGTTTAAATCCATTAGTGATGCACAGCAAAGGGATCCTTTCTAATCCTTCAATAATCTGTCACATCCCTAAATGAGTAACAGGTTGCAAAATGGAAGGAGGAAATTACAGCCAAACCTTATGGGTTTAAAYCAGATTTTAACAGGTTTATAGAGCACAGGGCTAAGAGCCATAATGGAGCTCCACATGCAAGAAAATGCCTTGTGCCTTCACACCCTMTGGCTTTTCCATCCWAATTCATCCCTGTTCAGGTGCATGATTCATATCTAAGTAACAGCAAAAGTATGGGAACTCATCTTCAGCATCCTGTGATACTCCCAGGACCATCCCAGCATGGAAATGGTGATTTCCCACCTCGCACAAAGGATGGGAAGTCTGTACTTCCCCAGAGACACAGAGCTCAGGATCCTACACAAGCATAACATTCACAGGTTAAAAAAATCATCTCAGGCTCACAGCTCTGAAACTGCAGAAAGAATACAGACAAATTTATAAATCTGTGATAACTGAGGTGTTTGTTTATCAGTTAAAGGGATACAAACCTCTCTCAAACTATAACCAAACCCAAYGCATTGAAACAACACAATTTAAAAAAAGCACTGTTAAAAGAAGTTGGTAGCTACAGAATAATCCCAAATGGTGTGGCAAAGTCCAGGTTTGTAATTCACCTGCAGCTCCATTCCCTGGCAGTGGAGCACTCATCACCTGAGCAGGAGCTCTCCAGTTGTGCTGGCTCCTGGCTTGGGGCTGCCCTGTGTGCTCAAAGCCCCCCAAAAAGGGGCAGGGTCCTCCCCCACTCCTGCCCTTCCCCCAGGCCACAACCACAAGGAGCCCCCTCAGCTGTCCTGGGCTCCTGTGGTACCTCCTGACTCACAAACCCCATGGCTCCACTCCGTTCCCTCTTCCCTTCCATCCCCAAAACAACCCCAGGATGTGATGCCAGCATCAGCTCTACCCCTGGATCCTGAATCCCAGCCATGGATCCTAAATCTCAGCTGTGGATCCTGAATCCCAGCTGTGGATACTGAATCCTAAATACCAGCCGTGGATCCTGAATTCTAGATATGGATCCTGAATCCTGAATCCCAGATGTGGATCCCGAATCCCAGATGTGGATCCCGAATCCCAGATGTGGATCCTGAACCCCAGCTGTGGATTAAAAGGGACCTTAAAGCTCATCCCACCCCTGGAATAGCCAGGGACACCTTCCACCACCCCAGCTGGTCCAAACCCCATCCAGCCTGGCCTTGGGCACTGCCAGGGATCCAGGGATCCACCCTCAGACTGTGACATTTCCTCCAGTAACTTTTCGGGCAAGCAGAGACAGAGAAGGCCAAGCCACGAGCCCCAAGCACCGCGAAGAAAGCAGACACTCACTTCATCCCAGTGATCAGAAAATGCTCATCATTGCTACTGGGGCAGCAGAAAGAACCACCTGCCCTCCAGCCAGCTCCTTTAATGTCAATATTGCAAAAATTCATTGCTCTGAATTTGGGGGTAGAACAGAGATGTTKCTCTGATGCATCCAGCACACACACACATCAATATATCTGCATATCGATTTCCTTCCTGCGGTCATTAGCTCGCAATTAGTTTTCAATAGACACTGCAAGGCATAAAGTGAATTTTGCCTGGTCTGTCACAGTGTGCTGCAGCCAGCACACCTAGAGATAAAYACTGAATTGCTCCTTAAATGCCTCCTGCCCCGATAAAGAGCAATTACACACCTGCTCAAACCACTGAACAGCCCCAAGCCATGATCGTGAGTAAGGGAGAACCAAATCTTCGGACTGAGAGGCAAGAAATGACTTCAACTTTCTCCCAACAGTTCAAGAAGTGATTCTGGACAGCTGCCTCGATTGCTGCAATACTGTGGAAAACTAGGTGATGCCTGTAAAGAACACAATTACTGCCATTTAACGTTTTTTTTTTTTATTTCCCTTCTGTTAGAGCCTTCCTTCCACCACACATTGGGAGCAGCTACTGCCTTGACCGAGTAGACCATTTTGGAACAGAGCTATTATGCAAATAATCTGCTCTGTGYTCTAACTAGAAGCAATGCTGTGCTAGTCTGGGCAAGACATGAGGCATTGTGGAGTTTTCTCTTTAATTTTTTCCCTCCGTGCACTGGAGCAACATCATTTGCGGCGGTAACAACGGGAGATATCTTCCCATCTAAAAATCAGGTTATTAGTCAGGAATATAAACACACAACCACCTTTTACAAGCCTGTGTTTGCCTTTCATTTATCTGCTGAAATATTTACATCCCTTTAACGTGTTTTTAGTTGCAAGTCATTGCGGTGATATCACTTTGGTGAGAGTGATATAAAGGTTTACTCGCATCACCCTCTCCCTGCAAGTTTGTACCTGTGTTTACAGATTTACACCACAGACATCATCCCCTATCTGAAATTACTGATCTGTGAGTGAGATCAAAGATCCCAAACACCATCAGCCACCTGCAYCATTCCTCAGACAATGTAATAACCTCATAACATCAGATCAGAGTATTTCATAGCATTTCGGTGCTATTCTCCRGATACCTGGCTCGTGTTGGGAGAAAAGATCTTACCTAAGAACAAATGCAGTCTCAGGCAATATTTAAAGATTAGATTATCCTCCACTGCAAATAGCTCATTTGTTTACTATCACATTGCTTTATTCTTGCTTCGCCTCCTTCTACCACGAAAATGCTGAATATTCAGTTTAGATTCCCAGCAGCTTTTTATTTTAGTCTAAAAACATTTACCTAACACGTTCTTAACAAGCAAAGTGAAGCAAATTCAGCCATCTGTCTCTGCATTACAATAACTGTTATGGAAGAGTAGATTATTCTATACAGCAAGAAATTTAATGCCATGAATTCTTATACTTTAAGCACTGTGTGYTCCAGTCAGTTTTGTATAAAAGAATGTTGAGCACTGGCACACACAGAAGCAATGATTTACAAGCAAACGCAAGACAAAATATTTTAAAGGCATTAAATGCATTCAATATTCTAATCATGCTTTATGTCCATGCTTCAAACTGAAGGAGAAAAAAAAAACATAAAAGAAAATAATAGCAGAGATTTTTTTTTTCTCCAGCACTTCCCCAGTTCTAAATCATCACTAAAAATGCTTAAAAACGACTCGCTGGAAACAAACACGAAATAGAGATAGATGTGAACGCTTACCTGGGAAACCCCCTTGTACCATTGCTGTACCAGCATGCACTCAGGAAATCTGCATTCCTGACAAACATTCAGGGCTGCCAGCAGCTCCAATCCTCATCACACACAGGCTCAGGGCTCGTCTTCCTTCTGACGACCTTGGGCCTGTTTCCCTGAGCTTTTCCTCTCCTTAAGGGCAAACCGTCTGTGCCGTGTCTATCACGAGATGCCATCAATTAGAGGGATTTGGGGCTGCCCAGCAGCTCCCGGGCACATCTGCCGGCAGAGGGGAGCAGCACATCCCTGGATCTGCACATCTGACCCACGGATGCTCTGGCTGTCGCTGCCAGCATCCCAGTGACATCTCCRTCCCCAAAAACGAGCCAGCCCCGGC
This sequence comes from Malurus melanocephalus, assembly GCF_030028575.1. Lineage (NCBI taxonomy): Eukaryota > Metazoa > Chordata > Aves > Passeriformes > Maluridae > Malurus > Malurus melanocephalus. Next base: position 803,222 of record NW_026623357.1, read on the forward strand.
GTGGCTGCCAGCTGCAGGTACCTTCCCCTGCTCCACAGCTCGCTGCACRGCAAAGGAGAGGTTAATAATCTTATTTATCCCAGCATCCTTCTCCCTGCCAGCTACAGGGGTTAAAAATTAATTTCTCTCCCGCTTCGTTAAATCCGTTATTCCCCGACGCTGCGGATCTCGCCGTTTCCCCACGCTGATGTGGGAATTTTGCTTGTTTTGTTCTTTTTTCTCTTTTTAATGTTAGAAAATAAAACAATCTGTCATTATAAGCGTAAAGAGGCTCAAACTTCATCATAACTTGTATTTTGCTGAAAGCCCAAACAAGCAATATTAGTTTCACTGCAATGAATGCCTAACTGAAACACTGAAAAGGCTCAAAATCCTTCATTTAGTAATTAAAAAAAAAGCAAAGATAAAATCTCTCTCTCTGAATTTATAAACATACTTAGTTATTTTGGGAAGTCCTACTAATTCTCTCTCCCAAAAGCTACATTTAAAACAACTCCAAATACTCAGTTATTTCGTTAATATCATTAATTTGTTCATTTTTAAAGTTCATTGTCCTTCCTTTAGAATATGTCTCGCAGCACACACACAGCCATCTGTTCAGTGCATTATGTCAAGCACACAGTAAAAACCACAAGAAGTCCCAGCTGCAATTTTACTATTACTTCATCAAAAATGTAATTTCCTCTCGCAATACTTCATCAGATGATAACTGTGTGTGTGATTCACTGAAAGAGCAGCCCCAAAACAAAACCCCAAACGAACCCACAGCCTCAGACTGCRGTGACACCAACCCACTCATCCATCCTGGGGTGGCACAGCAGCTCTGGGGCTCTGCCCAGCTCGTTCTGGGTCTGATTTTAGGGCTGGTTACAAACCCCAYGCATTTGAGCTAATTATGGGTCAGAACAAGAATGGGAAAAGAAGATTAGCAGCACAGAGACACATTAAATAGAGATTAACACCGAGCTGAAAAATGAAAGTCACTGCTCTATKTGTCTAATCCTGGCTCTTGCCTGATCTAAGGAAATCCCCCATATCATATACACTTAGTACTATATTTAAGAACATTCAATCTTGCAATTACTACTTTTATTTTATTTTCAGAAAGCTTGAAGCCTTTTTCCAAGCTACATCTTCCCCTCTGAGCATCATCTCTGTTTGCTGTTGATTGCAGTGACATCTATTGGAGAGATGTTTGGCCACACGAGCTGCCTCCACTCAGGATCAACATTTTCAGGTGATTCCCTCCAAAATGAAAAGTTAGGATTGCTTTTCCTTCGTTTTAGCAGAGTTTTCATAAACCAGACTCCAAACAGTGAGACAGCCAGGGATTATGAGTGGGCTGGCTTTTATTTAGTCATTTGTTAATAATCCTGGCGTTTTCCCAAAATCCTGATGATCTTGTTCCCATCCTCACCCCCAGCAGGGCACAGACAATTCCAGAGATCCTATCCCTGCCCACCCCATGTACCTGACCATGCACCTTCCCTAAAGCCCCAACTGAACTCGATTCCTTTCTTTCCATCTTTTATTTCTCACTGATCACAGACATTCCTGGCACCTGGAATCTGCTAAAAACCTCAGGGGTGTTGAGTGCTTCCCAATCCCAACCCAACCCTCCWRMACCCATGGATTTATCACAATGGGAAAATCACAGAACCATGGAATGGTTGGAAGGGACCTCAAACTCCATCCAGCCCTGTCCAACCTGGTCTTGGACACTTCCAGGAATGGGAAATCCAAAACTTCTCCGTGCCAGGGCCTCCCCACCCTCTGAGYCAAAAATGCAAAGTCAGAACACCAGAGGAAGTTTTAAAATCTCTCCCTTTAGTGGAGAAACCACCGCTCCTCAAAAAGCATCTTAGGAAGAAGGATCATGATGCTTTCTTACAGCTTCATTGATTTCTACATTATCTAGAGACAAACTAAAAGGAAGGGGGCATTATCATCCCTTTATTAGATACAGTTAAATATCCTTGCAGACAGGSAGTCTGAGCACAGCACTGACTTAGTCCATTATCTAAGCCACCTTCCACAAATTTTTTATTCCCATCTATTTTTATTATTTTAGATTTATTTGAAACCAACYGGATCGATCTCAGTTGACTAACTGACCAAAGATTTCACTAARAATGTAACAGCAATTGAAATTAAGGATTTCAAGCTCTTTCAAGGGTTATCTTTTTAGTTTTTCTCGAATAGTTTTGCAGCTCTCTCCCACCTAATTTATGGTCACTGCAACTCRGTCACGAAAGCACATCCAAATGGGACAGCCATGAACTCCCCCAAGGAAAACCTCACCAAACATTCCATCACAAACTGCTCTGCCCATCCATTTCCTCCGCTTCTTTTTTACTACCAGCCCCTAATTATGGCACTAAGCCACACTGGGGTGCACACAAATCCATTAGCAGGTCCTTGGAGCACACCTCCACCATCCCCACTCCAGGAAAACACAGCAGYGCCTGCAGCACAGCTGCTCACCAGCACAAACAGCTCCTTTGTGTGCTCTCCCCTCCTTTTACTTGTTTTGATTAAAAAAAAAAAAAAANAAAAAAAAAAAAGTAAAAAGAAAAAAAAAAAATCCCATTCACAACCCAGTGTTTTTCAGATTTGGGAAGTGTAAGAAAAAAATCTCTTTCTCCAAAGCATCTGCCATGGTCAAGTGTGGGAAGGGAAAACTCCAAAAACCTTACAATTCCTGTGTTGTAAGGTTTCAGGTCTGGAGGGTGAGGTTTTTTGAAAGCCCCCTGCAAGTTCTGCAAAGCTGTTTCCATGCATGAAATGGAAGCCTTAAGGCAGGAGCCTCAAAGCAAAGAGGAAACAAAACCCACACAGGGTTAGAGCTGGGCACTGATGGAGGTTTGGCAACATCACTAGAAGAAGAAATAAAATAAGCAGAAATACAACTTCCAACTCATCTTTAAAGTCTAGGAAAAGCTCTCTAAGAACTTGGAGAATGATGTGGGAAGTACTGGTGGCACAAAACATAAAGGAAAAGCAGATCTGAACCTAAGGGTCTTGAGTGCAAGAGGCCATATTTGAAAAAAAATAAAAACCCAAACTACAAAACACCTGAAACCTTAAACTTTTTAAACCACAGAAACACAGAGTGCATATCTGGAGTTTCCCTAAACCAAAAACCACCACAAAGTTCTATTCCCAACAAGGATTTGTCCTCTTTGGATCAGAAACAACCCTTGAAAAGAAAAGAGTGAACATCTACAAGAAATGATTGTTTGTTCCAGCAAGTCAGCAATGAGAGTTACAACTTCAGCAGTGGGAAAGCAGAAATAAAAAAAAAGGGAGGCAAATGGGTTCAGATTCCCCAGGGGAAATTAAATTGGTACCAAAAGGTTATTCAGCCACTTTTAGGGGAAAACAGAGAAAACGTGGAGACACTGAGGCAATATGGATGGGACAGAAAGGAAAGAAAAATTCTCAAAGTATGGCAGGAAAACTAAAACTAAAAGTGCTCTGCTTTCATTTTCAGCCTGGGGAATGATGGAGGATGTGGAGACAAAAGGGGAGAGGAAGGGTTCAAAGAAGTGATAAGCAAGGAGAAAAAATGTTGAGAGGAGCAAGTGAAGTATTCCTGGAGTTTGAAAGGAATTGATGAGCAGGTTCCTGACACTGCAGCTGCGTTAATAAGAATGCTAAAAAACAAAATCAAATCCATCAGGAGCACAACCAGAGGACAGATTTAACACCTGTCCCACCTCAAAATGCCCTCTAAGGTTTTCCATGCTGTGACAGAGATTGAGAGCCACAGGAAGCAAATAAAGGAGAGGTTTTGATGTGAATTTACCTGGGCTGACACCACATCTTCCTTCTAAGATAACTTATCTTCTAAACAAGGAAGACAATAAATCCAGCTCACTTGTTGACTTATTATTATTTAAGGGTGCAAACCCAGTAGAATCAGGTGGATGAGTGGGTAAGGAACAGATCAATATGGACACARAAATGGGCAGTTAAAAAAGACTGGGTTGGGATTTCTGGGAAAGGTGGTCTGAAAAGCAGGGCAGAAGTTACGAGCATCAAGAAGTTGAGAAAAACAATCCTGTACTGGGATTTGCAGAGAAAACTTTCTTTTCYAAGGGAACACAGAACAGGGACTGTGTAAAAGCCCATTCCACAGCTGCCAAGATGCTAAATGTCATTAAGCACACTTGGATCATTTCTAACACGCTTTTTACTGCRAGGGCTGAGGCACAAATTCAATTTAAGCTGCCTTGGCCTGTTCTTATTTTTAAAGGAACAGAATGAGGTGAGGAAGAATATATCCCTGTTTTCCAAGATCCATTGAAAAGATGGCTACTGCAAAACACTCAACTTCAGTCAGTAAAAGGGGAGAGAAAAGAGATTCCCCTGAAGAGATCTGTGTGCTGCTGGCAGGTCTGGCAGGATTGATGAATTTAATATCAGCAGCAGCTTTACCTTTTCAGCTTCCAGACTCAGCCAGCAATGTCGTTAGGGATGGCAGGACAGCTAAAAAATGACCGAGYCCATGAATAAGGAATTACTCCTGTGCAAAGTATTAACTCAGGCCCAGCAAGCATTTGGATGGAGGCACATCATAATTAGATAACTCAGGTGTCAGCCTGCTCAGCACACATATCCTCTAACTGGGAATTACAACTTTTAATAACGAGCTGGAATGAGTTTGTTACAATTGGAGGTTTACTRAGTCGGTTTGAGAGCTCRAGATGATGAGAAAAATCACTGTASCAAAAAAAAAAAAACCTGAACTAAACCCCAACAAAATCCCACACAGAGTCACAAAATGTTACAGGGTTGGGTGGGACATTAAAGATCATCTCCTTCCACTACACCAGGTTGCTCAAGGSCTCACCCCAAATGCTGATTTGGTACAAAAGAGCATAAAGATAAAGAAAAAACAAAAGGTAACTGATTTTAGAAAGCAATTTAAAACTCCTAATTGCARGTTATGTATTCCTAAATATTTTATAGCAGGATGAGCAATGGACAGTAATATTCCATTTAAGCAAAGCTTAATTAACAGAGTTGTGATTCAAAAGCAGCTGGGATGTGAATCACGCTGTCAGAAGCTCTCCACTCTCACTCACCCTGCTCTTGAGGAGAGGGAGCATCTCCACAAACCAGAGCCAAACCCAAATGGGACAATCACAGAACCTTCCCGTGCAGAGTGCTCAAACCCACGGCATCCTCTGCTCAGTCAAACAAGAAATCAGCAGATTTTCCCTTTTAAAGGAAACCATCCTGGGATCAGCTGGGWTTTCTGGACAAGGACAGACCCCAGGATCTCCTCCAGACTCTGCTGAGGCTGAACTCACAGAGCCCTGCCCCAATCTCCTCTGAGATGAGCTCTGGAGCTGTCTCAGGCTCAGAAGGGCTGTGCAGTCTCAAACTGAGGATGGATTTTTGGGCCACCCGAGCTCCACATCCCCCAAAACGAGCCATGAACAGATAAAGGCTCATTCCAACCCTACCAGTGGGATCTGAGGCAATGATTGGGGCACTACTCACCCTCTGCACAAGCATCCTCATCCTCCTCTTCATCCAGGRCAGCTTCCTCAGCACGGTGCCTCTCCAGGGCTCGGTAAGGAGGTGGCAGCTTCATGGGAGGTGGGGCCCCATATTTTCTCTGATGGATTCAAAGACAAAGAGTTACACGTTTTGCAACCCCTGAGAACACAAGGAAATCCCATTTTCTGTTGCAGTGAACGTGCACAGACACAGCTCTCAAGTACAATGCTGAATTCTGCAGCAAAGGCTTTTTGTGCAAGAAAAAGCAGAGCAAGAAGTGAYGCTGAGCAGCAAGAAAAGGAAACTAAAACACAATCGTGCACACACATTCACTTGTTGATGAAATACTTGTGTATTGTCATAAACACCAAAGTGTGAGCATTCATCAAGGGTTAAAAACAAACACTAAATTATATTCTGCTTCTTATTACAGTCTCCATAACAAAATTGTCTGCTGCTGATAAACGTCAATTTTTGAAAACATAAAATAAGAACTTGATCCTCTCAGTCCATACATGAATATTTAAACACCACAGTCCGCCCGTGTTTCGGCGTAAATTTAATAAAGGATTTGAATTATGTCCCCCAATAAAATTCTATTACCTCACATAAATACAGGCAGCTCCTATAATGATGCATATAGCGGCGCATGGCAGGAATGCAGAGCAGGCTCTGGGAGGCTCAGGGAGGCTCTTGCTCAGCCCAGAAATTGCTTTTGCAGCTCCGAGGAACCRGGTCCTGCCTCGGTTTGCACCAGGGCTCCACTGAGTGATGCTCAGCTGCATCCCCTGCAAGCCCACTGCTAACAGTAGGATGCACTTCAGAGAGGGAGCACCAGGGAGGAGATGCCATTAGAGCACCCAGAATGCCTGTAATTAATTCCTTCTGTGGCCAGGAAATATGACACAACACCCAAACACATCAAGCCCAGGATAATGTTTGGGTTTGGCTTTTTTTTTGGTTTTTTTTTTCACTGTGTGCAGTGAAAGCCGAACCTGCGTATTGATTTTTAAATTCCCAAAGTCAAATTTGTATAGAATGGGGGAAGTAGTGAGCTGAAACACGTGGAAAATTTTGTGAGGGAAGGCATCTGCTATCTCAGCCATTTAAAAAAGCCACCAGGAAAGTGATGTGCTGAGCACAGAATGACAACAATACATTAAATTAATTAAATCCAACAGTAGCAAAGGCATACAGTGAGAACAGCACAACAGCTCTTTTCCAAAAGGATACAACAAGCTGAATGTGCCTCCCACTTTTTCCCAGAGCTGTGCAAAATCCAGATGATCCAGGAGCAGGGAGGACTTGGGTTCTACTTTAGTGAGCAGGTAAAGATGGAAAACCTGCAGCCTCACTTTCAGCTGCCTGTGACAAATGAGCTGCTTTATTATTGCTGTAATTTAGCAATAACTTACAGTCTAAATGTTGGCCCTTTGGCTTTTTAAGACCTTAAACATTTGTTAGAAGGGCTGTGTGAAATTACACGAGACACCCAGGCTTATCCAGCAGTTTTCTGTGGCTCAGAGGGACAAATATCTCTCATCCCTCCTGTCCCACTGGAAACCCAGATAAGAAAATTGTGCCTGGCTACTCCATCACACCACGTTTTTGTACTAAAACAGAGGCAAAAGCATGGTTTACACAGCCAATCAGCAAAATTATGTTGATATCTGGTTCATCCACTATTGTCTTAAGTGGCTTTCTATAAATTTAAGTGATCATTTTGTAACAAACATGATCGGCAGAGGAGGATAAATGCCTACACATCAGAGAAAACCTTCAGCATTTGAAAAGACACAGGAAAAAGGCAGATTTTCCAGCTGGATGTGGCTGCTTTCAAACCCAACTCTTTTGTGAAGACTCTCTGAAGACTGGACTAGAAATATCACTGATTCCCCATAGGGATGTGGACTAATAATCCACTAATGGCAACTCTTCCCAACTCCGAGACGGCCCCACAGAAGTGCAGTGCCACTGCTTTGTGAGCCCACCTTCAAAGCCAAAAAGGAGCTCCATCTCCATGCACTGAAGCTCTTCTGTATTCCACCCACCAGTTTACAGCACCAATAGATGAAAAAGGTCTGAAAAAGATTAGGCTCCCTCTTTAACCTCGGAACGCCGCAGAACGCGGCRCACCGGAGCGCTGGAGATTAAAGGCAGCACGCTGCCAGAGGATGAGAGCTTTTGAGATTAGAAATACAGATAAAAAAAACAAGAAAAGGGGATTGTAAGTACTTCATTGGAACTATTATCCTCTGGCTTGAAAGCACATCTTCAACACCTTTTCTGATAACTGAGCCTCGCTGCTCCTGCCCCCGACAGGATCTGAAAGGAGCCTCACAAAAACTTTCGGAGGCAAGAGGGTCTTCTCAGGTACCCAACAAACAGCAGAGTGCTGAGCAGGATCAAATGAAAACTTCATGCTGTTTGTAGTGAAACTGCACCAGGCAAAACTTATTATCTGCATTAATTCTGACTCTGCTCCTCCTGCTCTCATCCCCTCAAAATGCCTGAGTTACTTCCTCAGTCACGAAAAATCCCACAAGAAAACACCAAGGCCACGAGATTGATACAGCTGAAAATGAAAAATTAATTTTTTCCCTTTCTGCAGCTGCTAAAACAAATCCCCTGCTTTCCACYAAACAGACTTTCCCTCTTTTCAAACTGCTGTGAAGGTATTTCAAAGTCACTGTGCAGTAACTGCTCTGCAATCAGCTGAGCAGTCACAGACCCCCTTTTGCTTTTCCTCCTTTTGCACAGCTCTGGGAAATGCAGGAGACTCTGTGGGTTTAATCCTCCCATGATGTGATTTCACTGAATTCCAGGMAGCTTCCCTCACATTCAGGATAATGTTTGTGTATGTGTTGCCATTTCTCCAACAAWGGGAATCAATTTGCCTCCGCACGGAGCAAAACAGGAACTCGAGAGAGATGACAGTGAGGAGCTGTGCTAAGTACAGGGTTTCAGCACCCAGCAGACACCCACAGAATATCTGTCAGGATATTTGGCAGGAATTTGGCAAAAAAATCATAGAATCAAAGATATTGCAACAAAACACTTCAAATTTAATTTCAGACTTCAGAGGGAGCTTATCACAGAGTTAGAATACATGCTATTRTACCATTTGATTTAGTAAAACCTGGATACAGCACTGAATGGAATAAATACCTTCTCACTCTTATTTTCTTTGTCTCCATCCTGATCTTTGCTGACTTTGATTCCCTTAGGCTGGGCAGGAGAAACCACCTGAAAAACAATGTACATTATAAACATTAGCAGGGCATTACAGCAGCAAAACCAGCACCCAAAATCAGCTCCTGACAGTGACAAAGCTCTCCAGTGCACTCTGCATTTTGTCCCAGGTAAAAAGGGCATTGCGGTGCAGCCTTTAAATCACATTCTTCCACTGAATTTACTGAATTACATTCTCACATCAAAAGCACACAGAAGTTTGGGGTTTCTGTGTGTACTCCAGGCAGGTGGAATYGTATGGCTGCTCTCACTAAAGCTTTAAAAAGTTTCTTGCTTTGGCCTTGAAGATGAGGAGATCAGATCTCCTGGAAGTTAACTTGCTCCAAAATAATGATTTCAAGTCCCTCTGGTGACACATTTTACAAGGAGCTGCTGGTGCAAATCCGACTATTTCAGTTACACTCCTTTCCTCTGAATAACAGAGTTTATTTTCAAATTATGAAATATGGACAAATTAAAACACACAGGGCCAGGCTCTTATTGCACAAGTGGAAAAGCTGAATTAGCTCCCAGTCAACAGATTTACATCTACTCCATGTAAATCACTGAAATGAGGTTTCCAATCAGGCCAGAGAAGTAATCAATCAATCAATTGGTCTGTAAGTGACTGAAAGGATCCATCCTTGGACACAAAAACGGATGGAACTCGCTGACAGGAATTTAGCCAAGTTTAAARTAAGAATGCACGTCTGACATTTGTTAAGTTTTGAAATAGAAACAGAAACAAACTTACTTTTGGTACATTAGCCAAGCCCTGGACTACAAACACCACAGGATTTCCCGCATTCTTGATGGCTTCTACCGCTTCCTCATGGGTAGCATTCTGTAGATCTACCCCAGAAACCTGACAAACAAAGTTCATTTTTATCAGGTACAGAGCCATCACAAGGCATCACAAACACTTGCAGGAGATTAGAGTATCTGAGGAAGGCATCAAAAGCAGTCAAAAGTAATTATTTGTAAAGTATGTTTCGATGATGGTTTAAAGAAAAGTGAATTAYTTGTTGTTCATAATTCAAAGATGGSCATATGCTGCCCAAAACAATTCTTCTAGATGAAAACATAAAGAATGAGATATCTAAAATAATGTTAGATATAATCTAACTCTTTCAGATTTTACTCTTTTCAGATTTTGTAAACTAAATCCCAACAGCACTATCAGCTTGGCACCCCAGATTCTGAAGTATTAATTTGGGGAAAAATGAGCAAAAAAATAAGTAGAGGTGCAAGGCAGGAATGACATTTTCCCCCACAGCACCTGCCAGAATCAGGATTTATCCCAAACAGTGGCTATCAGTTAACTACTCCAAATCCACACACACAAAGTAACAGCCCATAATTCAGTATGAACAGTCTGTGTGCTTGCATAAATTAAATTTATGCTTTTAGATATGCCATAACCTATTTCTCATTTATATGGGAGGAGGACGCTCCCATTTTTTCCACTTCCCCCTCAGACAGCAGGACACATYTTTTCTCAAATACAGAGGAGAATATTGAAAGAGCTCCACAGTCAGACCTTCAAAAAAGAAACACCACCAGAGGTTCCTTTTGGCTTTCAAAACACAGCCTTGTCAATACTTTATGAAGTGGGGGCAGTATTTTGTTCCTCTCTCCACCCAAAGCCGTTTGAGTCAATTTTTATTTCTCAGACTAAAAGGGAAGGTTTATCTCCATTTACCTCAAGTATTTTATCTCCAGTTTTTAAAGCCCTTGTTCTTCCTGCTGGGCTGTCTTCCAAAACTTGTTTGATAAAGATCCCTTTAAGTTCCTCTCCATTCTTCAGGCGTTTTATGACGGTTTGTCCACCAACAATACTGATTCCAAGGGACACGTGAGGGTCTCTGAAAATCTCAACACTGAAAAAAAAAAAAAGTGGTACTTTTAACAGCTTCAAACAGACTTTTTAAACTATGAATGCAAAGCCTTAAATGAATGCAAGCTCCTGGTCTTTCAAGAAGATTTAACAGAGTAAAGAGATAAAGTTGGAAGYTGAGAATGCTGTCCAAAGAGTGGAGCTCCCACCCTGAGCAGATCTCACCCCACAAAAAGAACATAATTTCTGCTGCCAATCCGTGCCCACTGGGCAGAGGCTTTGATTTCAGAGGAAGTCAGATCTTCAAGTAAACACTCATCCTCTTTCAGCCTGAGCAGATTGTCTGGGAATGGGCAGCCCTGCAAGTGGCACGCTGGACAAATAATGAAATATTTCATAAAACTTTCCAAACACCGACTTCAGTGAGAATACATCAGCTCAAGCAGGAACTTTCTGATCATATTTTACTCGGGACCAGCAAAACAATTCACCTAAAAATGTTAACAACACAACGAGGATGTGGCTAAAAGTTGGCTTGGCAGTTTGGAATCCTGCCACAGAGTTGAGCAGGGAAATCATGGAAAAGGAGAGACAGCAYAGCACTGTGTGCATTGTTCACACCTAATTGTTATTAAATGAGCAACAACTTGTGGGTCATCCACAACCCAAACCAGCCAAGCTCTCCCAAGACAGCTGTATAAATAGAAGGCATAATTCTGCTGAACATCTGCTAAAAATTCCCTGTCTCCAGAAAAACCTGAGGTACACAGGTACCTTAAAGTTATGGCAGAGGAGGAGAGAAAAAAAAAAAAAAAACCCAATAAGAATTAATCTGGCTCACAGAAAGAAAAAAAAAGAAGGTAAATGGGAAGGAATAATGCAATGATATGAACATACGTCCGTGGTGGTCCCCAGTGGCTGAAGTTTGGAGTTTCTTCTCCTTCTCCTTCTTCTCTCTCGGGTAATTCACTGATTTGGGGCAGAGGGGAGGGGAGGAATAAAAAATAAAAGAGGCATCAGCCATGCCAGGTCACAATTCCTCACATATTTTGTATCTGGCAGCGAGACAGCAACACCTTCTCACGCTGCCCAGTTTAAAGCAAATGTACAGAGACCAGACAGGAATTTTTGTATTTAGGTTTAAATGTACTTAAGGAATGCTCCAGAAATAAACATGATGGGCAGACCAAATTTATAAGCTGCTCTGTGATACACAAMTCTGCACTGCATTTACTCATTCCAAATGACTATTTAAGCAATTAACATTTATTTTTTGATAAATATGCTGTGATGCTCAGAGAGGGATGTAAATATGCCAAAACCAGTGAGCARATCATGATCCAAGTGGGAGAACAGATCCTGTGTGTTCCATTAAATCCTACAGAATAATCCTCTCACCTTACTGCTGAGATGCTTTCCTTGTGAGAGGAGATTGCAGATGAAATTAGGGAAGGATGAAGATTGGAATCAACAGGCCCCAAAAGCTCTGCTGACCCCAAACTGGTGGGGAAAGTCTGGGACACATGACAGATAAAGGAAATACCCAAAATCAGTGCCAGCTCAAGGGTTTTCAGCACCACTGGAGCTTCCTGAAGAGGCCTGAGAGCCGTGCCTGAATTCTCTTCCCAAAAGGAAGAACAAAGGAGAGGGAAAACCAAGAGGAGAGCTCCTTAAGGAGCCAGGAGTGAAAGCTTCACCCTCTCCTCTCTGTGGAGCAAGTGAAGCAGTAGCAGAGCTATTTGCACTTTTCTGTCCCAATACTCAGCAGAGAAAACACGAGCAGTTTTAAGGTTTTTAGCCAAACTGAAAAGTTTTAAGGTTTTAAGGCAAACTCCATCTCCTGGGGTGAAAGTTACAGAGCTGGCCCTCTAGGATCTCAACCTTTTGACAACTCAGCTGAGCAAAGCAAGAGGACAGGTAATGTCATTAACTGGAAACCTTTCCAAACCTGAACTCTTTCTCCTTACCTGTATGATGCTGTTCTGGGCCGAGCTAAGGTGCTCACTCTCCGAGATTCCTGGGTCTTGGAAAAAACAGAATTCTCCTCTTTCGGCGCTTCCTTTCCAACATCTTCCAAACCAGCAGCAAGCCCAAGTCCTTTGGAGTCACTCTGAAGCTTTGTCTCTAAAGAAAAAAGAGRCAGATGTGAACTTCTGTTTCCTCTGTCCAGGCACCCAGCAGTTATTCCACCCTTGGAATTAAACCCTTTATSCCATCAGGKTCYAAATGTSTTCAGGGCTGGACAGGGCTYGGAGCTGCTCCTCCCAAACAGGGAGTGCTGCCTCAGCCAGAGGGGTACATTGATTCCCCTGATGAATCTGCCAAATTTGAACCATCCATCTCTGKCCATCTGACAAGGAGAAACTTTGCTCCTGAGCACAGATCACAAAACCAAGATGTGGGGCAATCATCCAGCACAGAGCTACTTGCAAATTTTTGGTCACCTCCAAGGCCTTATTTTTTTTTAAGTGCAAAAATTTATAAAGTTAGCAATAAAAAGTGWCAGAGACAGGGMTATCTGTGKMAGGGACACCTTCCACTGTCCCAGGGTGCTCCAAGCCCCATCCARCCTGGCCTTGGGCACTTCCAGGGCAGCTTCTSTGGGCACCCTGCACCAGGGCCTCTGATWAAATTATTTCTTCCTGCCTTCTAATCTAAACCTGATCAGATCTGGAGGAGGAAGCAAGATTATAAAGCTGCAACCTATTTAAAGCCAGACTGCCTAGAGCCTGCAGGAATCTCCATTTGAGTATTTTATCATTCCGAAGTATTGGTGTCTTGCTAAAAAATGTAATACTGTAAATACAAAATTATTCAATAAAGAAAAACTTCGTTACAAACCTAAATCCACCTCAGTTTTCACTTCTGACGGGGTCATTTCAGCATCAAATATGTCTTTTTGGTAGCTGCTGTGTGCTGGGGATCCAGAAAAGTGTGCAGCAGCATTCTCTTCACACTTCACAGAGGAGAAAAGAAGTAATTAAAGTTAGAAAGCAATGGTGTTAACTTACACGGGGGCATTTGACAGGAACATTAATTTTTACAGCAAACATCCACATTTCCTCAGCTGTGTTCATATTTATTCAGGTAACTCTGAAATACTAACTGCTCATTTAAATACTAACTGCTCATTTGTGCGCTGCATTAAGAAGAGGCGTGAAAAATGTTCGATGCAATTGAAATATAAAGATGAAACTGCATCTTTCTCCTCACCTGTAATTCAGACACAATTTTTTTTTTATTCTTGCTCAGTTGTTTTTTTATAAGTAACAAACGGATAAATTTAATATTGTGTGCTYTGGTATAAAACTGTCAGTAGAAACTGCATTTTAGAGTGTTTACACAGACAGTGCTTAAGGGGACAAGCCAAGCAAAACCTGAAATTCTCTGTGGCTCTGATGTTAAATCCTTCTTCCTCCTTTTTTTTCACATAAAAGCACACACCTCAGAAACTGGTGCATGGCAGGCTGACAATGTCACTTTTTTGTTTGGTAAGGGGATGAACAAAGAATCAGAAGAAGAAAATAATTCTCAGAATACTTGAGAGAGCTGTATAAATAAGAGTTTTGCAATTCACCTGCAGCTGTCTCCCCCTACTCCTTTATCCACCAGTATCCTTGCCATAATTCCTTCTACCATATCAGTTTTTGCTCAACTGTACAAGGAGGAACTGATTTGGGTTTAAAAAGTGAGGAAAAGAGGGAATTTCTTTCACTGAAGCCCCTGGAGTATTAAACCCATGGAGTGACATTCTGCTGCTACTGACATGCCCCATATCAGCACAGCTTCTAAAAAAACCAACAATCCCACAAGTCAGAAATGGGAAAAAAGACAAATTCAGGATATCTGTAAATATTCCAATCACATATCTCACCCCAGCAGGTCAATACACAGACAATAAATACCCAAAAGAACCTTCCAGAATACACAAAAGGACAGACTGGTGTTTGCTAGAGGTAGCCAAGTAAATAAATTAGTTAAATTCTAGAAATTAAGACACCAGAGAGAATCCTCAGGGTTTAGTTTTGCCCTGAGGGATCCGTGCTCAGCATTCCGTACCGTTTGATCTTTCCTGGATGGAYACTCCAGGGATTCCTTGGCACTTGGGCTAACTCTGGATCCCAAATCTTGCATTTCAGCAGTGTCCAGGTGCTTTGCCCATCGTTCTGTGCCCAGGTTCCTGTCTGGAGCTGCCTTCTCTCCAACCGACGTGTCACATTCCAGGAAATCTCCGTACTCCTCATCCACCAGCATCTCCCTCTCCTCCTCCACGTCCTCCTCTTCGCGTTTCAGGAACTCACACATCTCCCAGGACTCCTTCCCATACTCCTCATCCTTCTGAGCCAGCTGAAAGGACCTTCCCAAGTCCAAATGAGGTTCATCAACGAGCTCTTCTCTGAAAGGTGTCTCATCTCTGAAACCCTGCAAAGAATTGAAGGAACACAGATTTTACATCATTTCCTCCCAACTCTTTTAAAACAATGCTATATGCTGTGCCCATGTTTAAAGTATTCTCATCTTTAAAGTGAAAATCTTCTGCCTTTTGCATTTTCTAAAGTAAAATAGACTCTGTGACTTAGGATTTTAACACCAAAAGCAGTCAGCGCTAATTTCTTTTCAGCATAAAGAAATTTAAAGCTGCATAGGTTAGATATTACTGCAGCYATTTGGAAAAACCAATCTGGACTAAAGTGAGGGAATKAAATTATTAATTAACATTAMAAAAACYAYAGGAAAAAAAGTACATATAATCTAGTTAAAGTGCTTCAGACATATCTGCTGTTGCTTTATGAATGCATGAGTGTTTTTTACAATACTGTCAGCTAAATAAACAGCCTAAGACTTTGCTTATGCAACAGTGCCAGCAACTTAAAATCCCCAAAAAAAAAACCCAAATAAAAGCCACATTTGCATGTCCCTATAATGGATATTCCATACAATACTGAACCTGGGGGAGAAGGGAAATGCATGACCCACGTACTCAAAAAAGGAAATAAATGACTGTTCATTACCTTCCTTAAAGAGAACAGTGCTCACCTTTCCACTGAACTCAAACCACAGAGCAACAAACAAAAAGAACAAACAGCATAACTGAGGGAAAAGGTATGAAAACCCACCCTGAAGGATCTCAACTGTTTTTTGGGGGATTTGTCAGGTGTTGCCCCAGGTTCCCAGGACTCCCATTTCTCCCGAATGCAATGGGGTGCTCTTCATTGGCTCACAGGGAGGCTGAGATTTCGTGCCCCGCACTTCCTCCAGAATTTTGCCACACTCTGAGAGCTTTTCCCCTCTTTTCTCCAGGCCACCAAGTCTCTGTGGCATGAAGAACCCCCAAACCCAACCTCAACACCCCGAACCCCTGAACTCCCAAACCAATGGAGATTCAGGGCTCCTTCCTCCAAATGTTTTTATTTCTGTTCCCTGCCCCTTCCCAGGCTCCCCACAGCCCTGCACCAGCTCTGACCTTCRGTGTCAGGATCCTGTTTTGCTACATTTGTAAAAACACAGAAGGAAAACCCCCAGACACTGCCAAGATGTTTGTATAATCCAAGTGAAAGTCAGGAGAGAAAACAAGAGAGAAGCAGGAGCATGAGGAAACAATGCAGTCAGTAGCTGGCACGAGAGCAGAACACCAGCAATCCAGAAATCAGCACATTTTATTAATTGAACCAGCATTAAATGTTYCTTTAACCCATCTGATGTGTGCACCTCGATCTCACAAAACACTCAGCCTGGAGAGATCCCAATTCTCTCAATTTTAATTTCATTTTCCATCCCTCCTGCAGCATCACTCTCCCAACGCTTCCCCAAATTTGTGGCGCTCATTCTGCCAACACTTCCCCAAATTTGTGGCACTCATTCTGCCAACACTTCCCCAAATTTGTGGCACATAAATCAGTGGGTTCTGCTCAGAACCAGCCAGGATTTGTGTCCCTGACCCAGCAGTTTGTTCTGGATCATCCCTGGCTACTGCACTGCAGCACCCGGTGCCTCCACCGGCACAGGAACGCTGCAAACACCACAGGGAAATTCTGTGACAGTGAATTTATTTGTGGCAGCAAMTAAAATCCTCAAGTTCCTTCATTTTTGGGGTTGAAATTTTGGCTGCCTCAGAGCAGGAACATCACTCCTGGCTCCTGTGTGAGCAGGTARGAGAATAAATGAATGGAATTTTAGCTGCTCCCAAAGCTGTCATATGTGAGGTAAAAGAAAATGCAAGTGAATTTCTCTGTGGTTTTTCTGTCCAAATCAATCGTCCCAGTTTCAGGACTTTTAAGATAAAATACTTTCTTTAAAAGTATTTAATGTGATAAAATACTTTCTTTAAAAATATTTAATGACACTGGTTTTATTTAGGATGTAGAAAACCAATCTGAGCTGGCAGAGGACTGATTCCCTGCCAGGAACCCTTCTCACACCTCCAGAAAACAACAAAAATGCTGTTTTCCATTGTGAAAATCAGTAAATATCATTTATCATCATCCAGGCTAATTCCTTCACAGCATCCCCACAATACTGCTCCTTTTGGTGCTTTTGATCTCCCATTTCAGCATTAAAAATAGATTTGCATCCAGAGAMAGGTACACATAAGAAAATCTGGAATTTATTTTTCTTCCTGTGCCGCAGTTCTGGATAATCCTTTATGTATTGTCTTTTCTGGTTTAAAARGAACACATTTGCCAGCATGAATTCTGCAAAGCACCCAAGAAGAGAYGAAAATTAAAAGATATCCACATCTCTCCAGCTCTGCACTGGTGAGAACTGCAATATTATTGCCATTACCTGRTATCTGAGTTTCTCACTATCTTTAGTGCTACATCCTCCCCCAATAAACAGAATTATTTCTCAGATTGTAAGGAAGAGGAAAATTGAGGCAAAAGTAAAGGARTCACTCCAGAGAACACTGCAAGGCTATGAAGAAAAAAGCATTTCCAGAGTGCCTTACACTCTACTTTTTAATTAATGATAATTCAAAGCATTCTGCTCCCAAATCTTAATTTCTCTGCAAAGCTGAGCCCACTATTTCTGAGTCACAATAACAACCCAGCGTTCCTATTTCACATCTAAGGTAACCCAAGGTATTTTAATGACATAATAAATTCGATAAGGCAGTCTGGGAACAGCACTGGTGAGTGCTCCCAGTGCACTTGGCACACAGCTCGCTGCTGGAGGCTTTTTCAGAGGGAATCCAACACTTGAGTCTTACCTGAAACACATACTGTATTTTTTACTATAAAACATAATTTCCTGTCTGTATAAACTCGAGTTGAACCAAAAAAAAGTAACCAAATACCTGTGGTGCTTCAAGTATTACTGAGAAAYTGGTGTTATCTATCGGTTCTGGAGAGTCAGGGCTGCTTTTGATGCTGCTCGTATCCACACCGTGCATGTTCTCCTCCTCTCTGCTCTCTCCCTGAAAAAGGTAATCCAAACAATGAGTCAGGAAAATGACTGTAAAAAAAGAAAAAAACCCCACATTTTTCAATAAATTAAAAGGCAAAAGGAGAGCCAGCCATTAGAAAATAGGGAAAAAGTTACAGAATTATAAAAATAGAAAGTCATAAATTGAGAAGATGAAGTCAGCAGCTTTTGTTCTTTGAAGAGATTGGTTCAGGTGCACTAAAACCTAAAGAGATGTGTAGGAAAAAGACAAACACAAGGATCTGAGCAACAAAATACCAATTTTTAGAAAAGGGAAGAATATACTTAACAGCTTTCTTACATTCCCATTTCACAACTCCTCTACCACTTTGAATTACAAGCACTTTCTATTAACTGGGGCTTTAATTAATTTTGCCTGGGTGCCCTTGATGAACAATACTGCAACATTCCCCAGTAAATGCCTGTTCCAAAGCCCTGATTGCAGAAAAGGGAAATTCTGCTTGAATTTACAGCCTTGACTTCAAACAGAGCAAGTGTCTTTCATGTCAGTGGAGCTCAGGGAAGCACTCAGCAGTGTCTCAGAGAGAATTGTGCTCCAGCACCAGTTTTGAAGGCAAACCTGGGTCTGCCCAGGCATTCCCACTTCCACCTGGATGCAGTTCAAGGAGAACTTGAGGACACTGGTTTTCCAGCCAGACTTTTTGGGCACCCAAAAAGCTGCCCATCTGCCAGAATTTCCAGCCCTCTCAAGGCACAGCAGCTCAGCTGTTCCCCAGACCCACACCTGAATTCTCCCCATCTACACAGGCCACAGCATCAAACAGGAAAAAAAAAATTAAAAATTGGTTCTTACCACCAAAGGCTTGCAGATTCCAAGGGAAACTGTACCTGGGGGCACAGATTTCAGCACTTCCACTGCCTCTGCCAAAGTGGCRCCGTCCAAGTGTTTCTCGTTCACAAACACCAAGCGGTCACCGGGCAAAATCTGCCCCCCGCGTTCAGCCACACCACCAGGCACCAGGGAGCTGATCACAATGGCTGTTCCTGCTGGATCCAGAGGGTCCTGAGGAGGAAAAATGACAAAAAATACCAAGTGAAGGCTTTGAGGGATGTTTGGAGAGGGTAAAGAGCACCCTGTTCATCCTCCGATGCTACAGAGCCGAAGCCTGCTGAGAAATCAGAAAACGCTGTCTGCTGCCACTGCCAGGGCCTGCAGTTTGCAAAAAGGGAAAATATTCCATCACTGGCCTAATCCATCAGGAAATGTGAAGATCTGAAAGGTGACTGATGCCCTGCTGCCCTGTCCTCACACACACAGACACAGCCAGGCCAACCTGGAAACAGAACAACAGCGCTGGCAGCGTTCCACCAGCCTCCATCCAGCCTGGGACGTGCTAATGTCACAGGAAATAACCACTCTGCACGTCACCCCAGGGCTCCAGAGAGGCAAAAACCATGGCAAAAGAAACCACCCCAACGTCAGGAATTTAATTCAAAATATTAACTTCGAATGAAACCCCCAAATATTCAGGAAATAGCAGTTTTTGGCTGCTGTGTTACTGCARTGTTTCTGCTCTGTCAACTCCACATGACAACTTGTAAAGGACATTTTCTCCACCTCAACAGGGAACAGAAGACAGCAAGGAGTAACCAAGATTATTACTGAAGGCAAGGAACACTGTAGGGGTGGATACAGAGAGTGTGATGCACAAAATATTATATATAACATACACATTGTAAACTGATGCAAATATTCACTTATTTTCATCTTTTATCCAGCATCAGCCTTTGCTTTGTGTCCTTTGTAATATTTCCATCACGCCTTCAGTCATTTAAAAAAAATATCCTCCATAATGAAATTATAAATTGCTATATTGTGGCAGAAAAATACACAAAATAAATTTAGGGTTTTTTAATTTTTTTGTTGTTTCCTCATATGTTTTTTTAAGATTGCAATTAGCCTTTCTCCCCCTTGCTAAGGGCTCATAAAGTTCAGAAATTCTCTTTGCATGCACTGGGCCTCCAAACACACAATCATGGACTATTTTCCCCTCAGGACTTGCATCTTATTCAAGGCATGGGAGGGATAAAACGAGGGCAAAATTCAAATTACAAAGACCACCACGAATTCAGCACCTCAGTGTTAATTTGGAAACAGGAATGCTTTCTAAACTCTTTATTTTTATATGACTACAGACTGCTTTCCAAGGGCACACGTTTTCCAAGGCATGTGCAAACACATGTGGCAATGATGAAATATCTGCAAAAGGCTGAAATTAGAGAGGTGAAATTAAAGAGTTCAGCAGGAAGAGCCACGCTGGAGCTGGATTCAAGTAAATAAAGATCGATTCTCTCCTGATCTACTGCTCTCTCCTGCTCTTTTGTGATTTTATAATTTTATCATTTTATCATTTTATAATTTTATAATTTCACACTTCCCTGTCCTGGCAGCGGAGCCCAGCATGGTCCCTGTGCCAAGGTGCTCCCAAACCTGGAGCTGAGAGAGGATTCCCTGCACTCCCAAAAGCCACAGGCTGCAAAAACTTGGGAGATCTACAGGAACAAATCAGAGCACAGGAAAGTCAGAATAATAATCCAAAAGGGCTCCAAAAGTATGAAAAATAAGAGCTTTAAGTGTTAAATGGTGGAAATGGAAGTTCCTGCTGCTCTTTGCTCTTGCCAGCAAAGCCCAACCACCCTGGAACCAGCACAGGCTTCTGAGATGGTTTAATTTGGGGCTTTGCTCCGCTGCAAAATTAGAAATTACTTTCAGGGTGTCTTTGCAGACCCAGGGTCCAGCCCAGACAGCAACCTCCCAGCAAGCTGGACACCACTAAAATAAGTTTTGCTGAGTAAATCATCTCTTGTTTTGGTAAGAGATAATTTACGCTCAAAGAAGTGCTCCAAGCAGCTTTRATCCTCATGCTAAAAAGGAARRRAGYTCCTGTAAAKRGAKGCTTTGCTRGAGAACRAACCCAGTGAGTTTTCTTGCCATGGCCAGGGAGGTTTGTGCTGGCTCCTCAATGCTCTCARCAGAAYTGCACCTCTGCTGACACAACAGCYTTCATRAWGTGACTTTTGCTGGCTTGGCTATAKTRATAAMAAATGARCAAAACAAACCCAGCAGCCACCCCCATCCATGCAGATCAAAACTGGGTGAGTGAAGGACTGGCCCAGAAATCACAGTGCTGGGTGAGGATGGGGAGAACCAGGCTCAAACCCCTGCTCTGCCTGATTCCAAAGCTGCTCTTTTCGGGGTTCTGGATTAGAACCACTCAAGCAGGACATGGGAACCTCACCATTAGAAACGTCAGTGGCCTAAGTACCACATTTCTGATGAGAAACAGTCCTCTTTCAACTCACCATTAAAATAAGTTTTGCTCAATAAATCATCTTGTTTTGGTAAMAGATAATTYACACTSAAAGAAGTGCTCCAAGCAGCKTTAATCCTCATGCTAAAAAGGAARARAGTACCTGCAAAGAAACAGCTCCTGTGCAGTGAAGTTTTGAGGAAATGTGATTATTTTTCCTGCTTCACAACACACATAAGCACAAGCCATGCACTGGAAATGCTTCGTGAAGAGCAGCAGGAATCTTAAAAAAGAGGCCCATGTTAAAAACTGCTGTCCAGGCGAGCAGGAAACAATTCCACTGCTGATTTCAAGCAGAGGGAGCTATTGCACTGGGAGAGAGGAGCTCAGCAGCAGCACCAGCAGCACTCAGAGCTCACCAGGGGCTGAACCACGATGTGACCAACACGAGGAATGCAGCAAATCTGCACCAGGACACACAGAACCACTGCATTTCAAGGTGTCATCATGCAAACACATTCTTTGTAATTCAATATTCTGTCTCAGCTCTGGATTGCACTTCCTTTATCTAAACCAGAGTGCTTCCCTTATCTAAACCAGAAGAACACTGGGATTTTTTGAAACCTTACCTTATGATTGTGACCCCAAGCACACCCTAAAGATCCACCAAGACAGCAAACACCAAATTCAAATCCATRTTTTCCAAATGAAGAAGTGCCACTAAGCTGGGAGGGCTGTTGTCTTGTTTTTGAAAGAAAGCAGGGCTTGCAGCAGGATGAAAAACAGATCCTTTYCTTCTTTACTAAGTGCAAAAGGCACAGTTTGTATATAGTTAGCACAGTTAAAAGCCAAGTTTGCTCCCACAGTGGGATTTTGGGGCTGCCTCCACATGAACAGACCAGCTAGAACTGTTCCAAGTTRCTAAAGAGCACCGGGGTGACTGCACACCTACCCTGAGGCTCTGGCTTTGCTTGGCTCATTTTAAGCCAGATAATGGTGATTTTTAGTCACCAGCAGGCAGCACCAGGCTTCAGCCTCTCCTTTAAAGCAAAGGCTCCTTCACTGGGATGGAGTTTACAAGCTGGGGAGAAATTCTCTCCCCAAACCCAGAGCTGAGATGGTGCTGGAATGGTCTCAGCTGGGACAGAGAAGTGACAGAACTTCGGTATTTCAAGGAATTTTGACACGGCTTTGTATGAGAGCAGAGGGAGAGTGCACTGCACAATCCCCTGCACACTGGCCATGTTAAAAGGGGCAGGAATCACAAAAACACCAAGGCAGTTAAAGACATCAAAGATGGTCATGAGCAGGCCATGGCACAGATAAAGGGGAATTTTTACCAGGGCACATTTAAAGAGGAACTTTTACCGCTCCTGAAGGACTCCTTCACACAAATGAATCATTTACGAAAAACGAGGAAAGGAATTGCTCTGCAAAGCAAGGCTGGGAGGAGACAAACCCCCTGAACTCACAAGCACTGACACGAGCTCTTTTTGAAGAGAATTCCACATGAGGACATTTGCCACTTATGTGAACATGAAGAGCTGTCCCTGCCATGCAGCAGAGCCCAGCAGAGCCCCCAGGTCACCCTTGGAGGAGCTCGTGTGCTGGGGCTGCTGTCCTTCCCTTGGTGCCCCAACCAGCCAGGGAGCCCAGGAATTTGTTTAAAACAGCCACTATTTATCCACAATTAGCACACCATGTATTTAACCATGCTGGACCATGGGTTTACCCTCCCCCTGCCCCCCCAATCAAACTCCACCAACATTTCCTGGAGCCCAGGTGTCAAATTTTTCTCCTTTTCAGAGCCTCAATTGTTCTGGATTTGTTTAGCAGCGGGGAGTCAGGCAGGGGCCACTGCAGTCACTGCCTTTGGGATCCCTGGGCACCACAAAATCTCTTAAAAACCTGAGCTCTGCTAAAATGTTAAGAGTCCCAGGAGCAGGGAGTTAAGAGAGTCCTGCGTGCAACTTCACTGTGGCTTCCTTGCCACAGGCACCAAAAACTCCCACTCAGAGAGCCTCAGGGAACAAACCTGGGGACAGAAGCAGAGCAGCTGACCTCTGTCCACCCTGCTGGGAAATGAAAAGGGGATAACCCCGGCTGGATCCTGCCCTGTCCTTCCCCAAAGGTGAGGTGTGCAGCAGCCAAGAGAGGGCACTCCAGGCCAGCCCAGCTCTGCATTCCCTGCTCTCCCATCCCTAAGCATCCATCCAGCCCCAGCAGAGCCTCCCTGCCATGAGGATGAGGAKCAGCCCTCAGCTCCAGCTCTGCTGGATGGGAGCAGCTCCCACGTTCGCCGGGGTTTTTGTTTGTGTTTTTCTTTTTTAAATTAGGCTCACATGAAAATGTAAGACAAAGCTGCGGGTGACTGACATTCCCTGTGCAAAGTCACTCTCACTTAGTTACAGGCTATATTAGTTTTGGCATCACTCGAGATCTAAATCCAGCCARCCTGACTTCCTAGAATATTTCAGCCTTCTTCAAGCAACAAACTGCCTGCTGCCACAAAAACACACATCCAAAATAGCGTGGCAAAGGATCCCAAAAGAAACAGTTCGAAACTTTTTTTTCCCCCTCTTGTACCATTTTTGATTTATCTGAACGTTTTTACAAGTGCCAATTTGTATGCTGCAGGTTTCTGTGAGGGAGCCAAAGCAAACGCCTCGGAGCTCAGAGGTCAGAGCAGCCCGGCTCTGCAACATTTGGCAYGGGACCACTTCCAGGTCTAACACACAAATCCTTATTTAAAACCCTCCAGTGGGTAAGATACCAGGCTGGAAGAGTCTTAGACACAAGATTTTCGATGCTCTACAACRGAAATGCACCCATCAACAACAAAATGAACCAGATTTGATGTTYGTCTCACTGTGGTGTAGAACAAAGGTAGAAGTGCACATGAGCAATGTACCTGCGTGCTCAGTRCTGTGAAATTACTCAAAATACTCATCCATACTCTTATTTTGGGAGTGCCTGTCGTTGCCCCTACAGATCCACCCTCCACAGTGACACCAACACCACCAAAAGTCAGGACAGAGCAGCACCCTGCAGCCTTTGCAAAGCTCTARGAGGGAAGAGAGGGAGAGGCAGCTGTGAGTGAGGTCTGATTCCCTCCTTAGGGTGGCCTCACTTCAGGGCTCAGACTCAGGGTCCAACTCCTCTGTTCATTCACTCCAACATGTTTACAGCAGTTGGCTGCAGGAACTGCCAAAGGCRCTCTGAAGCCTGGAAAAACATCCCTGAGAAAGTGCTTGACTGGTTGGTGTTAGATCCACTGCACAGGAGYGAAATTCGAAGCATTTCAGACCTGCTCCTGCCTCTTCCACTCGGGCTGCAGTCAGCAGGAATGCTCAGGAAAGGGATTCGCAGCCTCTGGAAATAAACTGAATAAACTGCAGGCTGAGGTGCTGAGGCAACACAAACTCAAATACAGAGCGACGTTCAAGGAGGAACGCTGAACCTCGCCGTGATGTAAGGCAAAGCACTGGAAATAAAACATTACTATTTATTGATCTGCAGTGAGGGAATAAAGCAATGAATTTCAGAAGCTCTGGTGTGCAGCCGGCATTAATCAAAACTTCTGTTGTGGGAAATGTCAGCGAAGGAACAGGAATTCACAGGGAAGGGGAGAAAAAAAAAACCCAGAAACAAACCACACAGAGCCCAACCCAAAGGAGGAGAGGGAACAGCAAAATAAAGAGGAGGAGGAGGTGGCACAAAGGGTTTCCCAGCCTAGGCTTTCATCACCTGRGATCTGCAATCCTATCAGCCCTCTCTAGCGAGAAGGATGAAGAAAATACCCCAAATCCCCACAGAACCCCCACCATAGGTCTGGCAGGGCTGGGGGGCTCAGCCCCCACCAGGGACCCAGGGAAGGACCTCACACACTCCACTGCTCCTCCCAAACAAAAGGATCAAASACAGGCAAAGTGTCACGGTGCGCTGGACTCAGGTGCCTGCTGCTATCTTTTAATTTATCACACTTCTCCATCAATCTGAGGTTTTATCCGCCTTTCATATTTGCTCTCGACTGAGCTGAAGTCACAGGGATTACATTCATTAGGCTCTCTTAATATCTTAGACTTTCAGACTTTCCAGCTCCAGAAAAAACACGCTGAGTGCTGACTACAGGGAAAAGCCRCAGAGATAAGGAAAAAAAAAATCCCTGAACTCATAAGGAAGTGGAGGAAAGCCACTGTGTGATGAGATAAAGAAGGGATAGAGATGTGTGGGAAAGGAGAAAAAAATACCAACAAGCCAAGGGAAAAAGGATAAATGGTATCACCTACACAGCCTGTGCTCAGTGGGCCCTAACACAGGTCSTGGGTTTGATCAGCTTTCAGATTCAAAGAATTCCTGAACTAAAAATCCAGCCGGGGAGCCCAGCAGTGTTTCCATCAGCCAGGTGAGCTGGCCCCAACACTGACAAATACCTGTGAATGGCAGGATGTGTTTGCACACAAACCAAAGCCCTCCTCTGCAAGGAGACCTCGTTCCACAAACAGCAAACACACAAATTAAGAAAGACCTTCTGCAGAAAAAGCTGTAAAATAAAAGTGGGGACACRGGACAGGCTGGGGTTTATGCAGCAGGATCTGCAAACAGCGACTYGGCCTGGAGAATTACAGAAACCCAGAGTGGGMTGGGTTAAAAGSRAACTTAAAGATCATCTCATGTYACTCCTGCCWTAGGCAGGGACACCTTCCACTATTCCAGRGTGTTCCAAACCCTGTCCAAYCTGGCCTTGGACACTGCCAGGGATGAGGAACAGCATGGACAGGGGAGCACACAGAAGGGCTGGCAGAAAGRTTGCAGAGAATTTTAAGGCTACAGTAAAATACAGTGAGAACAGACAGGAAATTCCAAGTGTTGGATTTGGGGAGCAGGGTGGGGTGCTAAGAAAACAGAACACCTCACAATTTCCATGGGTTTCCAGGACACTTCATGCTTATCCATCAGCACCAACGTGCACCTCAAATMTCATCATTTCAGAAGAGATTTGGAGCTGTCTGGGCTGAGCTTTCCCACACCCACTGCTCCACCATCTCCACGTGCCCACTGCCAGGCCAGCACAGCTTCCTCCAGCCTCATCTCCTCCACCTCAGCCTTGCTGAGATTTATTTACCGAGTGGTTAACAGAAAATCCAGCCACAGTTTTGTCCCTTTAAATTCTCGCCTTCTCTCGCAGGCAGAAGGCATCTGCGGAATAATAATGAATTTCTTTGGTTTGGGGATTTTTTTTTTGTTTTTATTAAAAGTTATTCTTTCTAGCAGGAAATGAAAAAGAACAACCAGATTGGAGAATTTGGGGGAATAAGGGAAAACATTTCTGAAGGTTAATAGTAATAATACTGCTCAGCGTTTATTTYGAGGATATGTGACAAAGCAAAGAAAAACAGATGTTCTCAGAAATGCTCCAGTTTCTCTGCAAAACTCAGGTACTGTCCAAAGCTGCTGCAGCTCACAGGGACAGGAGGGATGGTCCTCAAATTTGCTCTACAAGACAGTGAAAGGAGGGGGAAGGAAAATCTCCATYCTTTACTGAATGCAGGAGAACCTGGGGAACGGTTCACGGATTTGAAAGGACAAAATCTGCTGCTCTGGTTTTGGGTGGGATAGCCCATGGCTGAGATGAAAACAGTTTAATAACTGAWWAAAGTCAAAGATCATGACAATGCTAATATTAATAAACACAGTGAAAAGGGACATTAGGAAAAGAGAGAGGAATAAAAGCTGAGAAAAACAAGTGGTGMACAGCCTTGCTGCTGAACCCAACCTGTTTCTGAGCAGGGATTCTCCCCTCCAGGCCAACTCCCCCCATTTATACACCGAGATCGATGCCCTAGAGCATGGAATATCCCTGTGGCCAGCTCAGATCAGCTCTGCTGGCCTCGGCTGCACCTCCCCACGGGCAGAGCATGGGAAACMRAGGAGTCCTTGACTCKGAGTAATCGCTCCTTAGCAACAACTAAAACATCGCYGTGTTATCAACACTGTCCTCCTGCTAAATCCAAAACACRGCCCTGCAYCAGCTACCAGGAGGGAATTAACTCTATCCCAGCCAAACACCTGCTTTGGGATGARGGATGTGTCTGCCTGGACTTTTGTGAAGCTTTTGGAGCTGTTTTTCACTGGAAAAACTGTCTGTGAGTGGCTTGGATGGCCAAGGAGGCCGATGGCACCTGGATTGTGGCAGCAGGACCTGGGCAGTGCCTGACCCCTGGGCTGGTACCTAAAACCTGGGGGCAGTTTTGGGATCCTCAGGACAAGAAGGACATGGAGGGGCTGGAGCATATCCAGGGAAGGGTCTGGAGCCCCAGGAGGGTCTGAGGGAGCTGGGAAAGGGGCTCAAGCCTGGAGCAAAGGAGGCTCTGGGGGGACCTTGTGGCTCTGCACAACCCCTGACAGGAGGGGACAGCCAAGGGGGTCGGGCTGTGCTCCAGGGAACAGAGACAGGACAAGGAACAACCTCAAGTTGTACCATGGTGAAAGAAAAATTCCTTCTCTGAAAGGGCTGTCTAGTCCTGGCACAGCTGGCCAGGGCAGTGCTGAGTCCCCATCCCTGGAGGGACTAAAATCCCTGAGGATGTGGCACTTGGGGACACAGGGCAGTGTGGCCTTGGCAGTGCTGGGGGAACATTTGGACTCAGAGCTCTCAGAGGACCTTCCCACCCCAAATAATTCCACAATTCTGTGAGATTCCTCCCTAACTTCTCATTTAGAGCCAGACCGATGACYCCCTCCAGCCCAGCACCAGGGAATACCCAACCCCTAAGGTTCCTTTCCACCTCCAGATCTCCCTCACCAGGCTGTTCCTGTCAGTCTGTCCCTTTGATTTCTTATTAAAAAGTGGCCTCTGCTCTCCCAATACATAAGTACTTCAGCGCCGAGGTTCTGGAATCCACTAATCATGAGCACCTCAGAAACTTCTCCAGGAATGCGTTCAATTGCATTCACCAGCTCCCCAGCCCTGAAAAGTAGTTTTTAAGCTGAACTCCGAGAGAATTTTTCAAAAAGCTACACCGAATTCAATTCATGACACACTATTAAGAATTATTTTACACATGAAGCAGCTTAATATGATTTAAAGGATGTAGAACTTTCCCATAGGGGGAGAGAAGCAAATCCTCCGTGAGATGAGTACCAACACAGTTGGTACTGAGGCTTACAGAACTTTGATGTTAATGAATGTGGATGGGTTGTAGAGATGGGAGAAAAGCTGCCTTTATCAGTTTTCCCAGTACCAAGCTGATAGCCATTGTCAAACTGCTTTTTAATACAGCTGTGCAGCTTTTGCCAGCGAGCCACAGGTTTCCATCACATGACCAGGTGAAAATGTGCCTCACAAAGACGTGAATATGCTCCTTTGTTCATAACAAACTTATCACCAGAACAGACAAAGCTCAAATTATCACACGAGGGCAAACGTTTAGGCAGCGACTTGTCAAAGCATTCCAGCCTGCATCTCGCTGCTGAACAGACCAAGGAAGTTAAAAAAAAAAAAAATTAAAAAAAATATAATCTACTTGAATACCACCTTCTACAAATAAGAAGGCAGTTTGCTTTTTTGTAACTCTACATCTGGAGCCCGTTTGGGGCATAAAGAAAAGAGGAAAGATATTTGGAGACACTTAAATTGCTCCACTTCCTGCAGTGAATAACTATGCAGTGATTTTGTTAAAGAGGGAAAACAATCGTTTCCCATGCTCCCTGGGAGAAGGACAAAACACAACCTGCTGAATGTGCAGCAAAAGAGACTTGGGCTCAAGCAGCACCAAAAAACTGCTACTGGTGATAAAGGGAAACCAGAAATAAAGCAGTTGTGGGGTCCCTGTGGCCAGAGCCCAGGAAAATCACCCAGGCAGCCCAAGACAGGCGCAATTCACGCTGCTCCTGCAGCTCCTGGAGTGCTGAAATGCCTCTTTCTGCCCCTGTGGATCACTGGGAACAGGTGAGTCTGTGAGTTCCTACAGCCTGACAGCTCTCCAGGGCAGCTGCACCGTGCAAAAGCAACCAGGCACTGGGGATTTCTCTGTCAGCACAGACAGGGAGGAACAGCATCTCACAGTTCTTCCCAAGAGTGATGGAAAATGGGAAAACCTCCCCGTTCCACCCCTCATCCTCTCCAGTTTCCTGCACTCTGAAACAGCTGCTTTAAAAAGGCTCTGACTTCAAGGCACAGTAAATTAAGCTCCACATAAAGTCCATTCAGCTTTTTGTTTAATTTGATAAAAGCTCCTCAGCCCATTCAAGTTACCTTCCGGTCAATACTGCCTCAAGAAATCTGCAATTCAGCTACCTGTGGTTTTACCAATATCTCTGTAAAACATGACTGACAGGATCTGCTGGACTGCAGTGCATCAGGTTTTTGGTACAAACAGTTTCAGGGCTCAAAACACCTTTCATCCTACTGGGATCTCTTCTTTTTCTTTATGAGTCTCGTGGGATTTTTCTTTCCTCTCACTCTGATTCCTCAGGATCGTGGGCATTTTTAGACAGCATTTCTCCTCTGTTTTAACCTGA
Organism: Malurus melanocephalus; assembly: GCF_030028575.1. NCBI lineage: Eukaryota > Metazoa > Chordata > Aves > Passeriformes > Maluridae > Malurus > Malurus melanocephalus. Next base: position 833,018 of record NW_026623357.1, read on the forward strand.
TAAGGTATCTTTTAATTTCTTCCTAAGAAAAAAGGATTGATCTCAAAATCAATGGCTTAGCTGTTGACTTGCTGGCCAGGATTCTGGATGGGGCTTGGAGCACCCTGGTCTGGTGGGAGGTGCAGGGTTGGGARCTGGATGAGAGTTAAGATCCCTTCCAACCCAAACCCTTCAGGGATTTTGTGATTAGTTCCAGGCTAGACAAAGTTCCTGTTAAGCTGGATACTTTCCTTTCTGCAGACAGAGAACGTTAAATACGCTGATTGTAGCCTCTTGCACCCCAAACTCTCCCCAGGCAGCGTCCTGGGCCCCCCACTCACTGTCAGAACTCACTTGGCACCACCTKTGCCAGCAGCACCACATAAAGGTGAGTGAAGAGGTGAAAGGGAGAACAAATTCCCCAAATGGAGCTAGAAGGAAATTAAGAGAGGCAGAGTGTGTTACTTCATGGAGGAGCTGGCCAGAAGGCTGAGCAGAACACCTTCTTCATGGCCAAGAGACCTCTGCAGACTTCTCATCAAGCACCAGCAAGTAAAAGCCTGGCCTAGGAGCTCTGACAAGGTCCCAGCACAGTGATAAAAACAGAAAAAAAAGCCACAGAAGATTTCATTTTAAGAGGTCTTCAGTGTTTCTTATTTAAACAAAACAAAAAAATTCCAGTGAAATCCATAATTTCAAGAATACTGCCCACCCACCTCCCCTCTCACCAGGTACTGACCTTGCTGCCAGCAGACCAGCAGTCTCAAAAACTTTAGATTTCCTACTACATAATTACAAATTACAACATTCAAAATGGGAAAAAAGGTTTTTTTTTAATACACAAAGACCACAGGAAGAAGAAGAATATCCTATATAAATACCATCCTGTCACAGCAAAGGGGGTGACTCTATCCCAAAGTTTTAAGAACACATGCACAAACCTTATTAAAAAAAAAAAAAAAGGGAGGTGGCTCTGTTTTAAGCTTTTAAATCCCTAAAGACAATCAAAAGAAAACACAGGACAAAGTAGAACTACTATTGATTATGCATAATTGGTATAATTAATTTGTAATTAGTTCATTAAAATATATAGGCATTGGAATTATGCTTGTACATTTCTGGGAATATCCTGCAAGTCACTTGGGATGCGCTTATCATTTGTTTGATAGATGAAACATTATTAGAAAGACAGCCCATTAAAAATTAATATGCCAGAGTAATAATTTTCTCGATCTCAGCATTCAGTTTTCCACGCACTCAGACTCCGATTCTGCCTCACAAAGACTTTTTATTAACTCTGTTTTCCAGAGCATGACTTGGAAAGCACAGTATTTAGGACAACTGAGGCACAGCATCCTTTATGCTGAGCATGCAGCCAGTTTTGGGAAACGAAACGACAAATTCTATAAATTATATTCCATGGGAGCATTCAGCATCACATCTAACTCYATAATCCAAATTAATATGGAAAGGTAAAAAGCTCTGTGCTTGAAAACAAGTACCAAAGAGGAATGGAAAGCAGGAGGAAGGAACYCCCAGAGCACTGGGAGCAGCCTGGTCTGTGAGTGCTGAGCATTCCTGCGCTGCTGCAGCGTGTCTGGCATCTCTCACTGTCACAAATGCACGAGCAKAGCTCCTCAAACACTGCAGGAACAGCCACCAGTCCCTGCCCAGGGCTGGGATCCACTGGCACTGGCATTCCAGAGGTGTTGGCACCCCTTGGTGTGGGGCAGTAGAGAATCACTGCTTTTTAGCTCTGACGACACCTCCCTGCTCCCACTGAGCTGCCTGAAGTCCTTCCAATATTTCTGGGGTGTCATTTCAACCAGCAGCTACAGATATAATTGGATTTTAAAAACCCAGGACAGTCACATCATTTCCTCCAAGCTGGGTATGTAACACCAAACTTTCCTTGAATTTCTCTAATGGACAGAGGGTCAACCCTTGTRTGTTACCAACATCACCAGCAATCACAAACCTCCTTCTCAAAATCTCCTCTTCCAAAGCATTTTCCTCCCAATCCTACCTCCATGGCAGCCTGGAAAGGTTGGTCTCTTCATGAGGATGAAGATGGGCCATGGGAAGACCCATCTTCATTTTAAAAATATCGAAAAAACAAAAAAAAAATCATATTCCTCAAAAGGATCAAAATCAGCAGTGAATACAGCATCATTTACCATCAAAAGGCTTGGATTTTCTCCCGCAAAACAAAAAGTATGTGCCTAAAAAAACACTTTCTATGTTTCAAAGAAGGGTCTCTAGGTCCTTTAAGGCACAATTAAACACTGCTGTAATTCTGTGYTTCCCGGCAAATCTGTGTTAAGAATTCCAAACACTCTCCCAGGAACCACACACAGTTTTCTTTTTTTTTTCCTTCCTTGCCTCCACTGTAGCATGGACAATTATTTATTTTCTTTGCCTTGCACTCAAGGATGTGATGGATGTATTTACATAAACACAAGCAGAGTCGCAGATATCTCTCTATAAAAATTAATCTGCAGATGATGAAAAGTGTAAAAGATCTAAGAGGCAAATCCCAAACAAAAGAACACACTTTATACACTTTATACATAAATATCTTGAAATTATAAAGATCTGAGATTAAGTGGTTTACCACTCATTTAGAATTGATTAGAATGCATTTAAATTTAGCTGCAAGTACCACAACATTGCTCGTGTATTTGCATCTGCGAGTAAGTAAATAAAAAGCCTGTTATTAAAGCCTTCATTAATTCTGATTATATGAGAACTTAAAAGCAAATCTGTGTATTACTGCTCTGTAAAGACTCCCAGCAACTCTACAGTAGAGCTGGCACTGCAACACAACATGTGTCAGCTAAAATGACTAACAGGATCTATTTTCAGTAATCTTAAATCGCACTGGTAAAATATAGAATTAATGGGTTTGCATAAGACTTCAAATATTTTTTGCCTTCTAATTCATTCCCAATTCCTGCCCCATTGTATCAAAAAAGTGAATTTTATATCACTTGACATTTATGTACAACAGTTGAACRCATTTCATTAAGCTACAATGTTTAGGCAGCGCTCAGATGTGATGTGTATATTTTTACAAAGAGCAATCCAGCTATTTTATTTCCTTATAAATATGATGACTGGAGGTTTAAAAAAATACATCACGTCTACTAGAAATATGAAGAACGTTTCATTCTGACTACAGAGTTTGAGAGTTTCTACATATTTAATTGAAGCCAGTATTTCTGAAAGGATCCATTAATTTTAGTAGGATTTTCTTCCAGTTAAAGACTTGTCTGTTAATTTCTAAAGAGTTAAACAACTAAGAGTATAATTGACTCCAACTAATACCCAAGAACGTTCACTTGCCACTCTCACAGCTGAAAAGTCATTCCAAGTTAAAACAAAACACAAAAAAAACCAACTTCYCCCAAMATTTARTCASTAAACTCYRAGTTATGGGGTGGAGTTTGATTCAAGTTTTTGCACTTTATCATGTGTAATAATCAGAGGTTTARAACACTCCAATCTTTACAGAGCTGACCTCAAAACATCATTTTYCCTACAGCTTCCAGGCCCAAGTGCCATCCCCAGTAATCAGCATCACACAACATTTTAAGGACCGTGCAAGACCAAGGATCAAAGAGATTTTGAGCATTTGATGATAAAGAAAAACATACCTGATAGTCTAAAATGCTGAATCCCAAACCATTTTTGTCTTTCTCCAGCTCAACAACCTTCACCTCAGGAGACCATAACGCCAATTCCCCTTCCTCCTCGGGATTGAAGTCTTCCTTGACTTTCACCTGGAAAATAAAAGCTCTGGTTCAAACATTGTTCTCTCAGCTCTTCACAAACACTGCTCCCTCAATATTTTGATTATTAATGGTGCATACATGCCCTAAAAAGTGACCTTTCATGGAATTAAAACTTCACTGAGCATTGTGAACACTGTTTTCTCCAGCTTGCTGCCTTGAGCACTCCCCTGAGGCCAGGCCTACACGTTTTGAGCATCAGAGCCCAACCTGGCACACAAAGACCCGTGTATTAGTCTAATTAATTGTTAGAATATTACTAACCTGTTACATGCTGATGAACTTCAGCTGTCCCATTAGATGCATAAAGGAAAAATAAACAGCATAAAAGATTTAACCACAGACAGCTAATAGAAAGGGCCAGACAATCAGAAAAGATGAGAAGCCAAGCTGTAAACACTTTTGCAAACGGGGAGCAASCACAAGTGTGGAGCTTTAGTTTGAGATTTTAAAGCTCCTGTGACGGAAAAGAAACATCTAAGTTTCATTTTTTTTTTTAATCCCAATTCTATAAAAACCTACTCAGAACATGGAAGCAATCAGCTAATGGTGGCAGGGATGTGATTTAGTGTAATTCAGAGCTCTCACTCACCTATTAAGTGTAGGGATGATGAATGGGATGTGCAGTCAGCAAAGCAGCTCYGTGATTTACCTACCTTGTCCTCCCCAACCCACACAAAAACCCAGAAACAGATGCACTTTTTCAAAAAGTGACCATCCTTTTGCACAAGGGGATGGCAGGAGAAGGCTACCTTTTGCTCAGGAGGGGACACTGCCATGGGGGGCTCATCCACCAGGGACTCGGTGCCATCGTCGAAGAGGCGCCGGCAGCACACCAGGGTGAAAGGGGGTGGCACTGCCTTGAGGAAGGTGATGGCCTCACGTCTGGATTTGCCATACAGCTGCACCCCATTCACCTGCAGGATGGTAACACAGCCACACAAAACAGGATCAAAAGCTATCAACCACATTCTTTAATTTTTTTCGGTGTGTGTTTTACCCCCACAGCCAGGCAAACAGAATTAAAAGGTATCAACCAGATTCTTTAATTTAATTTTTCTAGTGTATATTTTTCCCCACAGCCACACAAACAGAATTAAAAGGCATCAACCACATTATTTAATTTTTTTTTTTAGCATGCTTTTCCCCACCTGAGTGCTAAAGTCTAATTTTACCTGGGGATGCTGGCACAGCTTGCATGGTTTTATCCACACATGTTTCTCAAGAACATATACATTACTGCAAGGCTTCATCTCCAAGATSTTGTGACTACTGTCTGCTATATCGAGTCTCTTCAGCCTCCTCTAACCACTTTTCTGCTCACCAACTTTTCCAATCCAAAACTACTTATTTCTTTCTCGCTTGTTTCTTTGTCAAGGGGTTTTTTTTTCAGTATTAGGCTTACGTGTTCAAACTTTTTATCTTTTTAAATTCCATTTTCTCACAATATTTTAAACAAACGTTGGTTTTGAGCTCCAGTCAAAAACCTGAGAAGTCAGAACCACCACAACTACCTTAAGGGGTGGGCTCCATGACCTCAGAGGTGTTTTCCAACCTTAATGATCCTGTGATTCTAASTTTGCCAGTTTAAAATGCAACAAAGYRGCTGAAACKAAAACAGATCCTACAGAAAACAGGCAAGAGCTTTTGCACAGTAAGAAAGAAACCAATTACTGTAAGCAATTAACCAGAAAGCCCTGACAAGGGTCAGAGCTCACCACCATGCCATAAAATCAAGATAGTGAGTGATAACAGAAGATCATTGTTAATGGATGGTCTAAACCACAGACTTTAAAGAGGAAAAAAAAAATATAGATAGGTAGATAGATAAATAGATAATGGTGCTTTAAAAATGGGACACTGCATCTGAACTTTTTTTTGTAGCTGCCTCTGGATCCCTGGAAGTGTCCAAGGCCAGGCTGGACAGGGTTTGGAGCACCCTGGGACAGAGGAAGAGGTCCCCACCCATGGCAGGGGTGGCACTGGATGGGCTTCAATGTCCCTTCCAACCCAAAGCTTTCTGTCACTCTACAGTTCTGCTTCTGCAGGAAAAATAAGTGATCCATCCTCCTTTTGCTATTTGATAACTTTTGTATCCTGAGGGCACCTCTGTCTGCACCCCAGGGGTGTCCCTAAATAKGAGCAGGATGTCAGTGGGTGCCATAGATCTGCACAGCACCCATGTTCCCCAGCACTGCAGCCCCAAAAGAGCAGGGATTTAACCCAATTAGCRCTGTGGACTCAATCCCAACACCTTGTGGGTCCCAGGGATTCCTTTCACGCTGCCCCAAGCCTCTCTCACGACCAAATATCCACTTTGCCCCAAAAGAGCAGCCACTGGTGTAGGAATCCAGCACTCCATCCAAGTTACTGCACACAGGAAAGAGGRAGATAACTGAGAATTACCCTCAATCCTTCCCTCCACACCCCCACTGCCAAGGAACCCACACCTGATCCTAGAAAACAGCATGGAAACATTCCCAGACATGGACACACCTTTGTACAGGTGCTCTTGGGGCAGAGAATCTCCATCTCTGGAACATCCAATCTCTGAGACAGCTCCAAGACCTTGCTGCTTAGAGGGATTCAATCCCACTTTAGCCAACATTTGCTTCCTGCTCAATTCTGGTTTTCCCCCACATTTTCCTGGGTGCTTTTTGCAGAGTTTTATACAGTTTGCACTGCTGGGAAGCACCGAGCTCCTCCCTACATCCCAGCCAAGCAGAAAAAATTGAGAGTGGTGGAACCAGCCTCCACCACACTCAGACAAACTGCTCTGAGCTTTTTTCTGCAAGAATTACAGCAAGTGCTGAGCTATCAGGCTCGTCCATTAGTTAATTATTTAGGCAGGAGGATCTACGCGTAAGGATTTTTTAATGCTTGGAGAGTGGCAGCGTGGTGGAAAGCTACCAGCACTTCTCAGCATCCCGTGATGGATGGGGAAGAGCTGCTGTGCACCCCCCAGCAGATCTGGGGACTCCCATTTCTSCTCCTGCAGCTGCCAGAAATCAACCTCAGAGCAGGCAAGGTGCCCTACACCCACTTGTTCACCACATCAGCCAGCCCTCAAACAGCGGGGAAATTGTATAAAAAAAGGGCACAAAAAAGCCGTTTACTCCTAAAAAAGAGCACAATGGAATTAGCTAAAATGAAGGGCAGGGGAGGGATATCGTGCTTTCTGTCATAATTCAAACACATAATTAAAAATAAYCAACATTGAACCTCAATGTATATTTAAAAAAAAAAAAAAATCTTTGCTGATCATATTTCAATCCCAAACGTATCAGGCTCAGGTAAGGCTGCTTGTTTGGGGAATGGGGCTGTCACTTTTTCCACTGCTAACCCCTGTTTAAGGGGATTTATAACTTGGCTGYAAAAAYATAGTCTGGGCTAAACCTGGCACATACAGTTTTAGCCCCAGAGAACATTTTTATTTTGTTGGGKYTTTTTCCCCCAAYGACAGWGTAGCAAAAAATTTATACTCATTAGGTCCGGACATACCTGTGAATTTATTTCTAAGTACACAGTAATATGCAAAACTGTTAAATAGCTACARTAAAAGTTTCCTAAGTTACTCTACAGGACTGCATTATTGCTTTTTATATAATTTTTTTTTTTGTTCAGTGGCCAAGCAATTTAAACGACACTTCCAGCATTCCATTAATCCCTTCCGTCAGGAATCAAGATTTCCTCCATTAAGCAATAAGAAAAATGTTTTAGGTCTTAGTGATATCAGTATGAATTTTTGATGTTGAAGGGTGAAGAAGTAAAAGCAGAATAGCTGCACACCTAACAAATCAATCTTTCCGAAGGCCTAATTCTGTTTCCATTAAATGTTCTTTGCATCCACTAAAAAAAGGTTCAGACATCAAAATATTCCACAAGGAGCAGGTATTCAATAGGAAATTAATGTCTTTTTACTTGCAGAGTGAGATATTGACAGATTCGTGCACACACACACACAAAATAGGTACTATTTCAACATTATCAAATATTATATTTCAACACTATAAAATAATTACTTTTCTTTAGCAAATAGCTCTGGTGTGACTCTGATAACTTCAGAGCTGCCCCAAAACCTCTTTACACTAATTGAAACAAACTGATGTATTTGCTCACAAGCACAAATATCTTTCAACACTCAACAGAAAAGTTTTATTGTGTAACTGGAGCCACTATTCCTAAGACTGCTGTAAATTTTTTAGGAGAGACAAATGTTCAGAAAGATTATCCACCACAAAAGCTAAAGCCAAATTGTGCAAAGGACCGAGCCACAGGGCCACAAATAATTCAACACAAATATTATCTCTGCCCTCGTAACTCTTGATACTCATGTTTAAAGAGTTCAGAAAAAAAAAAAAATCCCTCATGAAGTCACTGAGAGGTCACAAGAATTTGACATTTTGTCCATAAATGTGGAAAGGAACAGTCAAGAAAATGAATGTGAATTCCAAAGAACAACTCTGCTTCCACAACTAACCTGGAATACTGCTATAGCACACACAGCAGCCAAATGAGAACTTTAGAGAAGCATTTTAAGAAGGCTAAACAAACAGGAAATATGTAATTTTTATTTCTGGAGGGGTTCTGTTTCAATTTTTTACCTCCAGAAGTTCATCCTCCAGTTGCAGGAGACCAAGTGCTGCAGCTGGGCCATCTGAAGCAATTGATGAAATATAATGATGCCCATCAAATGTGTCCAGYTCAACTCCTAATCTCAGAGTGTGGATGGGTAACAGCTGCCAAAATAAGAAATATATTTAAGTATTAATCTTTATTTACAATGATATGAACCCATTTGGGATTCAGCAAATTGAACCACACACAGAAAAATGTTTAAATGTCCACAGTGACCTCATCTGCTGTCCACAACTTCTCTTCACAAAGTGTTTGCACCAACAAAAAAAAAAAAACAGTCTGCTCTTTGGAGGAAAAGACAATTTGAACTGTATTCTCAAATAATCAAACTTATTGGGAAAAATGCAGAGAGAAGTAACTGAAGTCCAACCCACCCAAAAGGTGAGYTGTCAACAAATCACAGAMTGGTTTGGGTTGGAATGGACATTAAAGATTATCCAGTTCCAGCCTGGCTTTTGTGGAGCAAAATAAATAAAAATAAATAAAAGAAATTCCATGTTACCATAAAATCTCCCCACAAAATCAGCTGTCTTACTCCTTTGGGAGCCACACTACTTTGAGATAGAAAAAAATACCCACAAAGCGTTCCCTATAAGCAGCTACTAAAACTAAACTTTTTCTGCAAGGGGAAATCACTGATTCTGTGTGAGCCTTTTCCCAGTGGGCCTCCTTAATTTGGAATTTTTCTCTAGGGAAGCTTCAACCCTCAGTGCCTTAAGTCTGCTAAAATTAGGAAAACTAGAATAAAAGTGATTCACTGCTAAGGTAAGGCAGCAGAAATCATGGCAACCTGGGGGGAGGAGATCAGCAGGAGCTGCTCCTTCAGATTGGARTTTTCTGGCTGTTTATCTGGATATTCAAGTAAAAGGAGCAATCCATTGATCCACAGCCTTCCTTCACACTCATGCCTGATTATGGCTTCATGGCCCTTCCCTGCTCAGATGCCCYCACAAATACATAAATTCATCACCTCTACAAACCTCTTTTCCACAATATTAACACAGGTGCCTTGAAAAGCTATTGGAACTGAAATTAATTTAATCTCTGAYAATTTAAATTAATTACACCTCCCTTTCCATGAACTAAAACCACCTTGACAAACTCCTCTGTGGGACAGTGATATTGTTCAGCTGAGTTTTGATCTTTGCCCCATTCTATGCTATTAAGCACCCCAAAATTTAGGGCTTTTGTGCATGGCTTGAGGGTGTTTTGTTGTTGTTTAGAGGTTCATTTGCCTGTACCATGAAAAGGTATTGGATCAGCCCAGGAGATAAGCAGAGCATTGGCAGCATTTTTTTTTTTTTTGGAAAGAGCCACAAACCCACAAAATTCCTGAAACACATCTGGAATCGTGTCATGCCCTCCCCAGGATGACTCTGCCAACATACACTGCGAAGGAAACCACCCTGTGAGCTTTACCTTTGAGTACTTCTGGAGCTCTGAATCATCTGTAATGGGCATATCCACCTTCACAACCTAAAAATTGGACATCAGAACATGTTTCAATTGCAGGACAACAAAGACTTCACCAGAACGAGAAAAATCCTGGCAAAAACAACTCCCGAGCAAAATAAACYGCACTTTAAACAAAGTCACATTGATGCAAAATAATTTTAAACAAATGTTAGAAAAATCTTCCAGGCACAGAACATTTCCAAGTAGGAATGTGGTGATTATGCACTATTAGCAGACTCCAATATGATCCTATTCCCGGAGCCCAAATGCCAATTTTAGTCAAGTTCAGTAATCCTGTGTAAGCACAAAATGCCATTATGTTTGACACAAATACCCACACGGACTTGCCAATCAGAATTTGAAAGTATGACAGCTTAAGTTGTTACCTCGGGCTATGGAGCAGCCATCTCACATCCAGAATAACCCACCAACTTTTCTAACATGGCTTGGAAAACATAACTTTAATTACCAAATGGGAATGGAAAGTGGGTTATTTGAAACAGTGACAGGAAATCCTTTCAATATCTTTCTCAAAGATTGATAAAATAATACAGTTTTCTTGTATTGTCCCTCCTTAACATAACAGATTTATCTGTAACCTTAGAAGGTTATTTAGTTCAATTTTAAATGTAATAAGACAAAATAGAATCATAGGGTTGGAAGAGACCKTAAAGATCATTCAGTTCCAATCTATGACCCAGGGCTGGAGTTTGGAATACTGAAGTTGAATATGTTTGAAGGAAAGCTGCACTTGGTAGATCTGAAAAAAACCAGAKCCTGGCAAAAAATCAGGTCACTTTTCTTTGAAAACTTCTAGTTTAATAAAGATTACACTTTTCTTTGGGATTGATTTTAAACAGGGCTTCCAGCATATTGTTTTGCAGTACTTAGGGTGTTTTTCCTGATAGACAGAACCCATTTCATGCCAATGCAGGTGTGACCACATGGATCTGTGACTGGTGCCTCCTCAGCTGAGTGACCCCACACGATCCCTGCTTGGGATCTCAACTCCTTCCACTGGCACCACAAAGGACCAGCAGCACAGGAGCCACAAGGGCCACCAACCCCTCTCTTCAAGCAGCACTTTCCTCTAAAGAWAAACACTCCTGAGAGAATCCTGTAGGCACCTTTGGGGTGACCTTCAGGGAGCTGAGTGAGGATGGGGTGCTGTAGGGACTGGGGTGTCACTGATGCCTGAGGATTTCAGTTTCTCTATTTCCACATCTCTGTACCCCTGGGATTCTTCAGTGTTTAACTCCAGACTACACAGACAGTGCTGAGCTCCTGCTCTCCCACTTTCACACAAAACAATTCCTCTGCAGCCCCAAACTCAAGGACACYTCCCTGTGCCAGGCCCCAAGAGATGGAAACAGAGAACTGAGGAGAGCCAACTTGGAGTGAATGACTGCAGCTGCAATTGGAGGATTCAGCCCCAATGTGCAAATGGGCAAAAGTGAAAAACTCGTGAGCCATTGTCCATTGTGGCTGTGGGACTGCCCTGAGTGCACCTGAAGGCCCTGCAATGAACAGAACCACTTTTATTCTCAGAATTCTGTCCAGCCTCTGGTTTAGGTAAGTCTGGGCTCAGGATCATCACGGGCTGGACTCAAACTGAACACTCCTACTGAACACAGCGAGGAGGCAAATGCACCCAAAACCAAAAAAAACTGACTTCCAGAATGAGACACCACAAGAGTTCTCTTCTATTATCCAAAAAAAGCCCATCACTGACATTTTCACTGCTGACATTTCATCAGCAGCAGCTGAGGAAGGWCTGGGAACAGCCAGATCCACCAGCTCAGCAGGTTTTTGGTCCTCTGTGGGCAGCCTGGTGGTGCTCAGGGAGGTAATATCAGCCCTTGGAAATGTAAGGGTGGGAATACCAAGCAACTGAAGTGGGCAGCCCTACAGATTTATTGCATCACGTCCATAATCCTACACGAGCTCCGGGTCTTAAAGGAGTGCTAATGGAAAGGAGGGGAGCGAGYTTCTCCAGGCAATTCTTAAAGCTACTTTAAATCTTCCAGCGAGAGACTGGAACGATGGCTACTCCAAGTAGTAAAAATAAGTGTCTCTAAATCAACTGGACAAGCATTGCAAAGACAAACAGGGCATTTTCTCGGTGGTGGTGGTGGTGGTGAGAATTTTTTAAGGCTTGAGGAAGAACACTGTCTGGAGCCTTTTATCTGCTGGCTCACCCAGCACTGAAAAGCACAAGTGAATTACAATTTCCATCAACTCCTCGTGACAATTCATCAAAACAATCTTTTGCTAGGCAATTATTTAATATGAAGTGAAGAAATATCTACTAGACACTGGCACCACGAAGTTATGCTGCTGAGAATTGCTTCATACTTTCCCAGCCTGTTTGAAAATCATTCTTTCATTCTTCAGATAAAATTGTGAGATTCTTGTGAAAACAGAAGCTCTATCCTGAGCTTTTTTTTCCAGTGCCCAATAAAACAAATAGATCATGAATGAAATAATAAAAAYGCCATGTATTTTAAGCGGCTGCTGTGACGCAGATTTAACAGGACAGTTGATTTCCTTAAATCACTGCTCCTGTCTCATATTTGTTTAACAATGGTATCTGCAAAAACAGAATAAAATAAAAGGGCAACAAATCCCCCAACTCGTTATAACATATATTTCAGCCCTGATGTTGCAGGCAAGAAAATTTGATGTTACTGATCTGTTCCAAACACTGAACTGTTCTATAAACAGACTGTAATGCTAAGCTCACAGATCTGTAATTTAAAGAAATAACATTCATGCATGTAGTTTGTTGAAATAAAACATACCATAACTTCGTATTCTGGTCCCAGCAGGTTTTCCCACTTGGATTTCAGCTCATGTGCTGGAGGGAGTGGGATTCTTCCTAAATACGAAAGTGAATATTAAAGTTACAARCATAATGTACATTCAGAAGTACATTTACTTCTAAATACTCCAATAAAAATTCAGTGTAAATAAAAGATTAGAGGGAAAAATCCCCAGAAGGGAAGTGCATTAAGCTGAGTCGATCAAACAGTGCAAATCAAAAATGTCTTTCTTAGGAAAACAATGCAAAATGTCAGCTCCTGTAAAAGTGTGATTTATTCAGCWGAGAGGCAGAAGAGGTGATGCCTGATGATGAGATGTGAGTTCTGCACCACGCAGCACCGTAAATAAATCATTCTTTCAGGCTGCAAAACAAATTTCGCACGACTTCATCATTTGTTGCCATAAAAACGCTTCCCACTCCRGGGAAACATTGTCTCCCACCCAAAGGAGCCCCCTTAAGAAGGAAAACACCTGACAAGATATCGCTGCTATTGAGGGGCTGTGTCAGCACAACGCAGGCACAGACTTTATTTATACATTTGGCAGGTATAAAGTCTTGTCTGCTTTAATTAGGCCACTAAGTAACATGAGCTTTAATATAAGCCCCAGCTCTGAACCAGCCTTCCGTGGGAACTTGGCTATCTTGACATTTATATCTTTTCAGCTTTCTTCCTTATGCAACCGAGGCAGTGTTACAGTCCTGTAAGACAGTTTGACAGAGCTAGACAGCAGAAAATGACTGGCTGCCCTGCGTTTGACCTCGGCCAGAAGCTCAGCTCACGTATAAAGTTCCAAGCTGGAGCGATGTGGAACTGGGAAGAATCAAGCTCCACGGCAAATTCCATCGAGCAGCAACAGCAGCAGCATCTGGGGSCTGAATTACCAACAACTGGGTGGTTTTTTTTTTTTTGTCCCCCTGAACGACTGCAGTGGTTTGTCAGATGTCTAGACAAGGCACAGACTGCTCAGTGTTGCTGCTGTGTCGCCCTGGAATTGGGGGTGTCAAGCACAAGCTTGGGTTTTGCACACACACACAGAGTAAAACACCTCGGGGGGGGGGGGATTGTGAAGGCACCAGGAGGAGCTCAGTGCCCACCAAGGAACAAAAACCTGCACAAGTGGTGTGTCAAGCTGGCCCTGCTTTCAACACCTTCGTGGACTGTGAGGACAAAGCTCTGCAATGCAATCTTTGTCACACACATTTACAGCTTCCAAGTTTTCCGCTCGATAAAAACAAAGATTGGAGTTTACTTCTGCAACAGCACAACCCACCCCTGCATCTCTCCAGCTCACTTTGAGCCATGCCAGACAGGCAAATTCTGCCTGATCTCCACTGAGAAATCACACTCCTCAGAGCCCAACAACTGAGATGTCACTTGGAAATATCCAGAGTATCTTCAACCTACAAACGCAGCAAACTTAGATATCTGAGGATTTGCTCCAGCAAACGCAGATATCTGAGGATTCTACCAGTCCTGATAACTATTTTCTGTGACCAAAACCATGCCCCACCGAGATTAAAAACTTGAGTTTGTTCTCTCTGAAATAAATAATTTCCTTAAAAAAAAAAGACTAGACAAATTGTCCTAAAATTCTCAACTGCCAGTTAAGATTTTTTTAACTTCACTGGAAATTCAAGTTTCTAATGTAACACTTATTATCAAGCACAGGCTGATCACGGTTTTTACTTCCCAACTGTAGCAAAATCAGAACACCAGTGCATCCTTCTGCTCCTTCCACCTGCAGAAAAGCACAGGGACAGAAATTCCTGAGTCCCTTTTTCTGCTATTACAGAGCTGCACAGGACCTRAGCACCTGCAATCCCCTGTGAAGCCAAATATAGATTTTAAGGTTCACCAGGAGTAATGAACCTCAGRGTCAGGCTCAAAGTTCAGTTCAGCAACTATAAGCTGTGTTCAGCTGGCTGAATACAAATTTTTTTGTCACTTCCAAAACACATTACCAAAATCTACAAGTTGTTCAGAGCAGGTGCTGATGCACGTCTCCAATTCAAGTTTTCCCCTTTCTTTCTTTTTTTCAAATACACTTTGAAATCTCTGCTTGTAACTTTCTCAGAACAGTGGAAATGCTGGCTGAAGAGAATTGGATTGAATATATTCAATTCCAGTGGCATTGCTCAATTCACTTACAATGTTCTTTTTTCCCCAAACAGCTTTTTCCACATGGCAGCTAATAGGAAATTTCTTCCTAGTCTCTCATCCAGCTGAATTCCTCATGCCCTGACATATGTACCATGTCTTCCATAATGTGCAAGGCCTCAGAAATGAAAACACTTCCCAGGGACAGCTTTCATCAGCAACAACTTTTCAGCATATTTAGTCTGTCCTTCTGCCTGCGCTTCCAGGCAGTTTTTCATTTTTAATTAGCAAGCATAAAGAAGAAACCACAAATGCATTGTAAAAACCATGTTTTCTGGTCAAAATTGTCAGCTTCTTCAAAAGTGGGATCTTTTCCTCTTGCAGCTTCCTCCTGGTCTCACAAAGCTCCTACACAGGGGTGTGCTCTGTGCCCCTCATTAAAGTCCTGCCTTTACCTGCTGGACTTTTTTCCCCAGACATCTCCTGACTGCCATCATTGTCCCTCTGGGTTCTGAGCATCCCTCAAGGCAGGATGGGGCAGTTCTGCCCAGCCTGCAGTTGCAGAGGCAGTTGTGAAGCTCATTGCCTGCACTCTGCAAGCAYAAAGTTTCAGGCCCCGTGCACGTTGTAGCCCAAACCCCATTGCCTTTTTACCAGAACTCCTTAAGCATTTGCCTGGCCAGAATTACTACTTAATGCCTCCCCAGGAAACACAATTTAATAAGAATTTCACACAACTGGGCTTAAAGGGAAGTAATTCGCATTTTATAAAACATACCTTTTACATTAAACTTCTAAAAGCATTTCCAGAGTTCAGTGAGAGCCTTAAATTAGCAGTATTTATTTTAGCACTGTTATAATTGCCCATCACCACATCCAAAATAAGCACCTATCTCTGGAATTTGAAGTTGGCCATTAAATTCTATTCTGAGGTGAAATCTCATGCATCRTATTTCTGCAGGAGTAAAATATGCATAGAAGTCCCACAGTAAAAAAAAAAAAAACCAACAAGCTGGGTAAGTGACACAGGATAGACAAAGTATTGCTCTTTTCTAGCTCCTGTCATAGCAAAACAATGCTTTGAGAACCTCAACTCTCAGCTACTCAACCACCTCTGTTCTGGCTTCCTATTTCTGGGAACATGCAAAAGTCACAACAAAGGATGTCTGGTTACGAGGCTTGGACAGAAAAGTAAAACAGAATGGGATATAGGAACTGCTACATTCCTCTCGTTTCCAGGTTGTCTTTAATACTGACAGATCTTCAACAATCACAGCAAAATTGCTATTCATTGACAGCCGTAATTTAGAATCCTCTATTACATCTACATGTCTTAGAAACGACAAGGCATAAGGATAATTTATGCTGACTTTAACACAAGCTGTATAAATTCACCCAGAAGTTCCTGTAGAGGAGCCCAGAAATCTGCAGGGGAGTTGAAGTATGCCTTCTGGGAAGACCTCCAGCCTTGGTTCCAAAATCAGCTCAAAGCCAGAGCAGCCCGTGCCTTTGGGACCTGCCCCTGTGTCTGAATGGTTTTTGTTAAAAATGTGGCTTTTCTGAACTCCAGCTATTGGGTCTTTATGCCCAAGACACCAAGTTTTTTCTTTATGCCCAAGTTCTGATGAAGCCACTGCAGTGCCAAAGAGGAAACTGCAGCAAATGGGTATGGGAGATGTGGTAGAGGAAACCAGCAGAATGTTGTGAAAATAYTCTGCACTCTAAGATGTGTGAGGGCAAAAAGATCACAGGATGATCAAGGCAGGAAAAGCCCTCTGAGATTCAGAGGATGGGTATGACTGAGGTACCATTGGATCAGGAAATAAATGTGAATTCCCAGGAATTCCTTGTCCTGATGCTGCTCAGCAGCAGCCTGGGGCAGGGCAGGGAGCAGAAGAGGAAGAACAAGGCTCTGCCAAGGGGAGAGTGCAGGCAGGACACCTTAGATCATCCCAGAACGAGGACAAGGAATCTCTGAGCTGGAGGCTTTCAGCTCTGCAGAGTTCATGAGAATCGTTGCAGGGCACTGAAAGGGCTGCACCTCCACTGACTGCAACCTGAATAAAAAACCCTCCCAAAACAAAGGGGATCACTGCTGACTGGAAAAAGGCAAATTTTATGCATGGAGGAAGATCCAGCGAGTTACAGCCCCTGAGATCATGGGATACCACATCTGTCTATAAAGTGATGATTCTGTGAACCACCACCATCTGCACATTACCACAGAATCCACTCCCAGAGCTGTGGACATTGCTACAATCAGGGTGAAAGAGCTGGCAGATCCAAAGGGGAGAGCTTCAGAAAGCATTTCAGGGCAAAAGCTGAAAATGGAGAAAGCCCTGTCAGTTAATCAGCACTGAAAATGGATTAAGGATGGTGGCCTTTCACCAGGCTCAGGAGAGACCCTGCAAAATACCCTGTCTACCTGCTCTCTGCTGCTTTTCATTTTGAAGATTATTCTCCTGTTCCTGTTTTCCCTCATTCTCAGTGTCCACACTAATTTCAGTCCCTACAGCTCCAGGGGATGCAAAGACTGAACAGTTGGCTACACTGTAAAAACAGATGAAAAAAACTCCAAATCATATGCTGCAAAATACAGGAAGTAGTAACACCACCTCACTAATTCCCCGTTATTTTGGTAGGGTGGCTACACAGGAGTTTTGCACAGAATTTTTCTGAATCTCCCATTTTTGCTCCTTTTCATTCCTCCTTTAAGTATCTTAATTTTCTACAGTGCTCCCTTAAAAAAATGTGGCATCCAGTCCTGAACTGTTAAATGAGGTAACTGTTAATTGAGTGAAAAATAAAATCAGCTGCTAGAAAAAAAGAATTACCTCTATCTGAAGGTGTTTCTGAAGCARTGGCAAAGGAAGGTTTCCTTCTAAGCAAGGTGAGACATACAGTCTGCCCCGTGTTCCGCAGCGCCTCCACCACTTCGTGGTTGGTAAAACCCTGTATGTTAACTCCATCCACCTAAAACAAGAAAATTTTATCAAATAATAGAAATTGGGCTGCTTTCTCAGGCTGTGTTGTGCAGTGCCATAGGCTGGGAGTAATAGATCCATTATTTAGTGGGGGAATTATGGGGTTGCCCTCCCAAGACTGAAGTTTTTGCAGAACAATCTCATTAAATCAGTTACATTTTACTAATGAGAATTTGTTTTCAAAATGCATTTTAAAAGGGAGMACAACAGTAATTTCTTCTTTCTGTTTTCAGGGGACAGCCATTAAACAGAATATACTCATCTGATACAAGTATGCACAGATTTTTACTTAAATTTTGTTTTTGCTTACAAAAATCAGCTTGACAAGGACTGTGGATGAAGGYTCCAAGCAGAGCAGTCAGCCTGGARCTCCATTCACTGTTGGATTTCTAACATGACCCACACAAGCTTCTACACACAACTGTTTGTGCAATCCACCCCAAACTGCCCAATTCTTACATTTTCAGATATTTCAATTTACACTCAAAATACTCTGTTCACCCCAGTGTCAGATCATGCATCAATAGGGCCTTTCCTGCAGATGAAAGGTTATATTAATTTTTGCTCTCACAGAGGAGAAGCTGACTTTGGAAGGTCTGGCATGGCACACATTTTAGAAGTAATTTAAAATCATATCTCTATAAATATTATCTCTTAAAACAAAAAGGCTGTGGAATTCATTCCTGCTTGTGCTGTGAATGCAAAATTGGCTATTATTCAATTCACTCTTATTCAATGGTTTTTCCATTTTTCTACACATAAAGCCAGGGCTTTTAAACCTAAATTGTGACCATTAACATTTTGATTGTATCCACACTCCACAGCCATTAAGGAACACAAACAGTGTGCCACATCTTGCAGAATCTTAACAATCCTCAAATCACATTCAATTCAAGCAGAAGTTAATGTTGCTCATCTTTACTGCAGGCCAAAAGCCAAGATTCCCCACTCTGAAACACTTTAATCCAAATGCTTGCCTCTTTCACAGTTAACTACTATTTACTACTTCTCTGAATATAAAATAATATTTAACCACAGCAAGCCAAAGCTCATTTCTGTCACAAGTCTACCTAAACAAATACGAACCACCAAATTATTTCTTCTTGCAAAGCAGAGGAGGTTTAATTAATTTCAGAAAGTCTTTACTATGTTGTTCTTTTTAAAAGAAATGTGGAATGTACCAGTTCTACAGCAATACATAAGCACAGGATTTTACTTACAGCAACGATTTTGTCATGAACATGAATTTGGCCATTGTGGTCAGCAGCACTACCAGGTATGATGTTTTTCACAAAAATCCCTGAAGGTTCTGTTTGGGGAGGGGGGGTGAGAAGGAAGAGAAACAAGTCACTGCATTAACCTCATTTGGTTCTTTTCTTAAGTTTTTTAATTCCAGTTTTTTAATTCCTTTTTCACACAGTTCCTTCTGTCCATAAAGTGATGATTCTGTGAACCACCACCATCTGCACGTTACCCCTCCCACAGCCTGACATAAAACTGAGGATCTCTGGTGGAAAAACCAGCGCTGACACAGCCACCTGTACACTGACCTCAAATTTTTTTTGCTTAAAATGGCTCACAAAAGGCCACCTCCTCCTCCACGGATTCATCCTTGTGCTTACCCAGGCTTTAAACCACAATCACTTAAATCCATGCTGCGTTTGATTTCAATAGGACTAACTAAGCTAAAAGTAAAGTATGTGCTTAAGGACTTTGATCAGGACTTCAATCATCTTACAGCTAAAGAATTTAGGACTTTAAATCTTAATGAAAAAGGATTTTTCTTAAAAAAAAAAAGAAGAAAAGGGAAACATGGAAATCAGAAAAGCTGTCCTTTGTCATGTTTGGCGTTTGATTATTAATTCTAACTCCCAATTAGAACAAGGAAATAAAAATGAAGGAACAAAAATAATTTAAAAATCCCTGAAACACTAACACTTCTCTTTAACAAACTCCCACCAAATATGAAATGCTGATCTGTGATTGTAGCAAATCTTGACACTTCACCCATCCTTTTTTGGGCACTGAGCTTCCTCTGACACCTGCCCAACATGGTCTGTCCATGGTAACAGAACCCCTCCCTGGGGCTTCAATCCCACCTTTCCCCAGTGCCTGGCACTGCCCCTGGGCTGGGATCCCTGACTGGCATCACAATGGGAGCTCCTGGGAACAAAAAGGGGCTGGAGAGCAACCCCAGCTGCACCACATTCCCACAACACTTCCCAGGAGGAAGGGAGGGATGAAAACCACTACCTCTGTGCATAAAACCAGATCATTCTGTTGGGACAATTTGAAAGATATTATCATTTGTGTCACCAGTATTTGAAAGATGARTTAACAGCTCTAATTTAAAGAGAATTGAGGGGAAAAAAACCACTTGATTCCCTGCCCCCATATCCTAGCACAGTTAGGAGCTACTCATTTTCCCCACAGTCAATAAAGGGTATTTGAGAAGTCCAACACTTCCCTAAATCCTGTGGAACTCACCCATATCACACGTGCCAGCATATCCAACAATTGTTATTCCCAGGCTTTGCCCATTCTTTTTCACAAGTTCAACATCATAGGTGTCAAAAATGTTGTCATTATCCTATAAATAAAGCACAAGACTTTAAAATACCTCCTCAAATATCACGTATCTCCTCAAATATCACATAAAATATATCCTCAAATACCACATAAAATATCTCCTAATTTCCCAGTGCCATTACAATATCTCAGGTTAATTAAGACCTTCAGAAGTGAGCAGTGATTGTGTTTTTCCTTTTTAAATGCAATGTAAATTAATTTGTGAAGTCCYTACAAAGCTGGCCCTGTGCAACTCTCCCCTGACCAGCAAAAACCACAACTGCAAGGCAAGAGTTCAAACAGGGAACAGTAAAGACACTGGTGAGACCAAAGAGAAAAACAATCAAGCACATAAATCTGGGATTGCAAGGGATAAATTAAAATACATAGAGCTGTTTGCTTTCTGTAATCAGATACGGGGCAACCAGATCAAAAGGAAGATGATGAGAGTAAKGTCTGTTAAAATGATGAAATCAAGAAGGATACTGTCACTGCCAGCAGCAAAAAAAAAATGCACTGGGAAAATGGAAAACATTTCTTAAGGGAGTGAAAAAAGAGAAGTTCAATCGGATGCTTGCCAAATATCAGCTTTGGAGGGACCCACATGAAAAGCAGCCCAGAGTTCCATCCGTACCTATCTCAGTTCTCAATGGAAGAGAAATCGATGGGCAGCTATCTCGTTATCACACACAGCTCCCWGCACCAGCAGAGTCATTAAGCTCATTAAATGCCTCTCAAGTGCCTCGCTCCACCAGAGGCTGATGGAGATGAAGATAASTTGGGATGCTGTCATTTATCTGCAGAGAACAAGCCCACAGCAACACCTGAAATGGAGCTGTGGCCTTGAGCCTGGCTGCTTTGACAATCTAAAGCTCCTCAGAGTTGCTGCTCTGGACACAGACAATTTTCTCGAAGTAACATGCAAAATAATGGAAATGGAGTCCAGAAAAATCAAAGTGCAAAGTCCTAAATACAGTCAGCACAAGCAGGCTGCTCACACTGCTGTCACTGTCTTGGGCAGTACAGATAATGAGACTTTCTTGTGCCCACACACAGACAGAAGTAGTTTCAGTTATTGTCTACWATGGGAAATTCAAAGAAAATCAAATATTAATGCAGAACTGAAAATAACTAACYGCCTATTAAAACTGCTCTTCTGATGATTTGCAAAAAAAAAGAGAAAAGGAAAATATTTTCTATTCCAAAGCTCATAGCTAGTCAAAGTAYTCAGAAACCAGAGAAAAACTAGATTATAGGGATAAGTTCCATTATGAATCTGACACAGACTGAATGGTGGATCACTGAAATCATCATTAAATTAATAAATGCATTCAGATTAACCACTAATCTTGTCTTCAGCAAATCTCTCTTGGCACCAGGAAGAGCAGTTTCTTCAAATCTATGCATGAAGGCACTATTTAGCTCAGAAAATGATTTTTCCCCCTCTAAACTGCACAGTAGGAACATGGAGAACACTAAAAATAATCCAGGAATCACATTTTGGAAAGGCTGCAGCATTSACAATGCTCAGGGTTGAGGAGTGACAACAGGAAGGAGAAAAACCCTACTTGGTGAAGGAAACAAAACTGAGACCGTGTTATTTTCCCTCTAATATAAGCCTTGGAAAATATGATCCAGCCAGGAAAGAAGGGCCTCATAATGATGCTGATCCCCTTGGAAAGCCTTTTGTCAGAGTACTGGACAATCCCAATTTCAGACTCCAACCTTAGGGACACAGATCACCCCTCCCATCTCCCTGACACTGCATTTGCTGCTAAGCTGATCCCTCCTGGGGATAAGAGGAGCTTGAGAAGGACCCAAAACACTCGGCTGACACAGCCACAGCATTTTTCCAGAGACACAAAACACTGAGCTGCCTTTGCAGT